>NW_027330617.1:0-323008 GCF_022965805.1 Primulina eburnea
ACTTTTTCAGTAGTTCCTTAGTATACTTAGCCTGATTTATGAAGATTCCGGTATCAAGTTGCTTGATCTGCAGTCCTAGGAAGAATGTTAATTATGCCATCATGCTCATTTCAAATTGTTCCTGCATTAATTTAGAAAACTTTTCACACAATATGGGGGTTACTTGACCCAAAGATAATGTCATCAACATAAATCTGCACTAACATGATGTGCTTATTCTAAACTAAAGTGAACAAAGTCTTGTCTACTGTGCCGATTGTAAAATCATGATTGACTAGAAATTGTGAAAGCGTGTCATACCAAGCTCGAGGTGCCTATTTTAAACCATACAGAGCTTTGTGTAATTTAAATACATGATTCGGTAAGAAATTATCGATAAAACCTGGAGGTTGTTCAACGTAGAGCTCTTCTTACATTAGACCATTTAGGAAGGCGCTTTTCACGTCCATCTGATAAACTTTGATGTTCTTGAAAGCAGAAAAGGATACAAAAATTCTGATGGCTTCAAGCCTTGCTACTGGTGCATAGGTTTCATCATAGTCAATCCCTTCTTCTTGTCTGAAACCTTGAGCTATCATTCTTGCTTTATTTCTGACCACAATGCCTTCTTCATTTAGTTTGTTTCTAAACACCCACCGGGTTCCGATAACAGTTTGATGAGATGGTCTAGGTACAAGAAACCAAACTTCATTTCTTTTAAATTGATTTAGCTCTTCTTGCATAGCTTCAATCCAACTGGGATCCAGAAGAGCTTCTTCAATTTTCTTTGGTTCATCCTGAGAGATAAAAGCAGCATGCATATATTCATTAATCATTTTCCTTCTGGTTCTTAATGGAGCTGCTGGATTACCAATAACTAAAGATGGAGGATGAGATTTTCTCCAGACAAAAGGGTTTAAAGAAATTATTCCTGGTTTGATGGATTTGAATCAGGCCCAGCTAAAGCAGTAGCAGGTTCTGGAATGTTCACTTCTGCTTCTGGTATATCTTGTGTCTAAACAATTGGTTCTACCAGAGGAATGTCTGGTTCTGGATTTTGAGCATCTTTAACACTAGGTTATGCATCATATTCACTATCCTGTTCCAGATGAATCCTGTCTAACCTGTTACTTAGATATGACACGTTAGAAATTCCATGAGCACTGCTATCTTCATAAAAAAGAACATGAATAGATTCTTCAACATTAAGAGTTCTATTATTGAAAATTCTGAAAGCTTTGCTTACTACTGAATATCCAAGAAAGAATCCAGCATCTGGTTTTGAATCGAATGTGGACAAATAATTTTTGCCATTATTGTGCACAAAGCATTTACAACCAAATACATGAAAATAATATACATTAGGCTTACTCCCTTTCCATATCTCATATGTATCCTGATTACGCCTCTTGTTGATCATAGTTCTGTTTTGTGTTTAACATGTTGTGTTGCTTGCTTCTGTCCAGAAGCGCTGAGAGATGTTTGCATCTGCTAGCATTGTTCTAGCAGCTTCTTTAAGAGTTCTGTTTCTCCTTTCGGCCACTCCATTTTGTTGAGGCGTTATGGCAGGTGAATATTCATGATGAATGCCATGTTCATCTAAATATAACTCAAGAATATTGTTAGTAAACTCAGTTCCCCGATCACTTCTGATTTTAATGACAGAAATTGATTTTTCATTTTGAATCATTTTCAGAAGCTAATCAGGAGGCAACTGGTTTGATCTTTTCCAGCAAGAAATATCACCCAGGTAAATCTAGAAAAGTCATCAACAACAAGTGTGTACTTCATTCTCCATAATCTCATGAGAGAGATTGGACCAAATAAGTCCATATGCAATAATTCCAAAAACCTTGAAGTTGATTTACTACCTTTATTCTTGAAGCTAGATCTCACTTGCTTACCAAGTTGACATGCAGAACATACATGATTCTTAACGAAGTTTATATCAGGCAAACCATCAACTATGTTCTGCTTCTTGAGGTTATTGATTGATTTGAAGTTCAGGTGATTCAATCTCTTGTGCCATAGACAAATGTTTATCACTAAGAGAAGCAACTAAATATGTAGGAACATTAATATGATCTTTATTCCATGAAACTTTGTATGTGTTGCCTTATCTTTTTCCAGTTAATACAGTAGATTTATCAGCATTTTTAACTATGCATGAGTGCTTCTGAAAAGCTACAGAGTAACCATTATCACACAGTTGGCTAATGCTAATCAAGTTGTAACAAAGATTTTCAACTAAGATTACATCATTAATACTAATGTTCCTATTGATAATCTTACCCTTACCCACAGTTTTACCTTCTGAGTTGTCCCCAAAGGTTATCTTTGGTCAAGTAAAACTCATTATTTCTGATAGTAGATTCTTATGTCCAGTCATGTGTCTGGAACATCCACTGTCCAGATACCATGTGGAGCTGCTGATGTTGTCTTTCCTCTTCTGCTCCTGCAAACACAAATTTTAGTATCTGGTACCCAATCTATTTGGGTCCAATCCTTATCAGTCCTTTAGGAACCCACGTTTGTACAATTCTAGGTGACCTTATACTTCGGGTATCCAAAGAGGTGTGTGCAACAGAAGGTCTGCTATTTCTAACAGAATGCATCTTAGAATGTTGTTCTTCCCTTCTGTTTTTGTTTTCTAACATGTATCTCTTCTGAACAAGTCTAGAATTATAGTACTGGTAGTTTTTAACATTCATAGAAGGTTGTCCTCCTGAGTTGAATCATCTGCTAGATCCAGAACTCTGGTGAAATCTTCTCTTATGTTCAACATAACTCAGACCATAATGCTTCCTTCTGTTTGTCTGATCTACAGTCATTTCAACTCGAACAATTGGTAATACTGGTTCATATACCATACTGGATTTAACAAAATGAATGTATTTCTATTTGCTTGTATCCAGTTCTGGCTTAGTACTCGTTTCGGAAGTGCTTTCACTATTGTTGAATCCGAGACCACTTCTGTCACCGGATTGCTTCTGCAATTCTTGCATCTTCTCTAAAGAAACAGAAGACTTGTTCCATGCATTTACCAGAATAGATAACTTCCGATTTCTCAGACTTCATCGTCTGGTAATCTGCATTAACCCTGTCATTCTCAGTTCTTAACTTACTCAACTCAACTTTTAAATAATTGCAGCTATTCTCTTCCAAGAAAGCAAACTTACTGACTTGATCCTCAAGTATTGATTTTCAATCTTAACTTCCTCGGTCGAATGACTGAGAAAGTCTCGAGTACTCTTCTACCATGTCATGCAGTGCTTTAATCAAATCAGTTCGTTTAAATTAATTCGAGTCAAAGTCAAATACCTCTCCAGATGTCGAGGTGGATTCAATGTCTGCCATGAGACATTTAATCTATTCTGCATTGCAATCAGTAGAATGACTTTCTGAGTCAGAAGACTCAGAACTGGAATCCGCCCATTTAGATTTACTTTCCTATGCAATCATCGCTTTGCGATCTCTTCTGGATTTTTTGTCATTCCTCTTGTATTCATTTTTCTTCTGATAATCTTTCTTTGGATTCGGGCAATCAGCGATGAAGTGCTCAACTTTTCCACAATTGAAACACGCCATGTCACCAGATGATGAATCTTAATTAAAGTTCGGTTAGGACCCTGGTAAGCTCGATGATTCTTCTTCATGAATGTGGAAAATTTCTTCACAAATAGAGACATTGCATCGTCGCTGATCTGTTCAGCAGTCCTCTCAGATGTGCTTTCAATGGCAATAGCAGGTGATGTACTTGGAACAACTGCAGCAGTAGCAGTAGTAGTAGTAACAATGACAGCCTTGGTAGGTAGATTCGTTGAGTGCTCCTCTCCGCTTCTCACTTCCAGTTCAAACTCATAGGCTTTTAAGATTGCGAACAAGTCATGTAATTCTAACTTGTTCGGATCTTTAGATACTCTCATAGCCATAGTTTTTACATCACATTCTTTAGGTAAAGCTCTGATAACTTTGAGTGTTGTTTCTCTGTTGCCCTATTCTTTCCCAAGAGTTGTCAGCTCATTAACCAAGCTGTTGAAATGTTCATCAAATTCAGTCAGAGTTTCTCCGGCTTTCATTTTGAGATTCTCAAATTTTTTCATTGCTACAGACAGTTTATTCTCCTTCGTTTGTTCATTTCCTTCACAAATTTCCCAAATCTCTTTAGCAGTAGAACACATCTTGATCTTACTGAAGGTATTTTTGTCGAGAATTTTGCAGAGAATGTCCTTCGAAACATTATCAAGATTGGCTTTATTTTTATCTTCACCAGTACATTCACTTATGTGCTTCTCAACCATCTGGGGTGCCCCATCGGTAATAGCAACAACAATGTTAGGCTTTAAGATCTTCAATAGATCATATGTGATGATAAACCACATGTCATCGTATTGAGCTGCAAGATGAGCTTGCATCCGGATCTTCCAGTCATCAAAGTATTCTTTTGAGAACATGGAACCTTGCTGAAGTGTGCCATATCTGTTGTAAATATAAAATAAGAAAAAAATCTGCTCTCATACCACTTGTTGGGGATCGATATAGAGTTTATAAGTGGGAGAGGGGTGAATAAACTCTTTCCTTTGTTGGTTGATTTTTCAAAGGGTGCTAAAATCATATAAGAGATTATAGCTTATCTTGTTCTAGAGTAAGTCCAGAAGATCACAATAATAATTTCGTAAACGATCCAACGGAGTACGGTGAAACACAATAAAATAGTTAGCAATAGAACAATGGTTGTTTCTGAAAGTTCGAAGATAAAATTTTCTACGTCTCCCCTTCTTCTATTTCTAGAAGGTATCACTAAAAGACTTTGGATATTACAATACAACACTTGTACACACCCACTTTAGTAGAGCTTATCCTTAGCCTACTGAAACTCTTAGTTACACAACTCAGTAAAAACGAATACAACAAGGTTGTGGAAAGACTATTTTCCAGTTTACAAACTCTTTTCAAAGACGTAGCACAGTGTTTAGCTTGAAGAGATTTTACGAAACAACAATACAATATGATCTCAGAAGATCGGATATTGATAATAAAGCGTGTGCTGCTTTTCTATATGTTGAGCTTTGAAGATATGTAGTTGATGATAGCTCAAACTCACGTTGGAATAATCGTTGTGTAGATAAAGATAATAACGCTGTTTTCTATATAGGATTTAACCTAATATATATATATAGAAAAGTTGAGTTCAACGTCTATATTAAAAGACGGCTTCTGAGACTCCTGAGCAAGATCAATTTTAGTACCTAAAATGGGTCCTGTAGAAAGCTACGAAACAATCAGTCTTGTTTCCTACCAAACTGGTAAGGAGTGTTAAATGTCTTTGTTCAGCATTAATGGTGCAATAAATACTCGTGCTAGATAAAGTAACGGTAATATTTAATATTGTAACGATCAAGTAAAAGCTGTTAAGTTCTGATCATATATAAGTCGAGTTCTGCTTCTGTTTATCTAATTTGATAAGTACTCGAAAAGTACTGCTTTGTTAAGGCGATACGAGAACTTCTGCTTTGATACTATTTTCTGGTTTTACACGCGATCTGCTGGTTTTGACTCTCATCACCACAACTAAATTAAGTCTATCACAATATAGTCAAATCATTGTCAACCTTTCCTAACGCCAATTAACAAAATTATTAAAAATGTTCAATTTCACTACAAAGCAAGAATGAATGAAAATCATATAATTTCTTTTTTCAAATCGTAACATGCATAAAAATTCTAAAGCATATAATCTTTTAGCATAAAAAATCATGCAACCATACAGGTTTAATCACAAAAATCATTTATCATGCAAGCTTAAACATAAATGTCATTTAACTTCATAAAGTGTTTAACATATAGCTTAAACGTATAAACCATGTAAACATGCAGGTGATAACATTTAAAACATTTAAACCTACATACTTAAGGCTTGATTAATGAGCTTTCCGAAACTCGCGGTGGCACAACCCTTTGCAGGAACATTGCTCTAATACAAATTGAAACATCCACTACTCTTTTTCTTTAAAATGTACTAGGAAATTTTTTTTTCTTTCCTAAGCTTTTGGCCGAAAATAAATATACATAAATATATTTTTAAATACTTTTGCACCATTTAAAATAAACCAACCAACTTATTATTTAAAAATCCAAAAGAACGCAATTCAAAACATGATATCGTAAACCGTCAACCAAACCTAAAACTATAGTTTTTCAAAATAAAGTATATGCATCTTAAATCATCTCAAAAACCACTCAAAAATATCAAAAGTCATAAAATATTTAAAGAAATCTTAAATCATAAATATAATGCGAAAAATTAGCAAATGTCCTTGGGTTATGTGCATCATCGATCCAGCTAGTTCAACCATCAAGCCCTTTATCGACAACATGCTCACCTGCATCGACCACACCTAGTGAGTCTATTGACTTAGCAAACCTTAACCATGATAACAAGTAATACATATATATTCACAAACAACAGTGAGAGATACTTTTAATAAAATAGCTTCTCAAGAACGTAACTTTAAACATTTTTATTTCACCATATACTTTTTCTTTTTATCATATACATATACGTTTCCCCTTTTCTTGAATTCAGATCCTCCATCGTGACTTTCGTATCAGCTGTAGGTCGATGGATCCATCTACGTATAACCATGGTACCGGGCGGCGGGACATCGACGGCACTCTCACCATCAACCGAACCTTGGTTTTACATATCATCGTATCATCGTATTAGTCACAATTAATTCACCTCTTTCAACCTTTCATATTTCCATTACTTATAAAAATTCATGAATATATAAATCATTTTTCTTTTAAACCAAGCATGCAACATGTCTGTTAGCATTAACGTTTCATCATAAAATCCCATAAACATTCAAAATAAATATTTTAACATTCATTACAACATTCAGAGCACTTTCAGGACGTCTAAAATTTTTCAGGTGTAAAATGACCGTTTTTCCCCTGAAACTCTAACTTCCCCAATTTATCTTTAGACATTAAAACAACGACACAAATCCATCCAAACTTAACATGACTCCTTAAAATACACCCAAAAATATTTCTTAGACGTAAACTTAAACTCCTCGACTAATTTCCCAATTCATATTTAAACCTAGACGTACATATCGGTTTTGACTCGTATTGACACGAAACTTAAACAAAGCTTAACAACACATAACCATACCTTATAGAAGCCAATTAATACCCTTGAAGAAGCCTAGGAAGATACTGAAACTTTCTGCCCTAATTTGCACAAAACCCTAGCCTCCCAACCTTGCACCCCTTCGGCCCTAGCCATTAACAAGCCCAACCACACCCTAGCTGACTTCCTACGACCATTACCGAACCCTAAGAACCCTACTGGACCGAGCTTAAAGGACCCCAAGGCATGTGCAACTCCCCAACCCTCACGCGATCACCCTAGCCTTTGAACCAGCTCTCATGCGATTAGCATAAGACCTTGACTAGCCTCTCTTAGGACCCTTTAACATGTCCCAATTGCAGCACACAGCCCTCTCTTCCCTAGCCACTGTAACCAAACCCTATCCTTACAAAAATCTAAGGAAAACATGCGGCCCTACCTTGCCTCAACCAGCCTTGAGCTGTGAACCCTAAGGGCTCTTAAACACACCAAAATTCGTCCCCTTTATGCCCCTACCATGGCAGCCCCTTTGTTTATCATCAAGCGTTTTAAAAAAAGTTTTGTGCATGTATAGCCATAAAAACAAAAATACAAGAATTGCGTCATATTTTTCATGAATTAAATACACATAGATGTTTGAAGGAAGATTAAGGCGTGCCTTTGCATTTATTACGCAGGAAAAAAGGGCATTTATTACGCACGAAAAAATGACTTGCGTTGCAAAGAACGTCGGTAAAGAGGGACCTTGCTGAATTCCTTTGACTTCCACGTGATTTTCTCTCAAAAACACGTGTATGTGTGTGGTTGTGTTGCTGATGGAGAGTCTTTGTGTCTTTCTAGAGTGAGGGGCATGTGTTTTGTGTGTGTGAGTTAGGGTTTTTAGGCTAGTTTTAATGTAAATAACAAGACACAAGGTTTAGGCCCATTAACATATGTATAATTGGCCCATTAGATGGTAACTAAAATATTTTTTTAGGTATATTTTTTAAAAAAATAACTAAGCCTCCAAAAAGTTCTTATTTTCGTCAAAAATTGATTGCCGGTTTAAAATACAATCCCCGATCTTCGTTCCTCGATCGCATCTCGAATCACCTTTAAAACACAGTTTTATGCATTCCAGTATAAAATCATATTTTAAACATGCACTACAAGAAAATTGATTTTCCGCAACACGTTATCAACAGCGTGCATTAAAAGTACGCTGCGAATAGTGCTTTTAACGGCGTGCATCAATATGTACGATGTTAATATTGTTGCTGTTATTGTGCATCAAAAGCACGCTGCGGAAAATAATATCCGCATCGTGCATTTTATGTGTGCTGTAAATATTATATATTTTCCGCAGCGTGCTTTTAATGCGCGCCGTTAATAACATAAACATTAACGGCGTGCATTAAAAGCATGATGTGGAAAGTAATATTATATACTATCCGCAACGTGCAATAATGTGCATTGTTAATACCCTATGCAATCACGGCGAGCATTGATAGCATGCTGCGGAAAATGTTGCGAAATTTTAAATTAGCGACGGGTTTGTGCAAACCATCGCTAATTTAAAATTTGCGACAGTTTAAAAAACCCGTCGCTATATACACGTCGCCATTTTAAATCGGCGACGGTATAATAAAACACCGTCACTTTTAGCGATGGTTTTTATTAAACCGTCGCTAATTGCCGTAAATCAGCGACAATTATACTTAAACCATCGCTAATAGTGACGGTTTGTTGGAAAACCGTCGGTAATAGTCGCATATTTTCTATAAATATCCGATTTCTGTTCCACCTTCCTCCGCACTACTTTACAACACTTAAAATTTTTCTTTCTTATACGATTTAAATTTCGATTTAGGTACATTTTTTTGTTTCAATTTTTGGTTAATTTTTAAAGTGTTTTAATTAAGATCATGAGTTTATTTATCATAGGTGTATTGTATTTTTTTTTTACAAAATGTACTAAATTATAAAATTAATTTTTTTTATTTTTACACAGATTTTAGCGACGGTTTATAAAACTGTCGCTAAATTTAAATACCATCGTTACGGTTTATAAACCGTCGCACATTAGCGACATTTTCTTCGGTTTTAAACCGTCGTTAATTAGCGACGGATTTTCCACAAACCGTCGCTAATATTTAGATGTTTTTTAACATTAACGGCGTACATTGCACGTTGCGGATAGTGTACTAACGCGTACATATGCACGCCGTTGATAATAGTATTAACAGCATGCACATGTGCGCTACGGATAATCTTGAACTTTCAACAGCTTTCAACTTCGCAGCATGTAATGTGCGCCGTAGAAAGAGAATTTGCGCGCTGCGAGAAGCCATTTTTGTTGCCTTGATGTAAACATGTCTACCATAATCAATTTATGCAATTAAAACAATTTAATTAAAATACATAAGAAATTTGATAACTTGCATGCATGTGGTTCAAGTGGACCTTCAAATTTTCGAGATGTTACAAAATTACCTTTTAAATAAGGTGCCCCGAAAAAGTAAGATAAAAATCCATACAAGTATAGAAAGGAAGAACTCCTTCCTACCAATACTTGCAAGTGTGGGAGTGTCTTGCCAAGGTAGCAGTACCCACTCCGAAAAAAGAAAAGATACGACCAAAAACTATTGATTGCAATTTTCATTGGATATAAATAAAAAATATCTCTTATCCTTTCCTTGTACATGAGAATCAAACACCCGATATTCACTAGAATACGATAATAAAATCAAGAAATTCTTCGTTATTTGAACATGTGTTTCCATGCAAATATAAGGAAGAATCAAGTACATTCAAAAGATCACATGAGACAATTGAAAAAGAACAAGAGGTTAACCATGAGGTTGAACCTAGATGCAGCAAGAGATCTAGGATAGAAAAATATTTTGGTCCGGATTTCATAACCTTCATGATAGAAATTGAACATCAAAGCTTCAAAGAAGAAGTGAATTCATCTGAGGGGCCTCAATGGAAAGTGTTTATCAATTTCGAAATGGAATCCATTTACAAAAATATAGATGAGAATTAGTGGATCTTCATCCAAGAAGCAAACCACTAGGCTACAATTGGATTTTCAACAGAAAATGAAATCAGATGGAGTCATAGGTAATTATAAATTCAGATTGATAATCAAGGGTTACCATAAATGTAAAGGGCTTAAATACTCTCACACTTATTCCCCTATAATGAAAATAACCCTTATTCGTTTGATACTTTCATTTTTCGCCTTGTGGAATCCTGAATTACACAAAATGGATGCAATGACTGCTTTCTAAATGGATATTTTAAAGATGAAATTTACATGGAACAATCTGATAGATTTCCTGCGACTGGGCATGAAAATAAGTTTAAAAAACTTATGAAGTCTCTATATGGTTTAAACAATCACCAACGTAATGACATGACAAATTTGATCAAACCATGACATAAAGTTTATTTAAATTTAGTAAATGCGACAAAAGTGTGTACGTAAAGGACATTCATAATGATTGTCATTTTATGTCTTACGTAGATGACATGCTTATCGTTGGTAGCAATAATAAAATGATTAAATCCACCAAGAATTTGTTGAACTCAAGATTCAACATGAAATATTTAGGTTTAGCCGATGTGATCGTTGGAATTAAAATTAAAAGAACATCTGAAAATCTAGTTCTACTTCAGTCATATTATGTGGACAAAATCCTTGAGAAATTCAATAAGGATGACTCAATGTTGGCTAGAACCCCGACAGATGCAAGTCAACATCTATTAAGGAATCGAGGTGAGAGCACTAGAATACTATCGAGCCATTGGAAGTCTAATATACTTAATGAGTTGTACAATACCAGACATAGAAAATTGAATAGATTCACGAGTAATTAGTGAGTATAACAATGGGAAGCAATTATCAGATTGTTAAGTTACTTAAGGTATTCACGTGACCATGGACTGCACTATACCAGATATTCCACTTTTATTGAAGGATAAAATGATGCAAACTAAATATCTGATATGAAGTCTCAAAATCTACAAGTGGATTTGTATTCACTTTAGGAAGCGCAACAATTGTGTAGAAATCTTCTAAACAAACATTAATGGTTAGATCCACGATGAAATATGAGTTTATAACTTCTGAAAAATGTGTTGAAGAGACTGAATGGATGCATTAATTCTTAGAAGATGTTTCGGGTTGGGAAAAACCAATGCCGACTATACATATATATTAGCCAATCTGCGATTGGAAAGGAACAAAACAATATATATAATATTAAGTCTACATATACACGTTGTAGAGACAATATCATCAGAAAAGTACTCTCAATTGGAGTTATCTCTACTGACTTTGTAAAATCAAATGATAATATAGTAGATCTGCTAACCAAAAGATTAAACAGATAGTTAGTTATGAAATCATCAAGAGGAAAAATGTTTAAGCCTATAGAATAAATAAATGCGAAAGAAAGCCAACCTACGCTGAAAATAGATCCCAATAACTAGGTTTAATGGGACAATCTAATCATGCAGATTTGGTGGGTTACTATGAGAGTTATCTCTATTCGATTTCTATTATGTAACATTGAATGTTTAGGATAATCATACAAATTTTAATGATTCTGAAGAGAACCAATAAAGATTTACCCATGTGAGGGGGAATTGGGGACGCTTCGAAGAAACTGTTATGCTCAATTCTAGACCATCTAGCAAAACCATGCATGTATTAATGGCAAAAAACGAACACAATCATAAGAACAAAATTGTATTAGGGATATTTTTTTGCGAAACATATATGAATATACATAAACGATGGAACAGTTCAAGGTTATCATGTATACTGGTCAGGTAGTAAAAAAAATATATTTCACAAAATAGGTTCAAAGGGTATAATATCTACCTGTCCTATGCAAGATTCAACTATAGAACTTTATCACCAAAATTTATATCAATTTTTATTCATATGGGGGATTGTTGGAAATTTCAATTAAATTTAAAGTTTAAATGAAAATTATAGCTCATGAATCTGGGAGTGTCTTTCGACTCTCCACGTTTTTGAGTTAGTTATGACTCGTGATTGTGCAAAGTGTCTTTTGACTATCTGCATTCTGGAGTTAATTGGAGAATTTTGGTTTTTCATATTCTTGAGTTAATTACAAGATTAATTGAGTTATTTAATCTTGCATGATTTTTTGCGTGAATTTTAAAACTTATAAATATCGTGTCAATTTCCTCAATCCATATATAAAAATATATTTTTTTACAAACTCGCTCAAGATCTCACTCAAGCATTCTCTTGCATTTCATATTATTATATTTTCATTTGACTTCCCGTTAATTTTTTGCGATAAAGTGAATGTAAGTTTTCATTCGTGATGCAGTTCCTTCATGCTAAGTTCCTGCATGATTTTTCGTTATATCCTCAAAAACACTTGTCCGTCTTGATCTTCAAAGCACCTTCAAAGAGGAGAAATCTGTTATAAGAAACTGCATGTTACATATATACATTGAAAATTTTCCAAAATGGTCATCCAGTGCAAGATCTGAGATGTTACGACCTTGAGTCCAACTTAAATAATCGGACCATCGAACAATGATCCACTAGTTTTTCATTAATAAAAGTGTTGCATAACATATCAACATAAGCAATGAACTCCAGAGAAATAAAAAAAAGTAAAAAGAAAAGAAAAGAAAATTTAATTAACCATAAAATAAAGATTCAAATTTGACAAAATATATTCTCATAACACAAAACAGACCAACGTAGACAATGAATTTGACCAATAAACGTATTATGTGTTTGTTACGTAATGGTACGTGCATTTAAGAAATAAAATAAAACACAACTGCTGTCGTTTTGTATCCCCCATTTATTTACAATGTCTTGCTTAGAATAACTAAAAATAACATTAACCCAAATTTCTCCATCCCCCAAAAAAAGTGCAAAAATCCACGTTTTGACTCTAAGCTTCTGAAAATAGAAGAATCCACATAATTTCGAGGACTACGCCTTTTTCTAGATTATAATTAATTTGTCTGTCACATGAGTTATGACTACCTCGTGAACAGATGCATTACATATAATAACCGATTCATGGAATGTCAATTTTAAAGTTTAATATAAATATATTTTTAATAAATATTTTTATATAATACATAACATGCAACATACTATATTAATTAAACATACAAATAAACTTTAATGACTAAAATAAGAAAGAATAAATGACAAAACTTGTGCGGTGACTCTTGGCAGCCCCCTCAAATTAAAAACAAAATTTGAGAAACTTTTGAACAGAACTCGGGATACTCCCCCAATTTACATCACCTCTTTCTCTTGTATATATATATTTTCTCTTCTCAAATTCTAGGTCGTCCCCGCTCTCATGTACGTATTGATTTTCCTTACAAGTACATTACCGATATGTTTTGAAATATGTAATTCATTTTTTGTTTGTCTCCGAAAATAAGTCATACGGTAACTGTTTAAGCCTTGAAAGAATTCATTTGATACACTAACTATTTAGATTAAAATTTATATTTCTTTTTATAAAAAAAATCTATGAGTAAAGTTACGCTGCCCACCACTTGGTGGGCAACTAGGGCGATCCTCGAGTGACGACTCACTTGGCAACCCATCAAAATTTTTTTTAAAAAAAAATTATTCAAAATTTCATAAACTTCTCCCAAACAGCTTGCGATTCTCTCCTAATTTTACAACCTGGCCTCAATTTATATTGTCTATGATTTCTCTAAAAATTCTAGGTCGTTGTCTCCCATCGATCCCTTGTAGGTATTGATTTGTCTGACATTGAGATTATTGGTCGGTGTAGAAAATATGTAATTAATTTTCTGTTTCTCTCCAAAAATAAATTAGTTACTTGTTTTAGCTTTGAAAGAACTCATTTGATTAATTTGTCAAGTCACTATTTAGATAAAATTTTGTTTTGTTTTTTGTTTTTTAAATACTATCACGTCACTCGTCATACGAGCAGGAGCTCATGATGGCCTACCAAGTGATGGAGATTGTAATCTTACTCATATATGTAAATTTATGCTCGCAACCACTTGGTGGACAACTACGAGCGTCTACCCACACGTCATGGGTGACGTGGCTGCCCATTCAATTTTTTTTTTTTAAAAAAAATTTATCAAAAGCTGTAAGTGAAGAAAATAAAATGTACTCCAAATAAACAATTACAAAACATAGATGCAACGATTGTATTTCCGAAACTCGGAGTTACAAATAACTCTTCAACCAACACTTCACATGGATGTTGTCTTTGAGTGTCTCTAACACCTCAAGGCAACACATCAAACAGCGTGAGTCGATCACGCGAAATCTTCAGTGATATAATTCTTCGTTCTTCCTTCGATTCTCGACAACTATCAACCACACAAGTCATGCCCACTGGATGTTGTCATGATCTTTTATTTATATCCTCCTTTTGCCCTCGATTTTATTCCTTGTATAGAGTCCTACATACATAGGAAACCAAAAATTTTCATTAGGAAATAAACTCTTTTGAATAGTAATATGATATCTAGAGATCTTATCATTAATATCCATAATATCACAATATTATCGAACAAGGAAAATATCAATATAAATCTAATTAGTCTATAATGGAAAAACTCCATATATAAATATATCAATATTATCAACAAAGAAAAAATTAATTAAGGAATAAAGTATTCCTTTCAATCTTCTCATTTCCGCCTTTCTGGACAAAACATCTGAAAAAATGGTATTATCTTTCTGATATGTGTTATCTCCACCCAGAGACGGATCCAGAAATAAAAGTTGAGGGGGGGGGGGGGGGTTGAACTCAATATGATAAGTTATATATTATTAAAAAAAAAATTTACATTGTATCGTTTAACGAAGTTGTGCCGTACGAGATTTTAAAACATAAAATTCATCAATAATAGAATTTACATCAATATGTTTAGCTAAATCTCGTTCAATATAGAGTGTCAAACAATCGGCAAGAAAGTCATCCTCCATTTTATTGCGAAGTGCCGTCTTCACATGCTTCATTGCTGAAAAAGCCCGCTCAGTAGTGGCAGTAGACACAGGTAATGTCAAAACAAGATGAATCAACCTAGTCAACATAACATAAACACTTGACCGTCCACTCTCGGTCAATTGCTGACACAACTCAACAAGTGTAGAAACCTTTAAATTATGCATCACATCAAGTTTATAATGTATCAATTCATACTCTAAAGCAACAATTTCTTGATCTGTGAAATCCCCGGGATAAAACTTCTTCGCAAGCTTGCAAATATCATCACTGTTAAATGAGTCAAATGAATTTTTAGGATCTAAAGTTGTACTAAGAAAAAGAAGTTCCACCGATGACTCATTGAACCGAGTATTTAACTCTATCAAAATGAAATCTATTGCTGCATTAAAAACATCAAAGTGGTAATGATGTTCTATTGTAGTTTGCCGACAGGAACGTCCAATCTTATATAGACAATCAAGGTCAGGCACATCAATTTCATTTCTTGAGCAAAAAACTTTAACTTCCTAAAGAAATTCATTCCACCAACATTCTCTAAATTCTTGAAGGCAAGTTTTGGTAGTAGTGACAAATGTGATAGCAGTCAAAATGTCTTGAGATTTTTTTTGAAGAATTTGACAAAGAGTATCTGTTGTTCTCATAATTTTATGCATTAAGTGCAAAATAAACACAAATTCAAAGCTTGCCATGTTTCTGTATATCCCCCGAACTTCAGCCTTAGCTCTTCCATTTGGAGAATGATCATTGAGAACTTCAAAAACTTTGCAAGTTGAAGTGTACATACCTATCAAGCTTTTTACCGAATCATAGTGAGAACTCCAACGAGTAGCTCCTGCTCTCGTTGCAAATTACCAATCTGGTTTGCACCACTTTTAGAATCACGTTCTCCAATTGACAACATATACTCAATTTCATTTCTTTGTGCAGTATGTAATTCAGCAATGCACTTAGTAGAAGAAGTGACAATATTAACAATATTGTCCAAATGAGAAAAGAATTCCCAAATAACACTAACATCCTTAGCTGCAGAAACCAATGTCAGTTGTAAACGATGTGCAAAACAGTGAACATAGTATGCATAGGGACAATCTTTGAGAAATAATGCTTGAAGTCCATTCCACGCTCCACGCATATTGCTAGCACCATCATATCCTTGGCCTCTGATTTTCTTAACATGGAGATCATGATGAACAAGAACATTTGATATCTCATTTTTCAAATTCATTGAGGTAGTGTCACTAACACTTTTGATGGCAAAAAATCTTTCTGTCAAAATCCCATGATTGTTCACAAACCTCAATATAATGGCCATTTGCTCTCGTTTAGATATATCTCGGGCTTCATCAACAAGAATACAGAAGTATTTATCTCCAACTTCTTCACGAACCATCTGTCGTACTCTATTGGCCATAATATGTAAAATCTCTTTCTGAATTTCTGGAGCGATATATTGGGCATTTTTTGGAGCATTCTCAAGCACAACTTCATCAATTTCTATATTCATTTTTGCAAAAGCCTTCACTAATTCAAGAAAATTTCCACGATTAGATGAAGATAGAGATTCAACGTTACCTCTAAAAGCACAACCTTGAAGTGCTAGCCAACGAACAGCTACAATTGAGTTGCTCAAACACAGACGATTTTTCTCTTTTTCCTCTTTAGATTGTGCATGCATCACTTTATCAATATGTTGTGAGGGCCTCATCAAATTTTCAGCCCTTCTCTCACACATAGTATGAGGTGAAGAAGCTGCAGAACCAATATGGGAAAGAAAAGCACATGTTTTTCCTTGGTTTACCCTTTTCCAATTGTCAAATCCTTCATTGACCAATGCCGAGATATTAGATGAATTAACATCATTCAGGAAAAGAAAACAATAGAAACAATATGCCTTATTTGTTGAAGACGAATACTCCAACCAATAAAATTTCTGAAATCATTTTTTCTGAAAACGACGATTCTGGTTTCCAAATTTTGTATCTGGATACTCCAACATATCTGGTTGATAAGGCATCATATTTAGATATGAACATCTTATCTCATCTCGTACATTAACATGATATTCACATATCTGTTTTCTTTTTCCCGGATCTCGTTCAATAAAAGTAGACGAAGACTGATGATCGTCTCTAGGAGAGGAACATGAAGGAATTTGGATATTGGGAAATAGAAGACTTTCAGTGGATTGATGTTGCATTGTAAGGACCGTAGGAATTGAAGTATCTTCACTAGCTTGACGATCTCTCTTCTTAAAGAAAGAGGATATCAATATTTTTCCTTTCTTTGCAGCAGATTGATGTTCCATTTTGAAATAGTTCAAGTTATAATCTTAAACAAGAACAAAATAATTATTAAACAAATAAACAAGTAATAGTCAATCAACAACAAACAATCAATAAACCACAAATCACGCACAGAGAAGCTATAAAAAACAAAATAAAAAATGTATAGCCGATTTTTACCTGGATTGTTGCCTTGCCGATGAGCAATTCGATTTCATCGGGAGTCTGCAATTCTATTCTGTCGCTAAAGGGCTTGGGACTTGGGAGAGAATTTTTTTAGAATTGAAGTGGGGCGGATCAGAGGATATGGGATGAATTTGGTCTCGTCCTTGTAAATGGACGGGACTTGATTGGACTAAGACATTGATGTACGACGGTTTTTGGAGCAACCGTCGCTATTAGCGACTGTGTTTTGAAAAACCGTCGCTAATAGCGACTGTTATTAGCGACAGTATAAATAAAACCGTCGCCGATGTAGATCGGCGACGGTTTTACTAAAACCGTCGCAAATATTAGCAACGGAAACCGTCGCCGTGCCATCAAAAACCGTCGCTAAATTATTAAAAATGACAACAAGTTATTGCAATATTTTCAAATAGGTGTTGTAACACGTAAGTTAGAACACTCAGAAAATTCATTAATAGAACAAGATAACCACATCAAACATAACAAAAAATTTAGATATAATACAATAAAAGAAAAATCAAGCACACTACGGATCCACATCATCATCAGATTCATCCATTTTTACAGCAGCAACTCCTCCTTCAGTTCAGCAAACGATTGAATACCAACTTCCAACAACAACTCATAGTTAGACACTTGCTGCTAAGGCAACTGACAAAGAAGTTTCTGCTAAGCTGCAGAAAATTTGACCTTGGTTGGGATAGCTGCTCTTCAGCAAATAGCTGCTCCACCCACCATTCTATTTGCAGCAATGCCTAAGGGTGAGGTAACAGAGATCCTATTAACTACAACTGGTCTAGACTGGACTCAAGTTTCTCTTCTAAAGGGACAGAAGAAAAAGGGAAAAGAAAGAGACTATGATGAAGGATGTGAAAGCAGTGACAATATTTCATGCGTTAGAAAGGAAAGAATATTTATTTGATTTAATGATAATCAAGAAAATGATCTTGATTTCTGATGAATTGAAGAAGAACTATGATCCGACGTACCCAACTGTCCATGATGACAGAGCAACATTTACTCAGTTAGATATAGATTTAAGCTTTTTACAAATGGAAGTCAAATTCTGGGAGATGGATCAGCAATTATTCATACTTATTGACTCCAAAAGCAAGAAAAATTCCAAGGACTCTACCGAAGAACAATAAGTTGAGGAGGGTTCTTCAGTTTAGGTCCAACTGGAGTCAAACCATGCTGGACCATCATCCTTTAATTCTATTGAAAAAAATTTCTTCTCTATCTATAGTATAATAAATATTTTTATATAAGATATAATTCTATTGAAAAAAATTTCTTCTCTATCTAATTGCTTATTTGAATTATTTTTTCGTCATAAAATTATTGGTATACATCGTATATATGGATTATTCTACATGTATCATCCTATTGTCTATGTGCAACAATGAATTATATTCTAGAATTTGAGTGAATTAATATATAACTGAAAAAAGTTTAAAACGTCTGTTACTCTTTTTTATTTAAAATACACTAATTTATTTTCCCAAAACCCTAAGGCTTCGGCTGAATTTATACTATATATATTGGCTTCGGCTGAATTTATACTATATATATATATATATATATATATATATATATATATATATATATATATATATATATATATATATATATATATATATATAGATAGATATATATTTGCACGATTTAAAATAAACTCACATATTAATTATTTAGAAATCCAAAACGTAGTGCAAAACATAAAATTGTAAACCGTCAAACCAAACCTAAAAATTGCATTTTTCAAAACTCTTAAATCCTCTCAAAAATCACTTATAAGCATAAAAGTCATAAAATCTTTAAAGTACTATTAAATCATAAAAGTGCGGAAAACCTAGTTTCGGTCCTCGGAATATGTGCACTATCAGCCTAGCTAGTTCAACCGTCAATTCCTCCATCATCATCAAAATTATTCTCATCTCAATCATTTACACCTAGTGAGTCTATCGAATTAGCAAACCTTAACCGTTACAAAAAGTAAAACATATAAATCCATAAGCAACTGTGAAAATACTTTTAATAAAATAGCTTTTCATGAACATGCATAACTTTAAATCTCTCTTTCCTTTCATCATATACATATACGTTTCATTTTTTTTTATTGAATTTAGATCATTAATTGTAACTTTCATTTCAGTTGTTGGTCGATTGATCAATCTTACGTATAATCATGTACCAGATTGTGAGGACAACAATGATACTCTCACCTGTCAACTGATCCTTGGCCTGACATATCATCATATCATTTCGTATTCGTATTATTCACAATCAAGTCACCTCCTTCAAATCCTTTTATCGTATCAATCACTTATAAAAATTCATTCACATATATCATTTTTCTTTTAAACCAAGCATGCACCACTTCTTTTAGCATTATCGTTTATTATCATAAAGTTCCATAACCTTTCAAAATAAACATTTTAACATTTATCACCGCATTCAGGACAATGCCAAGATGTATAACATTTTTCAGGTGTAAAATGATCGTTTTGCCCCTGAAACCTTAACTTTCCTAATTTACCCTTGGACCTCAAAACGACGCCCGAATGCATCCAAATTTAACATAACACCTTAAAATACACCCGTAAACATTTCTTAGGCGTAAGCATAAGCTCCTTGACTAATTTCGGTATTCGTTTTTTAACTTGAACCGAAATTCTGATTTTAACCTGAATCGACTCGAAACTTAACCAAACTTAAACCATAGCTTAGTAACACCTAACCATACCCTATGCAATCCAAATCAAGCCCTTTAGAACCTTCGGAATAGCCTAGGAGTCTACTGAATTTTTCGGCCCTATTCAAAGGAAACCCTAGCCCCAACAACCTTGCACCCATTCAACTCTAGCTCTTGACCGACCCAACTAGACCCTATCTGACCATGCTGGGACTATAACCGAACTCCTTAGGACCCATTTTTCCAGCTCTAGCGATCCATGCACTTGCAGCCTATCAACCTTGCCCTCCAAGACTCATGCCCTTCACGCCTAACGCATACAGCCCCTTCTACTTGCACCAGCCGCCCTTAACCCCTCTAGGACCATCATAATTACCCCTTAAGATGTAATGCTCGATATTTTGTCACTGTAATCAGACGTTAATTAATTGACATAATTGAGATTTCATGAGCTAACGTAAGACGTAAGAGGAGAAGCCGGGTGTTGGAACTTTTCAAGTTCGCAATCTTGATTTTGATGTTAACAAAACTTGTTATTGTGTTTCTAACATATTTACTCAAGTGTGAAGTTGCAAACACAAGAAGCAAACTGAAACTGAATTCTGCACAAACTGAATTTCTGGCGAGCTTCTGTATTTTAAAGATATCTCTCAGCTGGATGATCCAAACGACAATCCGTCAATTGGACTGATTAGAAAACTCAATTTCGAACAAGTTGTATTTCACGTCAGTTGGGCAAAATCGGATGTTATCATGGCCTAACTGATCGCTGAACTACCGAACTGATCACACGAAAACAGCAATCAGTTGGGTTTGAGCAGCTGCGGTATTTTGGTCATATCTCTCAGCTCAGTTATCGAAACGAAGCGATTCAGTATGCGTTGGAAAGACAAGACAAAGATCTACAAATCATTAATAGAAGTCAAAGTCTGAATCGAAGCTTAAGATGCTGCTAAATGGCGATGAAGCTACTGGTTCTGCACAAACTGAAATCAGCTGGGCTGATTTCAGCACACCTGCTGAAAACTCAACTGAACCAGACCTGCTGAACTGAACCAGCTGCTGAAACTGAACTGAACCAGCTGAACTGACCAACTGAACCAGACTAACTGAAAGAACAGTTGAGTTGACCATAGTTGACCAGTTGACCAGAGTTGACCAGTTGACCAGAGTTGACCAGTCGGAAAAATGCCCAGTAAGCTGAATTTGACCGTTGCACTTCCCGAAACAGTACAGAAACTTTCCAACGGTCATATTCTTGTGTCTAACGTATATATCATTGTTGGGGCTTATAAATACAACATCTTGAAGATCAAACAAGAGCTTTGGAAGTGGATTCAAAGCATGGGCACTTAGCATGAATATATCAGCTAGTTGAGAGCACAAGCCCTTGTGTGAGGAAACATTTGAGATGTACACTGTAACTGATAAATTCCTCACACACAATCACTCACACATATACAGAGAGTTTGAGCTGAAAAGTTTAGTTGAGTGAGTCTTTACACAAAGACGTAAAACATTGTGTTTGTAGTCTTTGCATATGAGACATTAAACAATATGCTGATTGTGAGGTGCTGCCTACAATCTTGAGTGCTAGGAGTTCAGTTTTAGGCAGTGGGTAAGTCCTAGCTGAATGGGTTTGTACAATGAGTTGTATAAATCAAAGTCTTCTAGTGGATCCTTCCCAAGGGGAAGAAGGGGTGACGTAGGAGTGTTTGAAATCTCCGAACATCCATAAACAAATTCGTGTCTATTTCTTTATTTCATTTACTTATCATTTCATAGTTTTAAAGATGCATTGTTGAAGCATTTTATGTGTTCTTCAAATACCAAAATATTGTACACCAAGTGTTTGATAAAATGCTTCAACTGAATATTTTAACTCATTCAACGTGCATATATTTTAAATGGTTTACAAAATATTTATTCGGTTTCTACGAAGGATTATTTCGAGTATTTTCCGCTTGGTTTGAACACCAAACTCGATTTAATTCATCGGTGTTCAATATTTCAAGAACCGAGCTATTTTAGCTCAACGATTACCCCCATAATCGATCCTATCAATTGGTATCAGAGCGGGTTGTTCTTGAAAGAACATTGAAACTGATTTTGATGTTTAAAATTCATTATTTCAGATTTTTTACACATATATATGCAAAACTGAATTTTCGCGCAGCTTGTAGCGACCATGGGAAAACTGACATATCTCCTTGCTCGGGTGTCCAAATGACAAACCGTTTTTTGCGTTTCAAACTAGACTCGTAGAGGTTTACAGCGGTATAAAATTTGCAGCCTAATTATGCTTGAGAAAATGCAGTTTAATCTTTGAAGACAAAGCATTTGTGCTGCGGCAGAAAATGAGCCATGGAGAAAATTGGTTAGTTATCCCTCTTCTTTTATAATTTTCAAAATTTCAAAAATATAGGGGGAGAACTCATTATAGTTTTAATGAGTATGTTATTTTTAAATATTGAGGGGGAGAAAATTTTGTGCACAAAATATTTTGAAAATGTGGCTTTTTGATTCACACAAAAAGGGGGAGAAATATGTTAGTTGAGTTGATTGTTTATTAAAGTTTTGTGATCATCAAAAAGGGGGAGATTGTTGGAACTTTTCAAGTTCGCAATCTTGATTTTGATGTTAACAAAACTTGTTAATGTGTTTCTAACATATTTACTCAAGTGTGAAGTTGCAAACACAAGAAGCAAACCGAAACTGAATTCTGCACAAACTGAATTTCTGGCGAGCTTCTGTATTTTGAAGATATCTCTCAGCTGGATGATCCAAACGACAATCCGTCAATTGGACTGATTAGAAAACTCAATTTCGAACAAGTTGTATTTCACGTCAGTTGGGCAAAATCGGATGTTATCATGGCCTAACTGATCGCTGAACTACCGAACTGATCACACGAAAACAGCAATCAGTTGGGTTTGAGCAGCTGCGGTATTTTGGTCATATATCTCAGCTCAGTTATCGAAACGAAGCGATTCAGTATGCGTTGGAAAGACAAGACAAAGATCTACAAATCATTAATAGAAGTCAAAGTCTGAATCGAAGCTTAAGATGCTGCTAAATGGCGATGAAGCTACTGGTTCTGCACAAACTGAAATCAGCTGGGCTGATTTCAGCACACCTGCTGAAAACTCAACTGAACCAGACCTGCTGAACTGAACCAGCTGCTGAAACTGAACTGAACCAGCTGAACTGACCAACTGAACCAGACTAACTGAAAGACCAGTTGAGTTGACCAGAGTTGACCAGTTGACCAGAGTTGACCAGTCGGAAAAATGCCCAGTAAGCTGAATTTGACCGTTGCACTTCCCGAAACAGTACAGAAACTTTCCAACGGTCATATTCTTGTGTCTAACGTATATATCATTGTTGGGGCTTATAAATACAACATCTTGAAGATCAAACAAGAGCTTTGGAAGTGGATTCAAAGCATGGGCACTTAGCATGAATATATCAGCTAGTTGAGAGCACAAGCCCTTGTGTGAGGAAACATTTGAGATGTACACTGTAACTGATAAATTCCTCACACACAATCACTCACACATATACAGAGAGTTTGACCTGAAAAGTTTAGTTGAGTGAGTCTTTACACAAAGACGTAAAACATTGTGTTTGTAGTCTTTGCATATGAGACATTAAACAATATGCTGATTGTGAGGTGCTGCCTACAATCTTGAGTGCTAGGAGTTCAGTTTTAGGCAGTGGGTAAGTCCTAGCTGAATGGGTTTGTACAATGAGTTGTATAAATCAAAGTCTTCTAGTGGATCCTTCCCAAGGGGAAGAAGGGGTGACGTAGGAGTGTTTGAAATCTCCGAACATCCATAAACAAATTCGTGTCTATTTCTTTATTGCATTTACTTATCATTTCATAGTTTTAAAGATTCATTGTTGAAGCATTTTATGTGTTCTTCAAATACCAAAATATTGTACACCAAGTGTTTGATAAAATGCTTCAACTGAATATTTTAATTCATTCAACGTGCATATATTTTAAATGGTTTACAAAATATTTATTCGGTTTCTACGAAGGATTATTTCGAGTATTTTCCGCTTGGTTTGAACACCAAACTCGATTTAATTCATCGGTGTTCAATATTTCAAGAACCGAGCTATTTTAGCTCAACGATTACCCCCATAATCGATCCTATCACCGGGCGTCGGTGCCAGACAATCAAGATTTGGGACAGAATGTCTGGCGCCCGAGCGATAGAGGACCGCCCGAACGCCAGTGCACCACCAGCTTTGTATTTGGACAGAACTTCTGGTGCCCAAGTGGTAGAAAATGACCGTCCGAGCGCTAGTGTATAATAAGTGAGGGCTTGGACAGAGTGTTCCGCGCTCGAGCGATAATTTGTAACCACCCGAGCGCCGCCTGAGACACAAGAAAAGTACGCCACGTATCTTGGCCATGCATGATATATACAAAACAAGTTTTCCTTCCTTCAGATGAAAAAGAAAAGGAACGAAAAAATCTACGGAAAATCCCTACGCCTTTTCATATTTTAGAATTTGATTGCGAAAGATCCGTCTATCTGATTTTTAATCCGAGTACGGTACCGTGTTCGTCGTAACAAGAGCTTCACACAGACGTAAGTTTTCTTATGTTTTGAAAGGATTTGAAAATATGATATTGAAAGAATCAGATATGATTGATATATGATATTCTTGATGTATTAGACATCGTATAATCGAAACCAGATTGAAGAACGGATACTGTATGAAATTGTTATGATTTTTTCAGAATTAATTTGATTGAGATTAGACAGATTTGATATCTTATGTTTATCGATCGATTATGAGTTGAGATTGGCATCTATTGATATGTGTATTACTGGGTATATTCAGATTGTGCCGTTATACCGTTGAAACAAAATTAGATTGAGTTCTGAATATATCCAGTATTGATTTGAGTGGTATATGATATTGTACTCCTCAATATTGTCATTGTCAGATTGAGTATTGACAGGCTTCGAATTCGAGACTTCGACTTCATCAGATCGACAAAAGAAAAGTATAAATCAATGTTAACCGATAAATCGACTTGAGTCAGATTTTACTTGAGTCAGATTTGACTTTAGTTTCCCTAAACCACATACTTGTGTGTTATTGTTTTAATACCGTTGTATTATTTGATCGTATATGCTTATTCTATTGACTTATAGAATAGCAGAGAAAAGAAGATAGATTACGAGAACGAGTCATTGGCAGAGGTGCCAAGTCTGTGGCAGATGTGTCTAGACATTGGATGTTTGGTTTATATCGATGTTGCTTAGGAGTAGATCGACTTCTATTGCTGAGATTCAATATAGTATGCCAACGTCCGGGAACCGGGATCCCTAGACTAGACTAGATCAGAGTCGAGTCAGAGATATGAGTTTGAGTTATAATTTTATATCATTTCATGTTTTCAGATTTGATACATGTTATTGATAACTGTTATATGATTTTGTATATGTTTATATGATTGCATGTATACATTATTTATACTAAGAATATTATTCTCACCAGGGTTATCCGACTGTTGTTGTGTTTGTATGTGTGCATGACAACAGGTGGGACAGGATCGGGGTCAAGACAAGAATGAGAGATTACATTTTAGCATGGAGATTCGGACCAGAAGTAGAATAGGTTTAAGCACTTGATGTTTAATAGTTGAACCCTATTTTGATTTTAATGTAATTGTATAAGACTTGTGCTTTTATGTTGATATTTGTCTCAGATTGATTTTATTATGTTACGCATTTGTATAACAAAAAATTTATACCCAGTTTATTTAATTGATCCAATTATTCCCAAGAATGATTAAGAAATAAATTAGAGTCCGGGTCCCCATATAAGACTCCTGGACATGGTCCCTAACCGACACACGAGCCGCCCCTTCAAGCAACTAAAGTTTGAAACCCTAGTTCCCCTCAAAACACCAAATTTTGCAACTTCTTCCTTCATGAACCTTAACAGGACTACCTCTTTCATCTTAAGAACCTTAAACCTACTGAAAATCATCCCTTCTAATGGCCCTACCATGGTAATCTTTTTGGGCATGAATAACGTGAAGAATTATGCAAGAAAAACCATGATTTTCCATGTATGATTCATAAAAACAAAATTATAAGTGTATCCTATTTTTCATACAATCATGTATAAATACACATAATATGGTATGAACGATGAGCAAAAAATATTAAGACGTGCTTTTGAAAGGTGGCGTCAATTTGACTTGAGAATTAAGTGTGTGATCATGTGTGGCTACTGAGGGAGAGAGTCCTAGTGTTTCTTGGTGTGTGCGTGTGTTTTGATTGAAGATTAGTGTTTTAAAACTCAGTCTTTGGTATTAAATAATAAGGTGGAAAGCTTGGCCAAAAACCTCGGCATAATAGGCCTCTTAGATCGTAGGTAAAATATATAGTTTAGAAAAGTTTTCTTAATATTAGTTGAGTTCCGAAAAAGTCCTTATTTTCGTCAAAAATCGACTGCCGGTTAAAAATACGACTCGTCGCGTAAAAACACCTCAAAAAGGATCATTTTCGATATTCTCATCTAAAATATATCATATATTAAATAACTAAAAATAATCCTTGAATAAAAATATTTTCCTTTATGGTCCACGGTCTTCGTTCCTCGATCGCGTCTCAGATAACACTTAAAACATTGTTTTATGTATTCTAATAGAAAACCATATTTTAAACATATAAACATGCCTAACACATTCAATTAATACAATTAAATAATTTAATTAGATATTTTTTATGTTTCTTAGATTTACATGCAAAGATAGATTAGGTTATCGTAATTTGGAACTTACAAATTTTATTTACCATTCACTTTTGAAATACCTGATTCACCGTAATATTATAATTCCAAAAGACACTTTACCAAATTAGTTCTTGAACTTGTACATGATATTTTATATGTATTAATTCACTAACTAGATAGCCACTCCTATATACATACATATATATATATATATATATATATATATATATATATATATATATATATATATAAATGTATATGTATGTATATGTATATGTATATGTATATGTATGTATATGTCACAAACTTCCCACACCATTTTTGGGGCCCAAAGAAGATGGTATATATTCACGTGGATGTTTGGATTGACAAACATTCACGTCGAGTTGATCCTTTTGACATACACTAGGGTTTCAAAATTAATAAACAAATCAAATCAATTTTTTTGGCAAAAGTAAAAAGATTAAATCCAAGGTTAACTTATATATATAATTTTCTAATCATAACTAATAAATTAAGATTCACATTTATAGAGGACGTGGTAGACAAACATCTAACTTTTTATATTGTCAACCAATCAAAGAATTTCGTGACGGTCAAAACTTTGATAAATATAATAAATAAGAAATTAGTGTCATTCCCACGGTGGAACCACATTTTACATGGAGCACCCCAAAACTAATTTTTATAATGCAAAAAGTCACCTACTAAGTGAAGGGTATGGTTAGGGTGGTTGAAACTTGAAACTTGAGAATTATGCAAATTAATTAAATAAAAAGCTTTTTCCACTTGGTTTGATCGAAAAGGTGCCGATGAATATTTTTGTGGTCTCGTTATTATTGTTAATTAAGTAGTACAATATTATAGTACACGGCCACATACGAAGACTTCTCTCAATTAATATAATGACTGAGGACGGACAAATACCCCTTGATAAGATTGTGGGATTGAAGGGCTCATTCTAATTATTTTTTGTAATTTTATCACTCAGATCCATTAAATTCACCCAACTATTGTTTATTTGTCATTAATATTCTCTTTTATAGATCATGTGATGTGAATATAAAGCCAATATTATTTATACACATTCAAATCTATCCAATAAAAAATAAATGGATATCATTTTGAAATATTGAGTGTCGTTTTTTTTTATTATCCTATCTGAAAGTCGATTTGTTTAACATAAAAGTACAAAAATTATTGAGATTGTGTATCAGATTTTAAGTGTTGTGTGCAGGTATTGTGACACCTATCCATAACATGCAACATAATATTTTAATTAAACACACAAATAAAGTTTAATGACTAAAATAAGAAAGAATAAATCATGCACAAGTTTCAACTTGTGTGGTGACTCATGGTAAAATATTCACTAGAAAATTGTAAATAATTTACAAAAACAATACTAGTGAAATTATGAAAAACGCGCGATATTACTTAACAAGTCAAGGAAGTAAAGTGCATCCCAAATAAACAATTACAAAAAACACGGATGCAACAATTTTATTGCCGAAACTCGGAGCCACAAATAATTCTTCAACCAACACTTCACATGAATGTTATCTTCGAGTGTCTCCAACACCTCACGGCAACACAGCAAACAACGTGAGTCGAACACAAAATCTTCAGTGATATAATTCTCTGTTCTTCCTTCGATTCTCGACAACTATCAAAAACAAAAGTCACGCCCACTAGATGTTGTCATGATCTCTTATTTATATCCTCATTTTTCTTAGATTTTATTCCTTTTATAGAGTCCTATACACATAAGAAACCAAGAATTTTATTAGGAAATAAACTATTTTGAATAGTAATATAATATCTAGAGATCTTATCATTAATATCAATAATATGGCAATATTATTGAACAAGAACAATATCAATATAAAATCTAATTAGTCTAGATTGGGAAAACTCCATATTTAAATATATCAATATTATCAACAAGGAAAAAGTTAAGTAAGGAATAAAATATTCATTTCAATCTCCCCATTTACGCCTTTCGGGACAAAACATACAAAAATGGTATGATCTTTCCGATATGTGTTATCTTTGCCTGTATAATAAGTGTTATCTCCGACTGTATAATAACTCTCCTTGACTTAGATAGTTATCTCCCCTTGAATGCACATGGGCTGTTCCCGGTTGGACTGATACAACACGGTTATCCCATTACCCATTACTCATAGAACTTCTCTAGCCCAGGCACTGGAGTTTTTGCCTTCCCCAGGATTAGAACCCAAGACCTCCTGGACTTATATAGATCTTGGCATCAATTCTGGTACCACTCCAGTGCCTGGGCTGGAGAAGTTCTATGAGTAATGGGTAATGGGATAACCGTGTTGCATCAGTCCAATCGGGAACAGCCCATGTGCATTACAAAAAAAGGCGCCTTTTTTTGTAATGCACATGGGCTGTTCCCGATTGGGCTGTATCCCTCTCGGTTGTCCCATTACCCATTACTCATAGAACTTCTCTAGCCCAGGAACTGGAGTTTTTGCCTTCCCAGGATTAGAACCCAAGACCTCCTGGACTTATATAGATCTTGGCATCAATTCAAACAAGTTATTGCATTATTTTAAAATAGAAGTCATTGCATTATTGAATTCAAACAAGTTATTGCATTATGCTCTCATGCAACGTCCATTATTGTCATTTGACTGGACAATGGCTTTGTACCTTCTCGCACAACTGGAATCCACTCGAAGGAATCTATCATCGTCCATAACTGAAGGATTCTAACTGATGCTTCGAACTGGTCAGTTGGAACTGATCTTTCAGTTGGGCTGGTGAAATCAGTTGACTCGTCAGTGGAACTGATTTTACACTCGTTCAGTTGCACTGATCAGCTGGGTTTCTTCATCAGTTGAACACTCTTTCGGCTGGCTAGGCTTCTGAGGTTTTCCTACTGAATTACTTATCAACTGGTCAATCAGCTGTACTGCTCAAATGACGTAGCCAGTTGAACTGATTCATTTTGAGCGATCAGTTGGGTCTTCAGTTTTGCGATGTAAACAACTCGTAGGTGATCCTAGATGCTGCACAGCTAAGGTAGATCATTAGTAACACAATTAACAAGTTTTGTTACCATCATCAAAATCAAAATTACGAACTTGAAAAGTTCCAACAATTACCTATTTATATTTTTTGTATTAATTAATCTAAAAAGTGCAACTTTAATGTACATTTTTTTTTTGAGATTTTGGTCTTTTGTAGTTTTCAACTTTCAATGATAGTTCTATATCTTTGGATTTGTTAGAATTTTAATATTTTTCATCAAAAGATTTGGTGACACTATACATGTGTCAGCATCACATCCGAATATATTTGTTAGATTTCAATGAGATATATTTGAATATAAAATGGAATAAACTCTCGTGCATTCTGAATTTTTGTCGGCCAAAGTTTATTTGGGCTTGAATATGAGAGGTAAAGAGCATAACATACTTACAAGGTGTTTCCCTCGAAACAGAATTAGCTTCAGCTGGTTTGGTTCTGGATGTTGACGCACTCATGTTCCCAACATTCTGGGCAACACCAGGCTTAAGCTAGAGAAGATCAACCTTCCGGTTTCCCTTGAAATATGCAGGTGCAATCTTCAGTTGGTCACCTGCATCATTCAATTCATCATCTATGTCCTTGAAGAATCCTTGGTATTCCAAAATCCCATAGATCAAAGATGGAAAAGGTAGTTGGTGGCTTTGAATCCTCCATCTGCAAATTGTAGAACTATATTGAACACCATCTTACCAAAATTGAAGGTGGTACTACCAGTACCAATCATGTAGAGAACATCGGTATTTGGTTTAGTAACCATTGTGGTGTGGGTTGAGGGAGTCCAATTCCTGACTACAGTCTTATGAAAAACAGTTATGCAAAACGGAATAAAATGAAGTTAAAATAGCCGCAGACAACTTTTTGGGATGATCTGCGAAAACGTTGATTAATCCGCTAGTGAGAACATCAACAATGACATTGAAATCAGGTGTAACTTCCTCATCTTCTTTTCCAGTAGAGGTGTTAAAGAAAGAATTTATCACCTCGGGATTAAAGCTGAAAATCCTATCTTGGACAAACACCCTACCAAACTTCACACGCGGCATCAACAGTCACTGATGATTACCCTTTATCTGAACATGAGGTAAGGGAGAGTCCTAGATTTCTCATTCTAGATCTTTCATCTTTAACACTGGATAGGAGATTGCAGTAAAATTTCAGAACATGTCTTCTGGAATATGAAGCCGCAGTGCTCACAGTAGTAAACATTCACCAATCTTTGAAGAAAACAGTCAAATTTTGCTATCCATAAGTGTAACGAACCGTATTCTACACTACTTAAAATTTGCGGAAAAATTTAAAATTTTCTTAAATGAAAACATTCATACGGTCGTCACTCAACATTCATAAAAATAAATCTCACAATCATCCGTCACCAATAAAATTTTGCTAAAATAAACTGTCTCAAAACGCCTCACGTTCAAATCAAAACATCAGAGTATTTTAAAAATTTGTATAAACATAAACTTGCGGTCCTCGGGTTTAGCCTGCCACTCAGCCCAAGCCTGCCCCTTGGTCAACACCTCCTGTCTCCTCCACAAAGTCCCCTGCATCGATCAAGTCTAGTGAGTCTAAAGACTCAACACGTATAAACTGGAATAACGAGTACTACAATAATAAGGTCGCATGCAACTTTAAAATAGGACATACATAATTTGAAACTTGAACTTGCGCATTAAAACTTGAACATACGTACATACATACTTCGACGTGGCATAACTTAAACTTTCATAAACATACTGCATACGTAAACATACATAACTTCATCATTTTGCGTAGAGGATGTTTCAAAGCAAGTGACCCATACATAATAAACGCCTGATCAGACATACCACAGTACTGGGCTGACAGGGACGTATCCACTGTCGCATACATGAGATCCCCGTTCATAATTTAACGGGCTGGTTGGTCCCCGTTCATAATTTAACGCTTTCCAACCACGATCTAACCCGTTCATAATTTAACGGGGCGGAGAGGTCCTCGGCCACGTTCACCGACTTCCAAACCCATTCATAATTTGGTCACAAGTCAAATAGCATACCTCAAAAACTTAAACATATTTTCTCTGCACGTCATACATACTTACTTGGCGTTGAGGGATTCGTTGGACTTCGACTGGGGCCGTTGCTGCAACTTACTAACGTGAATTTCATACTTAACTTGCATTGCTTAGACATAGAAAACACATGCTTACTCTCAAGCTCAATCATACCTTAGGACCTTCTACGATTTGCCACGACACGCCCTTAATAATCCTTGCACTAACCCATAACATCAAACTTAAAATGAACTTACAAATATTTCCCAAAAACAAGGGTACACGGACCCCGTGCTTGGGTCCGGGAGAGGGTCCGTGTACATACTGCCTAGAGTGTGTCGGGAAACGGAAGGGGCACGGACCCCGTGCTCGGGTCCGGATGGGGGTCCGTGTAGGCTCTGGAAGAAGACATTGAAAGGAAAGCAAAGGCACGGACCCCGTGTCAGGGTCCGGGTAAGGGTCCGTGTAGATACTGGAAAAAGACACTAAGTGAAACCCAAAGGCACGGACCCCGTGCCCTCATCCGTGTAAGGGTCCGTGCTGTCTCGCAAAATTGACACTGAAGGAATAACAAAGGCACGGACCCCGTGTCAGGGTCCGTGTACGGGTCCGTGTACCCACTGTGATCGCGAACTTACGAAAATTCTGAACACCCAATGCTTATTCTTCTAGACTCGATTATACGGGCCAAGCACCGACCCCTCAAGACTCATCCTAGCATACAATAACATAAACCCAAACTGTACAAACGTTTCGACACAACAATGTTCGCTCTACGACACCCACGACCCAAAATACGGCAATTGACATCAAACTGTTTCCTACGACTTCTCATTAGTTCGAGTACCTATCGACATGAAACGTAACCTCAAAACACTCTTAACATCATTACTAACATACCCGTACGCAGCAACAATCGCCCGTCGATTTCCAACGAAGCCTGCAACTTAAAACTTCAAGAAACGTATCAATAACAAAACTTTCTGAAAATTTCAGTTTGCGCAGTCGCACGGAAAATATCATAACTCACTCATTTTTCGTCCAAAAATTTCGAATCATATATCAAATCGAAGGTATCGAAGAGTTCTACGTTTTTGCCGTTGAAAGTTTTCCCAAAATATGAACGGAAAAATCGCAGTTTTGACATGAACAGTAAAAACGAGTTTTAGATCTAAAAATTTTCCTTCGCAATTGATCCGATTCATGATCCGCTCAAACTACTATCATGATACATAACTTTTACGCATAAAGATCAACGCAACGCATAATATGACTTGATCGACACAGCAAGAACAGAATATACGTGCCTTTTTGATGATAACGTTACCGAAAGACGACACCGACGCGGGAAAGAAGTGAGGTTGATCCGGGACGACTTGCGGCTCGACTTTCTTGCAATAAAACCCACCGAAAATGACTGGAAGAATCGATGGAAGGGGGCGGCTGCTTACTCTCAAGAACCCTAACTCCTCTCTCAAAAATAATAATAAAACTAGAATGCTAGAGTGTGTGTGTGTTTAGGCGTGTATTACTGTGTGTACAAGTGTGTTTGTGTGTGTGAGGCGTGTGTTTCAATTAATTAAAAGACTAACTTTTGCTTAATTAAAAAAATAATAGTCTACTAATCAAAACATTAACTCACACTTAACTTTTAAATAAAACTCTTTAACTAAAATATAACACACCAAATTAGGTTTTGAAAGTTTACAAGTCTTAAAATTACTAATTAAATATTTAGGCACAAAAATGCTAAAACTCATTAAATTAATTAAAATGCCCCCAAACTTAACTTAAAATAAAATACCATATCTAAAATTGCCAAAAATCGTCACCGGGTCTTTTCCTCAATCCCGCCTCGAATGATCGCCTGAAACATGAAACTCGAAAGACATTTTAACGTGCATCTCATAACATAGTTTAATTTAAAATAATGCATTTAAATAAATTATGCATGACTAAACTCTTTTAAAATTAATTTAAATGATTTAATAATTAAATGAATGCATGGGTTATACGTGTATTAAATTTGGGCACTACAGTTCCTCCCCCACTTATAAAAATTTCGTCCTCGAAATTAAGTCTTACCGAACAACTCCGGGTAGGCGAAGTCTCATGTCGGCCTCTGACTCCCAAGTGGCTTCTTCCACTGATTGGTTCAGCCATCGAACTTTGACTAGCTTAGTCGTCTTGTTCCGAAGTCTGCGCTCCTGTCTGTCTAGGATTTGGACTGGTTTCTCCTCGTAAGACAGGTCTGGAGTCAACTGCAGCGGCTCATAACTCAGAACATGAGAAGGATTAGCCAAATATTTTCTCAGCATCGAGACATGGAACACATTGTGCACCCCGGCCAGATTCGGCGGAAGGGCTACACGATAAGCTAGTGTCCCAACTCTGTCAAGAATCTCGAACGGTCCAATAAACCTTGGACTCAACTTGCCTCTTTTCCCAAATCTCATCACACCCTTCATGGGTGCTATCTTGACGAAAACGTGATCACCCACTGAAAATTCGAGATCTCTCCTCCTCTTATCAGCATAACTCTTCTGACGGCTTTGGGCAGTCTTCATTCTCTCACGAATCTTGACCACCACGTCTGCAGTCTGCTGAACTATTTCTGGGCCAAGTTCTGTCCTCTCACCAACTTCATCCCAATGAACTGGTGATCTGCACTTCCTCCCGTACAACGCCTCATAGGGAGCCATACCAATAGATGCTTGGAAGCTGTTGTTGTATGTGAACTCCACTAGAGGTAGTCTCGACTCCCAAGCTCCTTGAAAATCAATCATGCACGCCCTTAGCAAATCCTCTAAAATCTGAATCACTCGCTCAGACTGGCCATCTGTCTGCGGGTGAAAAGCTGTACTAAAAAGAAACTTCGTCCCCATAGCTGCATGCAAGCTCTTCCAGAAGGACGATGTAAACCTCGGGTCCCTGTCGGACACAATAGAGACTGGGAAACCATGCAAACGAACTATCTCTCTGAGATAAAGCTCCGCATACTGCGTCATAGAGAAAGTCGTCTTCACTGGTAGGAAATGCGCTGATTTAGTGAGTCGGTCCACTATAACCCAAATGGAATTCGATCCTCTGACTGATCTCGGCAACCCAACAACAAAATCCATAGTAATGTTCTCCCACTTCCACTCGGGGATGGGGAGTGACTTTACCAACCCTGCTGGTCTCTGATATTCAGCTTTTACTTGCTGACAAGTGAGACATTCTGATACGAACCTACGGATGTCTCGCTTCATCCCTGGCCACCAATACAATAACTGTAGGTCTTTGTACATCTTGGTGCCTCCTGGGTGAATGGAATACGGAGATGCGTGTGCCTCTGTCAAAATATCATGTCTGATCGAACCAACACTAGGCACCCACATTCTACCTCTGTATCTCACAATGCCGTCTGAGACTGTGTACAGCACACTGCCCTTGGCTTCGTCTTTCAGTCTCCATTTCTGTAACTGCTCATCCGAAGACTGACATGCTCGGATTCGGTCTAGTAAATCAGATTTGACTGTCAGATTAGACAGCCTAGGAGCCTTGCCATCACGATAAATCTCTAGACCAAACTTCTGAATCTCCGACTGTAGTGGTCTCTGAGCTGTCAACTGAGCTACCACTGCCACTTTTCTGCTCAAGGCGTCTGCCACGACGTTAGCTTTTCCAGGATGGTAGCTAATCTCGCAATCATAGTCTTTCACAAGTTCTAACCACCGTCTTTGTCTCATATTCAGCTCTTTCTGCGTGAAGAAGTATTTGAGACTCTTGTGGTCGGTGAAGATCTGACATTTCTCGCCGTATAAGTAATGTCTCCAAATCTTCAATGCAAAGACAACGGCGGCTAATTCAAGGTCGTGCGTCGGGTAGTTCTTCTCGTGCACCTTTAACTGTCTGGAAGCATAAGCTATGACCCGACCTTGCTGCATCAACACCTGCGCCTAATCCGAGCTTAGATGCATCGGTATAAAGCACAAACTCGCCTTGCCCTGTCGGCATGGCTAGCACTGGCGCTGAAATAAGAGCTTGCTTCAAGGTGTCGAAGCTCTTCTGGCATTCCTCGCTCCACACAAACTTTGCATTTTTCTTGGTTAGTGAGGTGAGCGGCACTGCTATGGACGAAAATCCCTTGATAAACTTACGGTAGTAGCCTGCTAAACCCAAAAAGCTGCGGATTTCTGATGCGTTCTTTGGCTCAACCCATTCCTTAACGGCTGCTACTTTCGATGGGTCCACCTCAATACCACTGCTGGATACTATATGCCCCAAAAATGCAACTTTCTGCAGCCAAAATTCACACTTACTGAATTTCGCAAATAACTTGCGACTCTGCAAGGTCTGCAAAACTGTCCTCAAATGCTGGTTGTGCTCCTCATGGCTCTTCGAGTAAATAAGAATGTCGTCAATGAATACTATGACGAATTGATCGAGGAACGGCTGAAATACTCGGTTCATGAGGTCCATGAAAATCGCTGGAGCATTTGTCAATCCAAATGGCATCACCAAGAACTCGTAATGCCCATATCTGGTCCTGAAAGCTGTCTTGTGGACATCTGCATCCTTCACTTTCAGCTGATGGTACCCTGATCGAAGATCTATCTTAGAGAACACGGTGGCTCCCTGCAATTGATCGAACAAGTCTTCGATTCTAGGCAAAGGGTATTTGTTCTTGATTGTTACCTTGTTCAGCTCACGGTAATCGATGCACAGTCTCATGCTCCCATCCTTCTTCTTCACAAAAAGCACTGGTGCGCCCCACGGTGAGAAACTAGGGCGGATAAACCCTTTGTCGAGGAGCTCCTGAATCTGCTGTTTGAGCTCTAACATCTCAGCTGGAGCTAATCTGTATGGCGCCTTGGAGATTGGCGCTGTGCCTGGCACGAGATCGATTGCAAACTCCACCTCTCTCTCTGGTGGAAGACCGGTGACGTCATCAGGAAAGACTGTCTGGAAATTCTTTGACTACTGGCACCTCTGATAAGGATGGAGTGGACACGTCAGGTGCTGAAATAATACTAGCCAAAAAGGCCTGGCATCCCTTGGAGATCAAACTCCTCGCCTGCATGCATGAAATCATGCGAGGAAAGCTTCTCCATCTGGCTGGCTCAAAAAGAAATTGCTCCATGCCCGGCGGTCTAACTAATACTGACCTCTTCTGAAAATCTATCAGAACTCTATTCTTAGTCAGCCAGTCCATGCCCAAGATAATGTCGAATTCTGGCATCGGCAATATGATTAAATCTGCATACACTAGGTGGCCATGCAGTTCTAGGTCGATATCTCTGACCACACTGGTAGCTAACAGCTCTTCCCCTGATGGGACTACAACCGAAAAATTCACGTCTAGGCCGATGGACTTGAGGTCTAAATGATTGGCAAACGTCTCTGATATGAAGGAGTGGGTGGCTCCTGAGTCTATCAACGCGGTTGTGGATAGTCTCTTAATGAAAATGTTTCCTGAGACGCGTTAGCACAACACAAACTAACTTATATCTCAAAATTTATACCATAAACCTTAAGCACAATAGAACTCAATAACCTTAGGTACCCAAAGTATTAATAGCACGCTAATAATCCCAAGAAGAAAAATTCCACATGCAAGACAATATAATACTGAGCTTAGGTAGAAAAGTTTACCAGTCAGTAGGGTGGTGTCTGGGTCCGCCTCCTGTGCATGCATGGCAAATACTCTGCCCTGGGTTGGTTGCTTCCACTGTGGGCACTCTTTCAGCACGTGATCTGTAGCCCCACATTTAAAACATTTCCCGGATCCCCATAGACACTGTCCGGGATGCTGACGGTTGCACTTCTGGCACACTGGGTAAACAACGGGCCTCTGCGGCGCCCCTTGCTGCTGAACGGGACCCTTGACCTTCGGCGGTCCCTGAAAAAGTTTCTTTCCTGGCGGCCCCTGATACGGTTTCTTAAAGTGGGGTCGCTGATTCTGCTGCTGATGGTGTGGCTGCGGTGAAGCCTGATAGGGCCTCTTGCCCTGCCTGTCCGCCTCAATATCCCGCTGGTCTTGTTCTGCAGCCAGAGCTCTAGAGACTGCAACTGCATAAGAAGTAGGGCCAGCTACCCTCACGTCACGGCGCAAGATCGGCCGCAAACCATTTAAGAAGTGCCTCAACTTTGCCTGGGCATCATTTGCAATGAGGGGCACGAAGTGACATCCCCTCTCAAACTTCCTAACAAAATCTGCCACGCTACTGTCTCCTTGCCGCAGCGTCATGAACTCATTGGTGAGTCGGGTTCGTACTTCCTCAGTGAAGTACTTGGAGTAGAAAACCTCTTTAAAACCATTCCAAGGCAGCACTTGCAAGTTGACTGCCACAGATGCACTTTCCCACCACAACCTAGCGTCTCCAGTTAATAAGAATATAGCACATCTGACCCTGTCAGCGTCCGGCAGCTCCATGAAGTCAAATATCACCTCGATGGACTTGATCCATCCCTCCGCCTACCATCGGGTCAGTAGTACCCGAGAACTCCTTCGGGCTCATCCTCCGGAACCTCTCATATACTGCCTCCGGTCTAGGCCTCTCCTCGCGGCCTGCAACAGTCTGGTTCCTAGCAAATTGTGCGAAGAATTGCGTCATGCCAGCAAGCATCTGAGCCTGCATATCTGGTGGTGGAGGAGGATTGGCCCTCTCCTCATCTCGATGTTCCCTGTCCTCTACTCGGTGCTCTCTGTTCTCCTCCCTTGTTTCACGGTCGATCACACGTCTAGGAGGCATACTGTTCCAACAAATTACCCAACACGTAAACCCAACATGCATGAACATATATCAATATTTTATGATGCACGTAAATTGAACTTAAAACATAGACATGCTGAAATCATGACTTAATGCGTAATACATAGCATAGCTCAAAACTTTAAAACTTACAGACTTGAGGTGTGACTTCGTGAGCTTCTTGCGACTGGCAGTAGGCATAACCCTTTACAAGAACACCGCTCTGATACCAACTGTAACGAACCGTATTCTACACTACTTAAAATTTGCGGAAAAATTTAAAATTTTCTTAAATGAAAACATTCATACGGTCGTCACTCAACATTCATAAAAATAAATCTCACAATCATCCGTCACCAATAAAATTTTGCTAAAATAAACTGTCTCAAAACGCCTCACGTTCAAATCAAAACATCAGAGTATTTTAAAAATTTGTATAAACATAAACTTGCGGTCCTCGGGTTTAGCCTGCCACTCAGCCCAAGCCTGCCCCTTGGTCAACACCTCCTGTCTCCTCCACAAAGTCCCCTGCATCGATCAAGTCTAGTGAGTCTAAAGACTCAACACGTATAAACTGGAATAACGAGTACTACAATAATAAGGTCGCATGCAACTTTAAAATAGGACATACATAATTTGAAACTTGAACTTGCGCATTAAAACTTGAGCATACGTACATACATACTTCGACGTGGCATAACTTAAACTTTCATAAACATACTGCATACGTAAACATACATAACTTCATCATTTTGCGTAGAGGATGTTTCAAAGCAAGTGACCCATACATAATAAACGCCTGATCAGACATACCACAGTACTGGGCTGACAGGGACGTATCCACTGTCGCATACATGAGATCCCCGTTCATAATTTAACGGGCTGGTTGGTCCCCGTTCATAATTTAACGCTTTCCAACCACGATCTAACCCGTTCATAATTTAACGGGGCGGAGAGGTCCTCGGCCACGTTCACCGACTTCCAAACCCATTCATAATTTGGTCACAAGTCAAATAGCATACCTCAAAAACTTAAACATATTTTCTCTGCACGTCATACATACTTACTTGGCGTTGAGGGATTCGTTGGACTTCGACTGGGGCCGTTGCTGCAACTTACTAACGTGAATTTCATACTTAACTTGCATTGCTTAGACATAGAAAACACATGCTTACTCTCAAGCTCAATCATACCTTAGGACCTTCTACGATTTGCCACGACACGCCCTTAATAATCCTTGCACTAACCCATAACATCAAACTTAAAATGAACTTACAAATATTTCCCAAAAACAAGGGTACACGGACCCCGTGCTTGGGTCCGGGAGAGGGTCCGTGTACATACTGCCTAGAGTGTGTCGGGAAACGGAAGGGGCACGGACCCCGTGCTCGGGTCCGGATGGGGGTCCGTGTAGGCTCTGGAAGAAGACATTGAAAGGAAAGCAAAGGCACGGACCCCGTGTCAGGGTCCGGGTAAGGGTCCGTGTAGATACTGGAAAAAGACACTAAGTGAAACCCAAAGGCACGGACCCCGTGCCCTCATCCGTGTAAGGGTCCGTGCTGTCTCGCAAAATTGACACTGAAGGAATAACAAAGGCACGGACCCCGTGTCAGGGTCCGTGTACGGGTCCGTGTACCCACTGTGATCGCGAACTTACGAAAATTCTGAACACCCAATGCTTATTCTTCTAGACTCGATTATACGGGCCAAGCACCGACCCCTCAAGACTCATCCTAGCATACAATAACATAAACCCAAACTGTACAAACGTTTCGACACAACAATGTTCGCTCTACGACACCCACGACCCAAAATACGGCAATTGACATCAAACTGTTTCCTACGACTTCTCATTAGTTCGAGTACCTATCGACATGAAACGTAACCTCAAAACACTCTTAACATCATTACTAACATACCCGTACGCAGCAACAATCGCCCGTCGATTTCCAACGAAGCCTGCAACTTAAAACTTCAAGAAACGTATCAATAACAAAACTTTCTGAAAATTTCAGTTTGCGCAGTCGCACGGAAAATATCATAACTCACTCATTTTTCGTCCAAAAATTTCGAATCATATATCAAATCGAAGGTATCGAAGAGTTCTACGTTTTTGCCGTCGAAAGTTTTCCCAAAATATGAACGGAAAAATCGCAGTTTTGACATGAACAGTAAAAACGAGTTTTAGATCTAAAAATTTTCCTTCGCAATTGATCCGATTCATGATCCGCTCAAACTACTATCATGATACATAACTTTTACGCATAAAGATCAACGCAACGCATAATATGACTTGATCGACACAGCAAGAACAGAATATACGTGCCTTTTTGATGATAACGTTACCGAAAGACGACACCGACGCGGGAAAGAAGTGAGGTTGATCCGGGACGACTTGCGGCTCGACTTTCTTGCAATAAAACCCACCGAAAATGACTGGAAGAATCGATGGAAGGGGGCGGCTGCTTACTCTCAAGAACCCTAACTCCTCTCTCAAAAATAATAATAAAACTAGAATGCTAGAGTGTGTGTGTGTTTAGGCGTGTATTACTGTGTGTAAAAGTGTGTTTGTGTGTGTGAGGCGTGTGTTTCAATTAATTAAAAGACTAACTTTTGCTTAATAAAAAAATAATAGTCTACTAATCAAAACATTAACTCACACTTAACTTTTAAATAAAACTCTTTAACTAAAATATAACACACCAAATTAGGTTTTGAAAGTTTACAAGTCTTAAAATTACTAATTAAATATTTAGGCACAAAAATGCTAAAACTCATTAAATTAATTAAAATGCCCCCAAACTTAACTTAAAATAAAATACCATATCTAAAATTGCCAAAAATCGTCACCGGGTCTTTTCCTCAATCCCGCCTCGAATGATCGCCTGAAACATGAAACTCGAAAGACATTTTAACGTGCATCTCATAACATAGTTTAATTTAAAATAATGCATTTAAATAAATTATGCATGACTAAACTCTTTTAAAATTAATTTAAATGATTTAATAATTAAATGAATGCATGGGTTATACGTGTATTAAATTTGGGCACTACAATAAGCCTCCACATCAATATTTTTTCTTCAATAAATTTCCCATTGATGTACATTGACCACAAAGCTAAAGTAGCTTGATAGTAGAACTTTGTTGAGAAGGACTTACTCACATCATAGTCCACAGAGTCAATGTTGTCTTCGATGTTGACAACATTAGTCGACAACAACATCAACAACATCATCACTTAGAAACTCACTCTCATCACCATAGTATCTTCTCAGTCATCATCAACAGGATGTTTCTCATATTCAAAGTCCGATTCAAAAGAGGAACTGTCAGAAGAATCAGGGTGGTTTTCATCAAATTCTTGTAGCATCTCCTCATCAGGTTCATCATCATCAAAGGTGATTCTGTTTGCCGATTTTCCTTCTTTTAGATGAGAAAGAAACTTAGCTAATAGTTGTTCATTGTTAGTAGAATCAGTATGATCACTAAGTCCAAGAACATCCTTTGGTTCTTCCAGAGAAGATGATTGAACAATAACAATAGATGAAGTTATATTCTTCGCTGCAACAACAGATTTTGCTCTGACGACCAACTCAAAATCTTCATCATCAGAGTCAGCTCCAGACGAGAAATCAGGATCCAAAATATTTGTAGTAGAGGAGGAAGCTCAGAACTTCTTGAAAGGGACGAAATCAAGGTCATACCCCACCTGTTTCTTTGATCGTCTTGGTTACGGAGGAGAAGGAAAGAAACGATTCATCTCTTCAAAATTCGGTGGATTGTCAATATCTATTGCTTTACCCAGTTCTCCAGGGAGTTTCCAAGATGAATTGGGTTCTCGGTGACCGCGACTATCTGATAAATATTTTTAGTATGAGATTTTGTAGGCAGTGTTGTCACACGGGGTGGAACACCAGAACTAGCAGCCATTTCGCTTTGAATAACCAGAGGGTCGTATCCAGTTTCTGCCATTTGAAAAATTTAAGAGAAAATGATAGATGATACCAACAATCAAACAAGATTTCGCATAGGGAGAGAAATCAGAGCAAATAAAGTCTGAGAGGAAAAAAAATTAGCAGTGATAAATTGAGTATTCAACGGCAAAAACATATATGCTCTTACTCCCAACGGTAACAACACTCTTGTAGATATAGCCCTTCAGCTCCTAACAAGATGCACAATTTTTATTAATAATAACTATCTCACGAAATAGACACAATTCCATAATCACAATTTACTCCATCATCCAACGATATATTAAATCAGAACTGGTGCAATCTTAAATGTGTTTTGTTTGAAAGTGTTGTATTGGATTTTTTTGAAATATCAATAGCACTTGAGTTATCATACTAAAAAATCAAGGTCTCACTATGCAAAACCATAATCTTCAATGATTTGGTTCATCCACAAAAGTTGTGAACAATAACTATACGCTGCATCGTATTCAGATTCAGCAGTAGACTAAGACATACAGTTTTGTTTTCTATTGTACCATGACACCAGATTATTTCCTAGGTAGAAACAACCTCCACTTGTACTCTTCAAATCATCTAGGTCACCAGCCAGTCAGCGTCAAAAATCCCACAAATTGGTATTTGTTTCTTTGGTGTACCACAAACCTAGTTCAATAGTCTCTACAATATTTCAGAATTCGCTTGACAACCTTTAGATGAGCGATCTTAGGATTAGATTTATATCTAGCAGATAAACATACAATGAACATTATAACAGGGTGACTAGCACTTAAGTAGAGAAGAATACCAATGATGTTGCGGTAAAGAGTGTTGTCAACACCTTCAGAAACATCATCTCAAAGGCAATTTTATTCCTTGTATAAAGTCCTATGTATATTAGAAACCAAGAATTTCATTAGCAAATAAACCCTTTTGAATAGTAATATGATATCTAAAGATCTTATCATTAATATCAGTAATATCACAATATTATTTAACAAGGAAAATATAAATATAAAATCTATTTAGTCTAGATAGGCAAAACTCCATATTTCAATATATCGATATCATCAACAAGGAAAAAATTAATTAAGGAATAAAATATTCCTTTCACTCTCTTGGTTTTGTTTAGATTTATTTTAATGCGTGTAATATAAGTTTATTCTCTCTACATGATCTATGAATGACATAACTTTGGCTCGATATTCTTGCAGCACTCTTGCTCGAAAGTGTTGAAGAATTTCGTCCCTCCTTTAACAGTTGGTGCAGCTCGAAAATTCTGAAGTTTTTGGAGTGACTTTAGTGTTATTTTTCAATAAACCAATGCCTGTATTTATAAGCTTCCAAGAGTAAGCTAGAAATGGTGCATTTCCTCCCAATAGCCATAAACTCAGTTTTTGTATATAGGCAATAATCAGCCTTCAAGAGGCTGTTAAAATCTGATGGCAACATGTGTCAAAATGCCATTTCAAATTTCAATTATGGACATGTGTACATTTTGAATTATTTTGAGGCCAGTTTTTTTTTTGTTTTTCATTTTAAGATTGAAACTTGATAACAACATAGAGATAATTTATAAGATAATATAGAAGTCTTTGAAGTCAACATCGATCTATTAACTCATGCAACCAAGTTCCACAATATCAATCTTTGTTTTTTAATAGATGAGCCACGTACAAAAAAATATATATTTTTACAGAAGTCGTATATATTATTTATGTATTTATTAAAAAGAAATGGTTCCATTCCCCTAGGCCCTAGCTGCATTAATATATATTACTGTCTAATAATTTTGCTATGATTAATAATTTCACTTCCTAATTAACGTTATCCCACATGCTTCGGGTACCTTTTTCACATTCAAAGATTGCTTAAAAACAATCACATCTAACAAAATATAATTAAAAATTTTAATCAGTCATCCACCATTACTCGTAATAATTTAAACGCCTAAATGAACTTGGACGCACACGCACAGCACTCACTCTGTAGCCATTATAAATACACCCTTTCTGCGACTTTTTCCCAACAACCATTTCACAAGATCACTTCTTAAAAAAACAAAAAAAAGCAAGATCTCTCGAATGGGTGGAAACTCCCCGTGTGCGTCGTGCAAGTTGCTGAGGCGGCGCTGCGCCAAGGATTGTGTATTTGCACCGTACTTCCAGTCCGATGACCCTCACAAGTTCGCCATCGTTCACAAGGTTTTTGGTGCCAGCAATGTTAGCAAGATGCTGCAGGTACATCTTTTTTTTTTGGTGCCAGCAATGTTTTCATACTGCTTTCGTCGTATCCGCAACTTCGAGATCATTCATTACCTGGGATGAATCTAGTTAGTGGATAGTCCACACATGGTGTAGCATAACAGTAACCGGTCACACCATCTGAATGCGAAAAAAATATGAAGTTTTTCCCCAAATCCTGACACTGTACCTACAACAATTTTTAGTACAGAAGAACCTGAATAACCAATTCGACCCTTTAAGGGACTACGGTATATGCAAATCAATATTCTTAATCCTAAAAACAAAAATTTGTTTTTACATCTTCTCGTATGAATTTACTTGACTTAATTAACAAACATTAACAATATCACCATCATCCTGGCAGGAACTTCAAGTTCATCAAAGAGCGGACGCAGTGAGCAGCCTCGTCTATGAAGCAAACGCTAGGGTTCGGGATCCGGTCTATGGCTGCGTAGGCGCGATATCTTACCTTCAAAACCAAGTTTCTCAGCTCCAAATGCAGCTAGCCATGGCTCAAGCCGAGATACTTTGCATTCAAATGCAGCAACAAGATCAGCCGAATAATTTTCCGAATATCAATCCGCTACTTGTTGAGGCAGATGATAAATCATTCTTGTTCCAAAATAACTATAACCATCTGCCTCAGTTTCTCAACTTTAACTCTTCCAATAATGATAGCTATAGCAATAGCAATAATGCCTTATACGAGTCTCTCAAGAAAGAGTCCTACGTTGGGCATGACATGGTTTCTCGAATATAGATTAAATAAATTATTCATGTTTTATTCACTATCTTTTTATAATGTTTTATTTATTTCTCTATCTATTTTGTTGGTATTTTTTCATAAGAAATATGATTTTATATAAATATTTTAGTGAGTTATAGTGATTGAACCACACGAAAACATCCCTAATTTTTATAATATATAATTCTTTCAAGCATTCACGAGTTTGTTTTATTTGGCTATTTCAAAATACTTAATTTGACTACTTTTCACCTTTTAAGAACCTCTCCTTAAAAAATTGAAGATATATTAATTTGAATATGCAAATAAAATCAAATTCTCCTTTCATTCTTTTTTTAAAATTATCAAAATTAATATGTATAAATTTGGACATTTTGTTTCTATGTGTGTGTGTGTGTATATATATATATATATATATATATATAACGTAATTAACAATCATGTGTTATTTTGATGACAAAGTTCTACATAACTGTTAATTAGTTTTACCAATACTCGACTAATTGATAACTAGATAAATAATAATAATTTAATTGTTTGACTCAGGCGACGGCCCGGGATTTCGGTCAAGGGAAGGGAACATAGGCCAAAAAATTAAGGCAAAATTTAGTGATGCTTCAGAAACTAAATATAAGAATTTTAAATCTAAAATATTATATTTTATTAGTTAAAAAGTGTAAATTCACTTGCTTTATTGGTTTATTTTCTGTTTGACTTGTTAGAAACAAACCCTTTAGTCATATTTTTTTTAGCATTGTAAGAATGAGAGACCAGACAAAAATATGTGTTTCACGTACGATAAGGGAGTCTAGAAAGTGACAAAAGCAGGAGTTTAATTATGTCTGAAAACAAGGGTTTCCTCCTAAGTCAACCCTAACACGTGAAATAGGGAAAATTAATTGAATTTATAAAGTAATTAATTAAGATTCTTTTCCATGAACAAATTACAGCGGCGGTGCCACTCAAGGACTAATGATACACTAATTTTATTTAATGGTGGAGTCATTAATTAGTTTATCAATATAAATGTAGGGAGTGTAATTCCAATAATTATATGTCAAAGGAAGGGAAACAATTATTTTATTTTTCTAGGAAAATTATAATTTTGATCCCGTATTATATGTCATTGAATTTCAATTTTAACATATATTTTTAAATTTTTTCCAATTTTAGCCTTTTAATTTTACATCTCAACTACTTATGTTACACTCGACTCGTCAGTATCACGTGGGAGAGATATAAAAAAATAACTAAAATTATATAAAAAAACAAAGATAACAGACAAACTGAAATTTGATATAATAAAATATTTTTTAAATTTTTATTTAAAAAAAAACGATTATATGTGATCAAATATGTTTCTATTTTTCATGTCGCTGCAATGAAGCATAAATATTTATAAATTTTTTGAAAAATTAAAATTATAGTCATTTAAATTGATTTGTTTTGAGTTTTAGTTATAACTTGAAAATTTTGAGTTTGTATCCAATAACTTGGATATTTTTTTTGGTTTGGTATTTTTTCCCCCGAAGCAAATAAATCCAAATAATATTGATTATTTAATACTGATGCTCTACTAATGTGATGAGAATAAAATCTACATTATGCATGTTCAAATCTATCTAACCAACAATCTCGTTTTGAAATACTGAGTGTTGTTTTGTCTTATATTTCTCCTTTATTTTTGTTTAAATTTATTTTAATATATGCAATATAGGTTTATCCATGCTATATGAGCTACATAATAGAACATCAATATTAAATAACAATATTGAATAGTTGGTTGGCTTCTGGAGTAAAAAAGGATAATTTATTTTTAATATCAAAACTAAAGGTTGAGAAACTACATTATTTAAATATAAAATAGACCAACTTGCAAAACTAAAATTGCAATTTTCTAAATTTTTTCAAGGTAAATGAGTGTTAGAATAGATGCCCTGTAAGTCAACTGCTGGCTGAGTAATTTATTGACTCAAGTGTAATAAACAATATTTATTTTTATATAATTTACTTTTTAATGGTTTCGTATTACTTTATCTATATACACATGCAATCAGCATACATAAAGTCCTTGATTATGCTTTAATACAAATGAATCGTAATTCGATGTTAAAACTCGTTTGTAAACACTGTATGATCTAAATTCGTTCTTAGTCGATTCAGCTGCCTAAAACATGGATAAATGTCGCTTGAGCTCGGGACTAGCATCTGTGATGTTGTGTACTGCGTTTCTTTGTAAGGGCATAGAGATGTCCAAACATGCAGATGAGTAGTCATTTGATGATTATACGAACAACCCTCCTTCAGGCTTTCCAAGTGGTTATCATTCATCGAAAAGATAAGTCTGTGGTTATGATTGTACACTGTTAGTCCTTACGACCCGGGACAACACTGAGGCTGATGTGAATCTTTGTACGAATAAATAGCAAACACGATTAAACAATCGCACCTCCTATTTAATTACGATAATAAGATTCGTGTGTTTTCCCGATCTTTTGAATCAAGTAATTTGATGTGTTATTCACCTCTAAACTAGAAAAGTTTAGCAACAAATAAACACAAGAATAACAATCGAAATTTGATACGAACCTTCGAAGAACGACGCTTACGACAATCCGCACAAGCACGATCGACAAACGCCACAAAGTTATAAACTTTGATAAGTTTGATTTAATTTGACAAAGCTAAAGCCTTGAAAATTTGAGAGAAAAATCTCAAAAGTTTGAATAAACTCAAAATAATATGTGTATTGTGTGTAAATTTTCGTCCAATATATGTCTTATATCAAAAAGATAACAAGGATTTAGTTTCCTAACAAAAATAAAACTCTAAATAAGGTAATTTTTCTCGGGCAAAACTCTAGGACACGGACCCCATGTGTTCCTCCGTGTCCGGGTCCGTGTACACTCGGGTATAAACCTCAGCTGGAAGCAAAGAACACGGACCCCGTGCTCACCTCCGCGTACGGGTCCGTGTAGACACTGTCTTCGCCAATATAGTAGGGCACGGACCCCGTGCCTGGGTCCGTCTTCAGGTCCGTGTAGGCTCTGTAGTTGCTCATCTCGGAGTGTAAAGGGCACGGACCCCGTGTGCAGGTCCATGTCGGGGTCCGTGCAGACTTGGCCGATGCACACAATGCTTGAATCATGTTCCTTTGGCCTCCACACGCACTCCCATGCATCACGATCCCTTCATGCTTGCTCATGACTCCCTGTAGTGCCTCCTTGAAATTCTTTAGTCGTCCCCTCGTGACTGGTCCTTCCGGCAACTGCATCGGATCCCATGCTTTCCTTTGAGCTTGACCGTCCGTGTTTGCATCATCCTCCCCTTCTTGAAGAGGATTTGTCCTCAAATCTAGGCATTATCATTGATCCTCTCAAGAACTTGGAATGGTCCATCGCCCCTAGGTAATAGCTTTGAACGACTCTTTTCAGGGAAACTTTCCTTCCTCAAGTGAAACCAAACCCAATCACCTTTCTCAAACACCACCTTCTTCTTTCCTTTGTTGGCTTGCTTAGCATATTGTTCGTTTCTCTTTTCAACATTGGCTTTGACCTTCTCATGCAAACTCCTAACAAATTCAGCCTTCTTTTTGCCATCCATGTTTAACCTTTCACTCACAGGTAAAGACATCAAATCTAACGGAGTTAAAGGATTAAAACCATACACAATTTCAAATGGCGAATAATTGGTAGTAGAATGCACGCAACGATTATATGCAAACTCAACAAATGGCAAGCAATTTTCCCAATTCTTTAAGTTCTTTTTAAGGATAGCACGTAATAAAGTTCCTAACGTCCTATTAACTACCTCAGTTTGACCATCAGTTTGAGGATGACAGGATGTAGAGAACATTAATTTAGTGCCAAGTTTAGCCCACAGTGTTTTCCAAAAATATCTTAAGAATTTAACATCACGGTCAGAAACTATCGTTTTAGGCATGCCATGCAACCTAACGATTTCTCTAAAGAACAAGTCCGCAATGTTAGATGCATCATCCGTCTTGTGACAAGCAATAAAGTGTGCCATTTTAGAAAACCTATCCACAACAACAAATATAGAGTCTCTCCCCTTCTTTGTCCTAGGTAACCCCAAAACAAAGTCCATAGAGATATCAACCCAAGGTTCACTAGGGACGGGAAGTGGTGTATATAATCCATGTGGTTGTGTCCTAGACTTAGCTTGTCTACAAGTTATACACTTCTCACAAACACGCTCAACGTCACGTTTCATGTGTGGCCAGTAGAAATGTTCATGCAATGCACTCAAAGTTTTAGCCACACCAAAATGTCCCATTAAACCACCCCCATGTGCCTCCCTAACAAGTAGTTCACGAATTGATGACTTAGGGATGCACAACCTATCTTCTCTAAACAAGAAACCCTTATGCAAGTAGAATTTATCATGTGGACCATGCATACAAGTTTCAAACATCTCTTTAAAATCATCATCTAGCACATACAATTCTTTAACAAGCTCAAACCCCAAGATTTTAGATTCCAAAGTAGAGAAGAGCACATACCTCCGTGATAATGCGTCGGCCACTATGTTTTCCTTACCTTGTTTGTACTTGATGATGTGGGGAACGTCTCTATGAACGCCACTCACTTGGCATGCCGCTTGTTCAGCTTTTGTTGACCCTTAAGGTGCTTTAGAGATTCATGGTCCGTATGGATCACAAATTCCTTAGGCCTCAAGTACTGCTGCCACGTCTCTAGGGTCCTTTCAAGTGCGTAGAACTCCTTATCATACGTGGGATAGTTAAGCGCTGCCCCATTGAGCTTTTCACTGAAGTAAGCCACCGGTCGTCCTCCTTGCATTAGCACTCCACCGATACCTACACCTGATGCATCACATTCAATTTCAAAAGTATTAGCAAAATCAGGTAACACAAGTAAAGGTGCATTAATCAATTTTTGCTTAATGAGATTAAAGGACTTCTCTTGCTCCTCACCCCAATGGAATGGAACGTTCTTCTTGATCACTGCCGTCATTGGTGCTGCCAATGTGCTAAAATCTTTTACAAACCTCCTATAGAAGCTTGCAAGACTATGAAAACTTCGGACTTGACCAACAGTAGTAGGCGTTGGCCAATCTCGAATAGCACTTACCTTGTCTTCATCAACTTGTATACCCTGTGAGCTTACCACAAAACCAAGGAAGACAAGTTTGCTAGTACAAAAATCACACTTCTTCAAGTTAGCATATAAATTTTCAGCTCTTAATGTAATTAGAACAAGCCTCAGGTGGTTAACATGTTCATCCAAGTTTTTGCTATACACTAGGATATCATCAAAATAGACCACAACAAATTTTCCTATGTGTGCACGCAAAACATGACTCATTAACCTCATAAAGGTGCTAGGTGCATTAGTCAAGCCAAAAGGCATAACCATCGACTCATATAACCCATATTTAGTTTTAAAAGCAGTTTTCCACTTATCACCTTCTCTCATCCTAATTTGGTGATACCCACTTTTCAAATCAATTTTGCTAAAAATGCAAGACCCATGCAATTCATCTAACATATCATCTAGTCTAGGTATGGGGTGCCTATACTTAATGGTTATGTTATTGATTGCCCTACAATCCACACACATACGCCATGAGCCATCTTTCTTAGGGACTAGTAAAACGGGCACCGCACAAGGTGACATGGACTCACGCACAAACCCTTTATCTAATAGCTCACTTACATGTCGTTGCAGCTCCTTAGTCTCATCCGGATTGCTCCTATAAGCTGGTTGGTTCGGCAAGGCACTCCCTTGGCACCAAATCAATTTGGTGTTCAATCCCCCTCAATGGTGGTAAGCCTTGAGGTAGCTCTTCCGGAAATACATCGTCAAATTCCTGCAATAGTGAAACAATAACGCTCGGAAGGGATCCGGCTCTATCACTTGTGTTAAGGAGGATTTCCTTGTAAAGAATTAACACAAGTGGTTCATGTGTGTGCAACAATTGTTTCAACTCACCTTTTTGGGCCATGTATGATTTCTTTTTGGCCTCTTTCCTCTCTTTTTCTTTTCCCTCATTTTCTTTCCTCTCTTTTTTTGTTTTTATGGCTATCTCACTCTTTTGATCACTCTTTTTTTCAGCCATTTCATTTTTGTTTTCAAAGGCCATCTCACTTTTTAATTCATTCTTTTTTTCGGCCTCATCTCTCTTTTTCTTTTTCAATTGGTCCTCCAATACTTGCTTTGGGGACAAAGGAAGCAATACAATGGATTCTTTCTTTAGAACAAATGAGTATCGATTTTTGAACCCATCATGAGTAACGTGCCTATCAAATTGCCATGGTCTACCCAACAAAATATGGCAAGCATGCATGGGCACCATGTCACACAAAACCTCATCCACATACTTCCCAATAGAAAAGGACACTAGAACTTGCCTATTTACTTTCACCTCCGCACAATCATTCAACCATTGAAGCCTATATGGTTGAGGATGTTTTATTGTAGGCAATCCCAATTTTTCCACCATCTCAACACTAGCCACATTGATGCAACTTCCCCCATCTATGATTACATTGCAAACCCTACCATTCACAAAACACCTAGTGTGGAACAAATTATCCCTTTGGCTAGCCTCCTCATCCTTGACTTGGGCACTCATGATTCGCCTAGACACTAGCGCTTCTCCTATAACCGCCCCATATCCCTCATCGGGATCCTCCAGCGTAGGCATATCATCATCACTACCCTCGCCATCTCCCTCACTTTGAGACTCATACTCACCATAATCATTCAAAAACATTACCCTCTTATTAGGACACTCACTAGCAATATGACCCAACCCTTGACATCTAAAACATTTAGTATCTCTAGAACGAGTAGAAGGAATTTCAGTTTTACCTTGCACTCCGTGTCTAGGTGCCTCTTGCTTTGTCTCAATCTTAGGCTTGGTCACCACTTTGCTATCATCACGCTTTGCTACATTTGGTCGCCAAGAAGAAGACGTACCTCCAGTTTGGTTGGTGCGGCCAACTCCACGTCTTTTGAGTTGTTGTTCCACCTTTATGGCCATTTGCACCATCTCGTCAAGGTCCAAGTAGTGCCTAAGCTCCACTTGATCTTGAATCTCCCTGTTCAAACCATAAAGAAAACGTGCCATGGTCGCCTCACTATCCTCCTCAATATTTGCCCTAATCATGACTACTTCCATCTCCTTATAGTAGTCCTCAACACTCTTAGACCCTTGCCTCAAAGTTTGTAACCTCTTAAACATCTCCCTATAATAGTGGTTAGGCACAAACCTCTTCCTCATGACCCTCTTCATCTCATCCCAAGACTCAATGGGTCTCTCATTATACTTCCTCTTAGTGGTCATTAATTGATCCCACCAAATGAGAGCATAGTCTAAGAATTCAACCATCGCCAACCTCACCTTCTTTTGTTCGGAGTAGTGGTGACATTCAAATACGAACTCTACCCTCTTTTCCCACTCTAGGTATGCCTCCGGGTCAGATTTTCCATGGAACGATGGAATTTTCATCTTAATGCTACCCATGTGACCATCTTCCCTAGTCTACTCATATCTACCCCGCATGGCTTCCCTTTTTCCTCTACCAAATCCTCTACCTCCTCCATTCCTACCCCAATTCTCATTTTGACTCTCATCGCCTCCTCCCAGATCATACTCCTCCTCATCTCTACCCAAATCTCTAGGCTTAGGTTTACCCCCACTATCACTAACCTCAAGTTTATCCAACCTATCATGCAACGGCTCCATTTGGGTCGTCATCACCCTACTAAAATCCCCAAACAACGCATCTATTTGGGCCTTAGACAACCCCGAATTCGAACTACCTCCTACCTCCCTCTCCATTTAATGTCAAATTTGTACCTGCAAGAAAAGGTTAGTAGAAATAAAATAATCCTCACCCAAATGCTCACGGTCACTCCAAAGAAATTCACTCGTCTTTTCTCACAATTTTGTTTACGCACAACAAATACTCACCGTTCACTCCAAAGAAAAGTTACTCGCACTCAAGTGTATCACTCAAATTTTGAAAACTCTCTTGGAAGTGCTCAAGCTTTGTATTCTGGGTATATCAAACAATCAAGGTTCAAACTTGTGAACAAATGCGACCGACTCACTTGGACTGTGTAGACACGAAATTCGAATATTGGGAATATATTTTTTTTTCACTGTGAGAGACAATTGAATATGACTCTCTAAAGGGAATAGAACAATATACCAAAACAATTGTGTAGGCAATTTTTCGAAATTTTGTACATTTTTTTTTTTAGGCCGAGTACAACTCGAAAATCCCAAAAAAAATTGAAGAAAATTTACCTAATTTTCGAGAAACACTGTTTCAAGAAAATTGAATAACGATAGAACGAAACAGATCTGAAATTTAACAAGATAACTTACTTGAATTCAATAAACCTAAAGCTCTGATACCAAATGATGTGAATCTTTGTACGAATAAATAGCAAACACGATTAAACAATCGCACCCTCTATTTAATTACGATAATAAGACTCGTGTGTTTTCCCGATCTTTTGAATCAAGTAATTTGATGTGTTATTCACCTCTAAACTAGAAAAGTTTAGCAACAAATAAACACGAGAATAACAATCGAAATTTGATACGAACCTTCGAAAAACGACGCCTACGACAATCCGCACAAGCACGATCGACAAACGCCACAAAGTTATAAACTTTGATAAGTTTGATTTAATTTGACAAAGCTAAAGCCTTGAAAATTTGAGAGAAAAATCTTAAAAGTTTGAATAAACTCAAAATAATATGTGTATTGTGTGTAAATTTTCGTCCAATATATGTCTTATATCAAAAAGATAACAAGGATCTAGTTTCCTAACAAAATAAAACTCTAAATAAGGTAATTTTTCTCGGCCAAAACTCTAGGACACGGATCCCGTGTGTGCCTCCGTGTCCGGATCCGTGTACACTCGGGTATAAAACTCAGCTGGAAGCAAAGAACACGGACCCCGTGCTCACCTCCGCGTACGAGTCCGTGTAGACACTGTCTTCGCCAATATAGTAGGGCACGGACCCCGTGCCTGGGTCCGTCTTCAGGTCCGTGTAGGCTCTGTAGTTGCTCATCTCGGAGTGTAAAGGGCACGGACCCCGTGTGCAGGTCCGTGTCGGGGTCCGTGCATACTCGGCCGATGCACACAATGCTTGAATCATGTTCCTTTGGCCTCCACACGCACTCCCATGCATCAAGATCCCTTCATGCTTGCTCATGACTCCCTGTAGTGCCTCCTTGAACTTCTTTAGTCGTACCCTCGTGACTGGTCCTTCCTGCAACTGCATCGGATAACATGCTTTCCTTTGAGCTTGACCGTACGTGTTTGCATCAGAGGCTCTATATGCTAGGGCTGTGCTTTAATTTGACTCGTTTACCGGCTCCAAGAGAGTCATCAGGTGGCGAGGTTGGGTACAGTTTTGACACATTTAGGAGCCAGTGCATTGTAGTCGGGGATTCACCGCTCACCTACGAGTTTGGATATCTTATGTGATCTGATGAAATAATAGTGTTTGGAATCTCTGGCCAGAGTATGAGATGTAAATTGGAAAAGCACTACAAGAAAAGTGGGTTTCCGTGGCGTGCAATATGCGCCACGGAAAGGTATCCGCAGCGTGCAATGCACACTGCGACGCACGCTGTAAAGTTGAAAGCCGTCTTAAGTTTGACACTATTGGCGGTAAAGTTGAAAGGACCATATTGTACGCTAATCATAATCGACTGGTTCTTACAGGCACTATCAGTGATACCTAGGAAATCATGGGGCGATGCTACTAGACGCTATTACCATAGTTCGATGGGTTTAATCGGAAATATGATTTCTGAAATTTTCATGATAAATTGTTGATAGTTAGAATGGGGAAAATAAGGGTAAGCTCGAATAAATGATTATGTCCTGAATCACAAGGAGTTGCGAACCCACGACTAGCTGTATCCCTGAACCATTGAGGGTCACACAAGCATTGGATCATTTGTTTACCTTGAGAGAATAAATTCAAGAAGTTGAATTTATATTGTGGTATAATAAATTCAAAGAGTTTAATTTAAGATAATTAAATTTTTGAGAGAATAAATTCAAGGAGTTGAATTTATAATATTCGAGAATTTAATTTATTAAACTCAAAAGTTGAGTTTATTAATTTTTGGATGTGATAAATTTAAGTAGTTGAATTTATAATTTAAATATTAAATTCAAATGTTGAATTTATAATGGATTTAATTTGTTAAGCTCAAAAGTTGAGTTTAATAAATATTAAATTAAATATAATGAGAGTATGTTTAATGTGCTTGTAGGAGTACAAAGTCCAACGTATTAAATATTTAAAGTTATTAATGGACTTTGATTAATTAATTAAACTAGTTGGACTAGCACAATTAATTAATTAAGTCCATTAATGTTAATTATGGAATTTAGGTCAAGGCTATTGTTTTTAAGGATATAAAAAAAAAAAAATGACCTAGCCTCCACTAATTCCCAATTGGGTTCTTCGAGAATGAGCTCTCCAATTCCTCCAAAAATATTTTTGGCCACTCTTCAAGAAAAAGTTTTTGAGTCTTCTCTCAATTTTTGGTCTCAACGTAAAACTTCTTTCAAATATTCTAGTGCTACTTGATAGAGGAACAAATCTTCTGGTCGTGGACTTGATAGAAGGAGTTCTTGAAGAAAGTTCGTAAGGATTCATCAAGTGCTATATCCGCCTATACCGGATTAGTTGGAGCCACAAGTGATTTAATTCATCAAAGGTATAAAATTCTAACGCCCTATGAATGTTTATTCATAAAACCATACGAGTGTTCAAATATATATATTTTGATTGTCAAAATAAAATAAAAAATTTTAAACTTCTGCTGCGTTTTGGGCATGAGAAAACCGAGATCCAACAATGAGTTCGTTTAGGTGGAAATTATTTCAGCTATAACATGAAGGACTTAAATAACAGTAACTTTTTTTTACCCTTTTTGGCTGACTATATTACAAGCCTTGAATTAAAAAATAATATCTATAAGTATTGTAAATTATAAAACCCATTATTTTGAAAAATAAATTCAAACATGCAATATGGTAGAGGTGGAAGAAGTATACAACGCGAGGGCAATTCTTTGTTACTAGAATGCTCACGTGGGGAGCAGCACAAGAAAGTGCTAAGCTCATGGTACTTAAATAATCCATAATTAAATTTAGTGCTTCTCAATCACTTGAATAATTTAACATTAATACTGCTTTGTTTGATAATCGCCAGAATTATATAATTAATTCCCTGAACCAAAATCAAATTATTAATTAGCATATATAGGCAACATAAAATTATTTAGAAATTCTTGATTTTGTTTTTCTTATACAAAAATCAACTTATATATATGGCTTGTTTTCTTCAACGACAAGAGGAGGTGGGAACCAAGAAATTTTAACAAGCATGAGTTATTTAAATTATTAACAAAATATGATGAAGTCATCAATAGTCGAGAAATTGCATTTTAGAGAATCATTGTCTTTAGTTATTATTATTTTTTTTGGATAACCCAGGTATCCAGGATTTTTGCCGGACTAAAATCGGCGAGGACGACGTTCGCACTCTGGTTCGTTTTCTTGGTAAATCTGGATGCGATCATAACTTATACACACATAGAGCTGACTCTGTTTTGGTTTTTATCGTCTATTGTGATTTGAACTCTTGACTCTCATACATTATCCTTCTGATCATGTCCATGGGGCTCTTGACGTATATTTAAATATAGGAGTTAATTAACAAATTGGTTTAAGTTGACCCAAATATTGAATGATTTATTCATTGGGCTTATTATTTACCTACACACGGTAGTATTACAAATTCATCTAAAAAGTGAAATTCTCAGAAATATTATAAATGAAAGTAAAATTATGTACAATTAAATAATAGATGAGTTACCGAAGAAATTTTTGGACTAAAATATAAAATAAATAAAATTATTTAATTGTAAAATGTATTTTATGTTTCTTGTTTTGTGACTTACTCATTTATTCTATATCTTGATGCATTAAATTTTTAGGAATGAATTTGTTCATATAAAAATTTATATTTATATTTAATTTAGCCCACCTAAAGATTAAATCCTGATTACGTCCCGGCTCGGCATGCATTCACTGCTAGTTAATATAGATGAACGAGGTTCCGATTAGTCTCCTAGAATTGGCTCTTATTAAAAAATTAATATAGATTTGAAATCGAGCGCTCAATTTGAATTTGTATTGATCATTAGAAGATACTCGAGGGGTGTAGGAGCAGATTCATAAGCTTTCTGATCTCTAGTGGGAACATATATTGTTGGGTTATCGGTTTTCTCGTTCCCAAATCACAGCGGAAGTTTTAAAAAATTTTATTTTGATAATCAAAATATTGTTTGGACTCTCGTATGATTTCAATAAAATAAACATACGAAAGATGTTTAGTATATACCTTTAGTGAATTAATTCACTTGACTCCCACTACTCCGGTATTAGCGGACGTAGCTCTTGTTGTAAATCCCTACGTACGTTCTTCAAATCTCCTTTTAATCTTCGAATAAGGTCAACGCCTTTTAATTAAAGTGGCCGAAAACTTCAAAATTTTGAGAGCTGAAAATTTTCTTGCAAAATCCTTGAAACTCACGAAGGAATGCGATGCAATAAAAATAAATAAATCTTAATATTTCTTTAATCATCATTTACTTAATTAATCTAATTAAGTAAACTAAATATTTGGAGGAATTATGGTTGTGATTTTCGAAAATCACACACAATGAAATTAGTGGAGGCTATGGTTTAAGTCTCATACTTAAAATAAAATCTCTATGACCTAATTACCATACTACAACATTTGAGCTTTTTAATTAACATTAATGAGCTTGATTAATTAATTGGAGTAGTCCAACTAGTCTAATTGATTAATCAAAGTCCATTAAAAACTTTAATTATTTAGTATGTTGGACTTGCATTCTTACAAGGCTATTAATTAAACATACTTCACACTATATATGTTCAATTTAAGATTTAATAAAATCGACTTTTGAGTTTAATAAATTAAATTCTCAAAATTTTTAAATGCAACTCCATGAATTTATTCTCTCCAAATTTTAAAAAAATTCATAAATTCAACTTGTTGAATTTATTATATCACAAATTCAACTACCTGAATTTATTTTTCTCAAAATTTAATTAGCATAAATTCAACTCCTTGAATTTAATATAACATAATATAAATTCAACTTCTTGAATTTATTCTCTCAACGAGCCGTGAGTTCACAATTCTTTGTGATTAAAGACATAATCCTTTATTCGGGCTTACTCTAATTTTCCCCATTTTGTGTATCAACAATTGATCATGAGAATTTCAGAAATCCTATTTCTCATTAAACCCATCGAATCATGATAAGAGCGTTTAGTAGCATCGCCCCATGATTCCCTAGGTATCACTGATAGTGCCTGCAAGAACCGGCCAGTCGATTATGATTAACGTGTCCCTTCATCTCATATATCCCGATCGAATCTGCAACTATTGGTTCATCGAAGGTTTCATAATAATTCGACAACTACGTGACACATCTTTGAAAATAAATTGTGGCATCGCATGTACAATTGGAGAACTCATTCTCTAACGTACATCTCATACTCTGGCTAGAGATTCAATGCACTATTATTTCATCAGATCACATAGAATATCTACACCCGTAGGTGAGCGGTGAATTCCCGACTAAAATGTACTGGTTCCTACATGTGTCGCAGTTGTACCCAATCTCGCCACCTGATGACCCTCCTGCAGTCGGTAAATGAGTCAAAGCACAACCCTAGCATATAGAGCCTCAGTATTGTCTCGGGTCGTAAGAACTAATGGTGTACGATCATAACCACAGACTTATCATCTCGATGAATGATAACCACTTGAAAAGTCCGAGGGAGGGTAGTTCGGTATAATCATCATATGACTACCCATCTGCATTTTGGACATCTCTATGCCCTTACCAAGAAACACGGTACACAACATCATATATGCTATTCTCGAGCTCAACCGAAATTTATCCATGTTTTAGGCTGTTGAATCAACTAGGAATGAATTTATATTATACAGTGTTTACAAATAAGTTTCAACATCGAATTAAGATTCATTTGTATTAAAGAATAATCAAGGTCTTTATTTATGTTGATCACATTGGTATACAAATAAAAAAATAACAAACCATGAAACAATTTATTATATTAAAATAAAAATTGTTTATTACAACTGAGTCAAGAAATTCCCTAGCCAACACTTGATTTTCTGGACATCTACTCTAACATATATATCGTAGTTGGGGAAAATTTGCAGTCAGTCCACGAACCATGAAGTGGATGGAGGAAAATTTGAAGTCTGTCATGAGTTGTAATCCTCAAATCCTCAAGTCTGTCCCCACGAGAATAAAGTTGTTCGGGATTGGAGCCGGTTTTTCAACTTTTGGTCGGTAGCAAATGACTTGAATTCCTTTCAATCTGTGACCATGCATTTCAATGCTGCTTTTTTGCAAGACCCATTCAGATTCTTCCTCCAAGGAGGATATTATACGAGGCATTATCATTGATGCCCTGGAAAGGGCCCCGGTCATTATTGGACTTCGGTATGAAGAGAGCACCAAACTAGGACCAGTCTGCAGCAACCTGGGAAGCACACCAGTCCATGCTATGGAGTCGTACAAGTTTGAGCTCATATTCTTGGTCATGCAGGACGTGGTTAAATGATACTACAATGGTGGAAAATGTGTTTGGTAGGTAAGGAAACCCTTGGCATCTCGGACACTTACAACACTTTGGAGTCTCTCTGACCTAGCAAGGCAGCATATTTGAGAAGGTTAAGTTAAGTGATCACGGACCTGTCTACTGATAATTGAGGGGTCTGTTCCCCTCTACATTTCCATGCCATTCAACCTGGGCTCACCTTACCCGGTCACCAGCAGGAACTGCCCTGGTCTGTTATTTCCCACTCAGAAGGAGATGCGAGGGGGACTCACAAGTATGGGTCACCACATCTCATAATAATTAACATGTCAATTAATGCCTATGACAAAACCAAGTAGAGTATGGGTCACCGTGGCTACTTTTAGAAGGCAGAGAATGGGTAGATGTCTAACAAAAAACAGTGTGCAAGCGCTGCAATCGAGGTCTTCTTCTCTCCTATAAATATCCAGGTTTGCTCATTCATTTGGGTCTTAAGATATTGCATTCTAATTGATTCAATTAATTCCCTCTTAACTTAGTGTGCCATATACTAACTTGAGCGTCAGAGTGGCCACGCAGGAAAATCTTCCGGAACCCACTGACATTTTTTGTTGAGTGTGTGCAGATCATCTGACCTGAGCTCATCCTAGCTGGTCAAGAGTACTCAGAGTACAAGCCAGATCACCCGAGCTCAACCTCTCAATTCCAAAATATTTACAGGAAGAGTATACATCTCTGCCCGATAGATTGCATATCCAACTCACGCAATCGATCCGGACATCATCATTGGAATCATATTTGGGAAATAAGATCTATAAACGTAGATATGATTTTCAATTAGAAATCAACATAGAGGGATCCCTCCGGAAGAGAGACCATGGACTCAAGGGTCCCTCGGGGTAATCTGCTCCCTGGTGACGCTCAACCAATTATCATTGTCGCTCCTGAAGAACTGACCTAGTGGATAACAGAGACTATTCAAGAGGCAACAAAAGACATGTTACCTCCTTACCAAAACAGACACATGGGTAGGGAGAGGTGGAGATAGTTCTCTAACATCCCGAGATGCATGACTTCCCGGCATGATTTTCATTTAAAAAATATTATTCTTAGTTCTTGAATTCAACATTTGATTATCTATGAAAATATATTTATCATTTTCAGTATGAGTGGAAGTCATTTATCTAAGCTCGGGAGAGATGAGATCCCGACACTTTATTAAGACATGAGAAATGAGGCCCCGACACCTTATCTAATCCCAGGAGACATAAGGCCTCGACACCTTATCTATGCCCGGTAGACATGAGGCCCTGACACGTTATCTAAGCCCCGGAGACATGAGGCTTCGAAACCTTATTCAAGCTAGAGAGGCATAATTCCCCCTTTACGTTTAAACACGTAGAAAATTTTACGAAGTGTTGAGGCTGCATAGTCTTTGGTCAGTGATCAAACCTGAAATGTCTCCCTCTACTTTTTAAATTTAAAACTTTACTAATTTTTTTTCTTTTTCATAAGCATTATTTCAAAAATTTACCCTTTAACCATAAATTATCATTTCCATAAATCAAAAAAATTTAACATATAAAATCTTAAGTGCATAACATCCCTAAATCGTCAATTAACAAAATTCAACTCCAACCTTTAACATGATCATAATAACTTCCACATAAAGCATTCAATCTACTGCGGAAAATATAGTCCATCGGAAGTGTACTGTCTGCCTCGATCTACTCAAGCGTAAGCGCCTCCCTTAAAATCAACCCTTGCAGGATTCAAACCTAGTGAATCTAATGACTCAACACGTTCTAAACATGAGTAACCAATAATACATATACAAGAACATACATTAAAATCATACTTTTATTTAAAATACCTTTAAACATAAATAAATCATAAATCGTAAAATTATAAAATCGTAAAGCTTTCAATCATTTATTATTTTAGGTGAAGTTTGATCCTTGAAAGTGACTAACCTTTCAATCCTTTATGATTTCGTACTACCCAGGTGTAAAATGACCGTTTTGTCCCTGGACGTAAAATTTCTCGTTTTTGAGTTTTTTACTTTCATTGACTCTAGACCATCCCAAATAATTATTTAAGCTTAAATTTAATTTTTAATATTTTTATTTGGCTTAAATTCAAGGCTTTCGATTTAATTCTTTAATTACTAATTTGTGGAACGTTTAAATCTCGAATTATTTAAACTTTAATATTTTAAATCCCAAAATTTTATAATGATCTTTTCATATCTAAATTACCCTCGTGAACCATGAACCGACACCCGCGGACCATGGTTCGAACCATTTTTCTTTTTAAGCCAAAACCAAACCCTATTCTACATATGTAAAGCCACAGCTCGATTTCATAGAGCCACCCCCAGACCATCATGGACCAGACCCTCAATCGAGCCTCCAGGACCCTCTCCCCTAGCAGAAACTTCAAGATCGAAGCGTTGAATTTCCACTTGTAAAGGATTTTGTATTGATAAATGTGTAAGGACTATCCCGACACATTTACTTGTTTCAAGATCGAAGCGTTGAATTTGACCATCTTTATCACCTTGTTTCACAACTTTCTCTCTTGTCTACCCAAGATTGAGTAGGCTTTTCCTCATTTGACAGGTATTATGTAAGTTGTAGTGGTGCAAAGTTCAGTACATGCGAAAGGTTTGACATGTACTTGCGGAGCAATGTAAAAGACATTATGAACTCCTGCGAGATTAGATGACAATGCCACTCGATATGCCAATGTTCCCACTCTTTCGATTATATCAAGTGTTCCAATGAATCTTGGATTAAGTTTTCCTTTCTTGCCAAATCTCATAACACCCTTCATTGGTGCTATTTTCACAAATACATGATCACTGACTACAAACTCGAGATCTCATCTTCTTTGGTCCGTGTATTCATTCTTTCTCGGATCTTGTCTACTATTTCTACGGTGTGTTGAACTATCTCGGGTCCTAATGTGGCTCTTTCTCCTACCTCATCCCAATGGATGGGTGACCTACATTTCCTTTCGTGGAGTGCCTCGTATGGAGCCATTCCTATAGATTACTGATAACTGTTATTGAAAATGAACTCAACTAGAAGATGTGTCGATTCCCAACTTCCTCGGAAATTGATTACGCATGCTCGGAGTAGATCCTCTAATATCTGTATGACTCTCTCAAACTGACCGTCGGTCTGAGGATGAAATGCGGTATTGAATAGTAGTTTAGTACCCAATGCTGCATGTAAATTCTTCCAAATTGATGAAGTAAAACGTGTGTCTCGGTCTGACGCTATAACACTGAAATAAAATTTAGTCTAACTATCTCTCGAATGTATTGCTCCGCATACTAAGTCATGGAAAAATTCATCTTCATTGGTAGGAAGTGTGCTGATTTAGTAAGACGGTCCACTATTACCCAAATGGCATTGAGTGCTTTCACTATCATTGGCAATCCTACTACGAAATCCATAGTAATATTCTCACACTTCCACTCAGGAATGGGGAGTGTCGAAGCATTCCCGCCAGTCTTTGATGCTCTGCCTTCACTTGTTGACATGTGAAGCATTCAGATAAAAAGCGCATAATGTCTTGTTTCATTCCCGGCCACCAATATAAATTTGTAATTCCTTGTACAACTTGTTATTTCCAGGATGAACAGAATACGGAGTACTGTGAGCTTCAGTCATAATGTCAACTCTAAGTGAATCACTACTATGAATCCATAGTCGACCTCAATACTTAACAATGCCTTCCTCAACTGAATATAACATTCTGCCATTTGCTTCATCTTATTGTCTCCACTTCTGCAATTTCTCATCATTAGACTATCCGGCTCGAATTAGATCTCGAAGAGTGGAATATACTGTCAATGTAGCGAGATTAGATGCCTCTTCCCTAGCAGAAACTTCAAGATCGTAGCGTTGAATTTCCACTTGTAAAGGATTTTGTACTGATAAATGTGTCATGATTGTCCCCTTTCTACCCAAATCATTTGCTACTACATTAGCCTTATCGGGATGGTAGCTAATGTCACACTCGTAGTCTTTAACAAGCTCTAGCCACCGTCTTTGTCTCATATTCAAGTCTTTTTGGGTAAAAAAGTGTTTAAGACTTTTATGATCCATAATGATCTTGCATTTCTCACAATACAAGTAGTGCCTCAAAATTTTCAACGCGAAAACGGCTGCTGCCCGTTGCCCAATCCAAGTTTTGAAGCATCAATGTACAACACATATTCTCCTTGTTCTGCCGGCATAGCTAGCACTGGCGCTGTAGTGATTGATTGCTTCAATTGATCGAAGCTTTTTTGACATTCCGCCCCCATAAAAAATTCACATTTTCTTCGTCAATGACGTGAAGGGTATTGCAATGGATGAAATAACCTTCATGAACTTGCGATATTAGCTAGCCGGGTGTGATCCAAGAAAGTTCAAGGAATTATTGTCTGATGCCGATTCATCTAAATGGCTTGAAGCCATGCAGTCCGAGATGGACTCCATGTATTCGAACCAAGTATGGTCCTTAGTAGATTTGCCTAAGGGAATTATTTCCATAGGATGCAAATGGATTTACAAAAAGCAACTTGGAGAGGATGGGAAGGTGGTGACCTTCAAAGCTAGATTGGTAGCAAAAGGATATACTCAAAGACAAGGTGTTGACTATGAGAAAACCTTTTCTCCAGTCACGATGTTCAGTCCATTAGGCTACTGCTAGCCATAGCAGCATAGCATGACTATGAAATATGGCAGATGGATGTGAAGACAACGTTCCTTAATAGGGATATAAAGAAAGAGATTTAATTGTCTCAACCTGAAGGTTTCGCATCAGTAGGAAGTGAGCAAAATGTATGCAAACTTCAGAGATCCATTTATGGACTCAAGAAGGCATCAAGGAGCTGTAACCTTAGATTTGACAATACTATCAAAAAGTTTGATTTTGACAAAAATCCCGAGGAACCTTGTGTATACAAGAAGGTTAGTGGGAGTGCAGTGTCATTCCTAGTGCTTTATGTTGATAACACACTACTCATTGGGAATGATGTAGGGATGTTGCAGTCAGATAAAGTATGGTTAGCTGGTAAGTTCTCCATGAAGGATATTGGTGAAGCATCATATGCATTAAAAATACAGATCTATATGGATAGATCAAAGAGGATGCTAGGGCTCACCCAGTCCACATATATCGATACCATACTGAGAAGATTCTCTATGGAAGAGTCCAAGAGAGGATATCTCCCAATGTCTCATGGTGCAAATCTATCCAAGTCTATGTGCCCTAAGACTGATGAAAAGATGGAAACCATGAGCCACATTCAGTATTATGTATGGTATGATATCTACTCGACCTGATATTGCATATGCATTGAGTGTTGCTGCCGATATCAGTCGAATCCCGATCCACTGCATTGAAAAGCAGTGAAGGACATTCTTAAGTACTTGAGAAGAACTAAGAATTTGTTCTTGGTATACGGGAGTGGAGAACTAAAACTGGAAAGCTATACTGATTCTAGTTTCCAATCAGATGTGGATGATTCGAAATCGACCTTTGGATTCGTATTCAAGCTGGTGTTATCTCTTGGAAGAGTTCCAATCAAGACACCACAGCGGATTCAACCACTGAGGCCAAATACATAGCTGGATCGCCTGCAACCAAGGATGGTGTTTGGGTGAAGGATTTCATCCAAGAGTTGGGTGTCATTCCTGAAACAGTTGATCCAGTCCCGGTCTACTGTGACAACATCGGTGCTGTTGCGCAAGCAAAGGAACCGAGACCTTATCAGCAATCCAAACATATACTGAGGAAGTTCCACATAATCTGAGAGATTGCTGGAAGATGATATTTTTCGATAGAGAGAGTTGCCTCCACAGATAACGTTGCTGATCCACAGACGAAGCCCCTGCCAGGACCATTGTTTGAGAAGCATCGCGAAGCAATGGGTCTAAAATCTATGGGTAGTTGGCTATATGGAAAGTGTGAGATTGTTAGAGTAGGTTCCCAGCAAGCCAATATGTGGCTAGGGCTTTTATTGACTCTAATATAAAACAATCTTTATTTTAATAATACTTTATGATTTTATTTGATTATGGCATTATACTTTATCTGTATACTCATGAAAGCTGCATATATAAAGTCTTTGAATGTACAGTAGGTACTATAGAGACCCGTATTTTGTATTTGTAAATTTGCGGAATTATTTAAAATTTTTCTCTCTAAATAAATAACATGCCTCATTCATAAAATAAACTGACAAAAAGGTTTAATTTTAAAGTAACAGCGGAAGAAATTATTGTTTTCAAAACAACAACTTAAAATAATTCAACATGATGAAAATGAGTTTTGAGCATAAAAAGATAAATAAACTGAAGCGTGAGGTCCTCGGGTTCCTACTACTGCCGACCCAAGCTTGCTCACTGGTCCCCGCCCTCGGTTCCGACCTCATCAGTACCTACAACAATCAAGTCTAGTTAGTCTAAAGAATCAACATGAATATACCGTGAATAACAAGTAAATATATCATAAAATTTCGCGTAACATAAAAATATTGTATCGTAAAGCGTAAGGTAAAAATCGTGTCATGGATAATTATAAATACATACATATCTGAAAATCATACGTAAAAGATTTGCTCGATAGAGCTCTATCATAACATATCATATCGTAATTTTTCTGTAGAGATAATGTTCTACGCAAGTGGCCCGTAACATAACATGAATCATCTGATCAGACTAAACCACAGTATACTGGGCGGTAGAGATCATCACAACCCTTGGACTGGATATCCGTACCCATACATAATCGTAAACCGGTCATAAGTCACCGGGTGAAGCAATCCCATAAGCGTAAGGTGGCCACAAGTCATATCGCATATATCTCAAAATAAACATTTTATATTTTATGCACGTAATTTAATTATAACCCTGTTTTACCGAATGAGTTGGATCGTTCCCAGGCTCGCTTTGACCTAATTCTAACATGATAACATGCAAATAAACTTAACTTGACCAACACTTTGTAATCGAACTAAAAACGAGACAATTACGCCCAACAAACTTAGCATTCAACCATGGCTTCATACCAACCCGAACCAACATTGAACCATCGTTTAACCATGGTTAAAATACACCAAAAATAATGGAAAACATGAATCTAGTGATGTAATACCCGAAAAATGTTAATGAAGGCCAAAATCGTGAAACGCTCTTTCGAGAGTCACTTTGGCACATTGCACCGTAAATTCTCGTACGACTTCTAAAATTAACCAAATCATGAACGGCCAAAAACATGACCTTCCTAACTCATTGAGGTAATTTCCAGTCCAAGGCCATAGGCTAAATGCTAACCAAGAACTCAAACACCACCTCTTAACCGAAGCCATGCTGCTGTCCAATGCGCGATGGCAGCAGCTGCGCTTGTTGTGTTCGTTTACGAGACTAATGATCATTGGGCTTGAACCACCGACCAGAGCCTCTTCCCAACATCCTAAGGTGTGGCTCGAACCATGGCTAAGGGCCCTAGGCCAACCACGATCTAAGCAAAAACCCAAGACAACCAAAACCTGAAACCGAGAACACCAAACAAAAATTCTGTACGATGCGACGGTGTGGATCGCTTGCTGTCTTGTGTCGTTCCAGTTGCCATATGATCGACCATGGCTCAATCTAGACATCATGAGGTATTGTACGAACCATGGCTAAGGGCTAAAAGCAAACCAAGATCGATCCAACACCCCCAAGACCGAAACTCACCCACTCAAAACAAAAAAATGAAACCGAGGAGCACTTGTGTTGTTTGTTGAAAATTTTGATGGGGCCATGAACCAACCATGAAAGGTCATCTTGGTCACGTCCTAAACATGCTAAGGGAGGGTTCTAACCATGGTTACAGGCCTTGGGCCAAACACAATCCAAACCTTCACCTTAGACATCCAAACAACCAAAAATCGAGACTCACAATGCAACTATGGGGGAAGTTGTTGTCAAGTCTCTTCCTTGCGTGCATGGGGCTTGAACTACTGGACCAACATGATCCTAACACACCCTAGTACGTGCCTAGGTGCAGCCTTGAGCGCCTGGAACCGAGCCATTCCCTGAAATCACAAAAACAAGACAACCCGTGAAGCACAAGAGGAAGCCGAAAAATTTGTGCAGATTTTTTTTTGTGTAGTTGCTGTCATACTTCGGTTTTTCCATTAAAATCATGATCACGTGATGTTTTAAAATACCTATAGGACTTGATTGAAGAGCAAAGAACAATATAAACATGCCTGAAAATTTGTTTTCGAAAAAAACAAATCAATATGACGAACACGACGCGGCGTGGACGGAGTTTCTTTCTTACTTTCTTTCTTGCTCTCTTGTTGATGGTTCACGTTTTTTTCTACTGATTCCTACTGATATTTTTGAATGTGAGGGGGTGAAGGAGTGTTAAGGAATGAAGGGGTAGGTTACAAGGAAAATAAAGGAGTCAAGAATGCATTAGAGGGAAGTTTCAAATTTGAGGAATGGAATGGTACAAGGAAATGATCTCCTTCTTTCTAGTTGCTCGAGAATGAGGAATAGATGGGCTGATTTGGTGATTGATTAGGTGCATAATAGTGCTTAATTATTAATTAGTGGGGATTTAAAAATGAAGGAATTATTCTACCATGAAGGGTTAAGGCTAGGAAAGAATCAAAAATGGAGGTTTTCCAAACATGAATAAATCCTATAAGGGGGTGGCCGAATTCTTCTAACAAATGGGGTACAAATATTGCGTAATTCTTTAATTTTAACTCCTTAAAGTTTTAAACACTTATTATGTATTTTAGTGAATTAATAGTTTAATTTAGGATAGAAATTTTCTTGCATGCATAGCTAGGTCTTAAAATAAATTACTAACATGTTAAGTTATAATTTCTTAAATAAAATAGGTCTAGATTAATTTATCCCAATCGGTTACACATTTTAATTTAGGCTTTTAAATTATTATTGGACATAAAAGAACTTATTTACTACTTAACTCCAATTAATTAAATAAATCCTTAAACATTCTTTTTCATTAAAATAAATTATTTCTTTGCTTAAATTAAATTTAGGAATATTATCTTATTATTAAATTTTATCTCAATACTCCAACTCCGGTCCGGCCTCGCGTATTTAACTGAAAATATAAAACTAAACTTCTACGATTTAAAAATAAATGACCATGACTTAACAATTTAAAAATGAAATAAACTCTCATGCATGTATGAAAATCATTTTAATTTAAATAATAGTAATTATGCATGAGTTATACGTAGTCTGATTTATCGGGTTCTACATGTACCATGAGGTCTGCGTTGCAACGTAAGATCATGAAACTCATTAAGAAGTGTACCGTATATTAAAAAACAGGTTCCTAGTAAAATCAGCCGCCTAAAACAAGGATAAAGGTCGCTCGAGCTCGAAACTAGCATCTGTGATGTAAACGCCGTGTTTCATAGGCAAGGGCATTAAGATGTCCATTCACATAGATGGATGATCATATGATGATGCACTAAACAACCATCCATCGGACTGTCCAAGTGGTTCTCACTTGTAGAATAGTCCGCAGTTATGGTTGTACACCATTAGTCCTTTGACCCGGGACAATATAGCGGCTATACGTACTTGCATGCACTTTGATCTTGTAACGTACCGTACTTTTGCTACTTAAAATCTGCGAAAAAATTAAAAATTTTCTTGATTAAAACGTGAACATTCAAAATTCGATAAAAGAAATAAATTGTACGCCTCGCAAGTTGTTGCAACAAAAGATTTGAAATTTAAAGTTTGATAAAAGTATTGAATGTTTTCATAAAACTTAAAACATGGCGGTCCTCGAGTTTAGCCTCCCGCTCAGTCCAAGCCTGCTCCTTGGTCCTTACCTCCAGCCTCCTCATAAACATCCTCATCTGTAACGATCAAGTCTAGTGAGTCTAAAAACTCAACACGTATAAACTGTAAGTAACAAGTAATACGTAATAAAACCACATGAAACTTTAAAATAGAACATACATACTTAAAACCTGAACTTTCATATCAAAACCTGAATATACGTGCATACATACTTAGACGCGCCATCAACACAAACTTTTCTTAAACATGCTTGCATACTTTAACATACTTGAACATACATAACTTCATCATTTTGCATAGAAGAATGTTTCAAAGCAAGTGACCCATAACATAAATCGCCTTATCAGACTAAACCACATTACTGGGCTGACAGGGAAAAATCCACTGCCACATACATGAGATCTCCGTTCATAATTTAACGGGCTGATTGGTCCACATTCATGATTTAACGCTTTCCAATCTCGATCTAAACCCGTTCATAATTTAACGGGGTGGGTTGGTCCACGTTCATGATTTAACGCTTTCCAACCCCATACATAAATTGGTCACAAGACATTTAGCATATCTCAAAAACTTGAAAATATTTTCTTGCACGTAAACATACTTACTTGGCATTGAGGGATTCGTTGGATTTCGTTTGGGGCCGCAGCTGCACATACTAACATGAATTTAAAAACTTAACTTGCATAATTTAGACGTAGGTACGCATTCTCACCACCGAATTCCATAAATCACTTAAGACATTCTAAAACACTCAGGAATTGGTCTCATTTAAATCATCATACTAAACCAAGACATGAAACTCCAAAGCCACAATAAATTTTCCCAAAAATATGTAGTACACGAACCCCGTGCCTGGGTCCGTGTATGGACCCGTGTAGGTGCGCAAAGGAAATACTCGGGAAGTAGAAGGGACACGGACCCCGTGCCTAGGTCCGACTCCGCGTCCGTGTAGGTGCGCAAAAAGGAATACTCGGAAGGAAGTGAGGACACGGACCCCGTGCTAGGGTCCGTCTAGGGGTCCGCGTAGGGGCGCAAATTTGACACTCTGAAGGGAACAAAGGCACAGACCCGTGTAAGGGTCCATGTATGGGTCCGTGTACCTGCGTGGAGAGTAAACCAATGAAAATTTTTGTGCTTATAACTTAGTCTACCTAACTCGATCATACGGACCATACACCGACACCCCAACACCCATCTTAGTATGCCATAACATCGAACCAAACTTGTACAAACACCCCAAAGCAACGACGTTCACCCTACGACACATACAAGTCAAAAATACGCCAATTGACACCAAATCGTTACCTACGACTTCTAATGAATTCGAGTGCCTATCGACATTAACCAATGATCCAAATTCCAACCCAACCTCATAATAAGCATACCTAGACGCAGCAACGATCACCCATCGATCCCCAACGAAGCCTGCAACAATAAAATCTCAAGAACACATCAATACATAATTTTCTGAAAAACGCAGTTTGAGAAGTCCCACGAAAAACGCCATAACTTACTCAATTGTTATCCAAATATTTCGAATTTACTGTCAAATCGAAGGTATCAAAAAGTTCTTCAATTTTTGTGTTGAAAGGTTTCTGAGAATCACGACAAAAAAATCTCAGTATTTAAAAAGACAGTAAAACGTAAATTTAGATCTAGAAATGGTTTCAAAATTGATATAAACATAATTGCTCAAACTTCTACACATAACACATGTATTTTTACGCATAAATAACAACACAACACATAATATGGCGAGATCGATACAGAAATAACACAATATACGTGCCTTTGATGTGAAAACTCACGATATAGCGCTACCGAAGCGGAGACGGAGTGAGGCTTGATCCGGGACGATGGTGGCTCGATTTTCTTTTATGAAAACACAACAGAACCTTGCTGGAAACTGAAAGGGAGGGGCGGCTGCTCTCTAGATATGAGCCCTAGGTTTCTTTTCAAAAATATGAATGAATGGATGTGTGTGTGTTTGTGTGTGTGGGGACCCGGGCTCTAACTCAATTCTTTTGGGATTTATTGGATCTTTGCTCGAAAATGTGGGTCAAAATTTTGCTTTTAACATTAATTCAAATGTATAATTAAAGCATAACATGTCTTTATAATAATTAAACAACATCATGTACATACAAGTCTGTTTAGTACAATCATACGCTAGTGTTTAAATACCAACTACAAACATAAGTAGTCCAAGTCTAATAAGCAAACACTAGAAATCTTCAACGCCCGAGATCTCTACGCTATCATCAATCTCTCATCTAGCTCGAGACCCAGATCCTGCCCCACCTGTTGCCATGCACACATACAGACACGACAACAGCCGGATAACTCCGGTGAGAACAAATCTCAGTATAAAACATGGATGCATGCAATGTAATAATCATGTACAAAAGCATAGCATATATCAATGCACATGAATATAAAATCTACAACATGTAAAAGAATACAAATCTGTATTCAACATTTAAATCTTGACTCGACTCATTTCTAATCTAGGGATCCCGGTGTGAATAAGACGGTCTGTCACCTACCCAACCACTCGGGGTGACGGTACGTCTTATTCCTAGACTTCGGTCAACTCTGTATCGAGGGTCTACACATAGAGAAACTCTACTACTATGCGTCGATACACCGAAACGTCTAGTTTTGGCCGATCTGCCAATATCTCCTATCTCAGGACTCCAATATAAATCAATAAACAAGACATTACATAATCAAATGTAATAACAATCTAGTATATGATTTAGGGAAACTCGTATCAAATCTGAATCGAGTTGTGCAATCCCGTGACCACATGAATTATACCTTTCTTGTCGAATAGTCGGTGTCGTAGTTGAAGTCTTGAACTCAAATGGCCAATACAAATCTGAAATGGCAATGTGTGAACACATTCTATCACAATATATCTCAATCAACTCAATGTACAAATCTGTAATTGATTCCAATACAATTCAACAGCGTAACAACGCGATTTCTTGATACCGATAACTCAATCTCAACATAACAATATCATAATCACTCCCAATAACTCATAATCTCATCCAACACAATTATGTATACCGAATCTGCAAAATCTCTATACATTACATGCTGGAAAATCGAGACCATCACGTACAACATCCATAATTCCATCCGGTAGCGAATATACAATGCTCATAATCTCAAGAACACATATCTTCAACAAAATCATAATTTCTCCAACACATATATTTCGAAACATGCTGGAAATGAACAATACTTACATCCTTTGCTAGCTCTTGTCGCAAGGATCACAAATCCGGGCTCGGAATTAAAATCAGATGAACAAATCTTGCACAATATAATTTCTAGGCTATGAAAAACTTGAGGATTCTTGGGGAGGAACTCCCGGTTCTGCTGATGGAGGGATGAAGAAGTGAAGTGTCAATTCAACATATATATATATATATATATATCATTCCATGTGTCAAGTTGAGAAACAAAGGTGGCACTTCGCATGCAGCACCGTAGGTGCGGTCACCCCAACACCGCGGGTGCGCTCATGTTTCGGCAGGATTTTATTTTTGAACATTCCTCGACCGCGGGTGCGGTCATGTTCTTACCGCGGGTGCGGTGTTGCTTCGACATAAACTTCACAATTCTGATTTAAATGACCGCGGGTGCGGTTCTTGTCTGAGTCGCGGGTGCGGTATGGCTTCGGCCATTCTTTCAAAAATTCTCATTTTTATGTCATGCATTCTTACCTCTTCAAATCTAACATCAATGACAACTGATAATTCTCGAGCCTTACATTTCTCCCCCTCTTAAACAGGAGTTCGTCCTCGAACTCGTAGGCAAACAATCATGCAATCATATACAAAACAATATAATCAAAATTGAAAGGAAGACTCACATCATATGAATAGCTCGGGATATCTCTGTCTCATATCAGACTCTGTCTCCCAAGTTGCTTCCTCGATGCCATGACGACTCCATTGAATCTTTACAAGCGGAATGGTCTTGGTTCTAAGCTGTTTCTCCTTCCGATCAAGAATCTGTATCGGTCTTTCAACATAGCTCAGAGTCTGATCTAACTCGGCTTCGTCAAGCTGAATGACATGAGAATCATCCGGCATATATCTGCGCAACATCGATACATGAAAAACGTTATGTATACCGGACAATGAAGGAGGAAGAGCAAGTCTGTAAGCTCGATCGCCAATCTTCTCAAGGATCTCATACGGACCGACGTATCTAGGAGACAACTTTCCACGTTTGCCAAATCTGACAACGCCTCTGAAAGGTGAAATCTTCAAAAATACTCTATCTCCCTGCTCAAATATCAACGGTCTGCGTCTAATATTGGCGTATTTCGCTTGCCTATCCTGCGTTGTCTTCATTCTTTTCTGAATGATCTTCACTTTCTCGGTCATCTCACGAATCATATCAGGCCCCAACTCTGGTACCTCAGAGATATCATCCCAGTACAACGGAGATCTGCACTTCTTTCCGTATAAAGCTTCGAACGATGCCATCTCAATGCTAGTCTGATAGCTGTTGTTGTATGAAAATTCACACAACGGCAATGAATCTTGCCAACCAGTACCAAAATCTAGTACTACAGCTCTCAGCATGTCCTCTAAAGTCTGGATAGTCCGCTCTGACTGTCCGTCTGTCTGAGGATGATAAGCAGTGCTCAGGTGTAAAGTCGTACCCAAAGCCTGCTGCAACCTGTGCCAGAAGTGAGAAGTGAATCGTAGATCACGATCTGATACGATCGACTTCGGCACACCGTGCAATCTGACGACCTCTCTGACATACAACTCTGCCATCTGATCGTGTCAATAGGTCATTCTGTACGGAATAAAGCACGCTGATTTGGTCAGTCTATCTATCACAACCCAAATCGCGTCACAGCCCCGCGAAGATCGAGGTAACTTCGTCACGAAATCCATGGAAATGTGATCCCATTTCCATTCAGGAATAGACAAACTCTGAAGTAAACCTCCGGGCTTCTTTCTTTCTGCCTTCACCTGCTGGCAATTCAAGCATTTAGACACAAATTCTGCAATATCTGTCTTCATCTGCTTCCACCAGAATTGCGTCTTCAAGTCATTGTACATCTTCCTGCCACCAGGATGAATGCTGAACCGACTACAGTGTGCTTCTGACATAATCTGTCGTCTCAAATCTGAAATCTCTGGCACTACTAAGCGGTTATTCACATACAGAACAGAATCTCTAACCTGATACTCTGATATATGACCAGCTCTGACCATATCAATCGATCTCTGAACACTCGAATCGGTTCTCTGCGCTTCTTTGATCTTCAAAATCAGATCTGGCTCATTCTGAATCGCAGCAAGTCGCAACGGTCTACTCTCTATATCAAATGTCAATCCAGACAAACAACAATCCTCTACTAAATTCGATACACCTACTGTCGACAAGGAAAGAGCACATACCCTTCGACTCAAGGCGTCTGCGCGGCATTCGATTTCCCTGGATAGTACTTGATCTCGCAATCAAAATCTTTCAGCAGATCAAGCCATCGTCGCTACCTCATGTTCAACTCTGACTGAGAAAAGAGATACTCCAGGCTCTTATGATCGGAATAGATCTCAAATTTCTCGCCATACAGATAATGACGCCAGATCTTGAGTGCAAAGACAATTTCCGCCAATTCAAGATCATGAATTGGATAACGGGTCTCGTGCGGCTTCAGCTGTCTAGAGGCGTATGCTATCACGTGCCCTCGCTGCATAAGAACACACCCTAGTCCTCTATGAGATGCATCACAGTATACAACGAACTCACCTGTACCTGAAGGAATCGTCAAGACAGGCGCACTAGTTAGCCTCTTCTTCAACTCCACAAAACTGGCTTCACAATCTTCGGACCACACAAATGGCATGTTCTTCTGTGTCAATTGGGTGATCGGCTTCGCTATACTGGAGAAATCTCGAATAAAACGATGATAATACCCGGCTAGACCCATGAAACTGCGTATCTCCGGCATAGAAGTCGGTCTTGGCCAACTGATCACAGCCTCAACTTTACTCGGATCTACCGCAATACCATCTCCAGATATAATGTGCCCCAAAAAGACAACCTGTTTCAGCCAGAATTCGCACTTGGACAATTTAGCGTATAACTGCTCTTTTCGCAAAGTCTGCAATACAATCCTCAGATGATCTGCATGCTCAGTCAGACTCTTCGAATACACTAAAATATCATCAATAAACACAATCACAAAATCATCTAAATATCTCTGAAAGATGCGGTTCATCAAACTCATAAATACCGCAGGTGCATTCGTTAAACCAAAAGGCATAACGATAAACTCGTAGTGCCCATACCTGGTCCGGAATGCAGTCTTCGGAATATCAACGTCTCTAACTCTGAGCTGATGATACCCTGATCTCAAATCAATCTTCGAGTATACGGAAGATCCCTGTAACTGATCAAACAGATCGTCGATGCGAGGCAACGAATACTTGTTCTTCACTGTCGCCTTGTTCAACTGTCGGTAATCAATACACAGTCGCATCGAACCATCTTTCTTTCTAACAAAAAGCACCGGAGCACCCCAAGGTGATACACTAGGTCTGATATATCCCTTGGACAGGAGATCTTCCAACTGTGCTTTTAATTCCTTCAGTTCAATAGGCGCCATCCTATACGGAGGTTTAGAAATAGGAACACTGCCTGGCACAAGATCTATGCTAAAATCTACCTCTCGAACTGGAGGCAACCCTGGAATCTAATCTGGGAACACGTCTGCAAACTCGCAAACCACTGGCAGATCTGCCAATGCTGGGCTCGACTTCAGTAGATCTACTGAATATACGAGAAAGCCCTCTGCTCCTCTCTGAAGCAATCTACTCATAGTCAGAGCAGATACTGAGGGAATCCGAGATCTGGAACCCTTTCCGTAGAATTTCCACTCCTTTGTCATCTCGGGTCTGAATCTGACAATCTTGTGGAAACAATCTACAGTGGCCCTGTACTTGGTTAACATATCTATGCCAACTATACAATCAAAATCAGCTAACCCAAGTACTATACAATCTAGATCAATCTTATGCCCCTCAAACTGAAGCATACAATGCCTAACAGTAGTCACAGATATCAAACCACTTCCCAACGGAGAAGCTATAGACACTACCGTCGACAAAGACTCAACAGGCAATGAATGTCTCAATGCAAAATGTTCAGAGATGAATGTATGTGATGCACCTGTGTCTATCAACACATATGCAGGATAACCGCAAAGAAAACAGTTACCTGCTATCACGTCATCGGGCGCATCCTGAGCTTGCTCCTCTGTCAAGGCAAATACCCTAGCCTGCTGTCGGCGAGGTTGACTCACTGTCTGACTACCTCCTGGTCTCTGCTGGGTCTGTGTCGATGGTGGCTGAAAGGAGTGTACAGAGGATGCCTGCCTCTCCATCTGTGGCACTGGTGCTGATGATCATGTACTCTGGAATCGTTGTGCACCTCTCTGGGGGCAAACTCTGGCAAAGTGTCCCGGTTGCCTACAGATGTTGCAGCGTCCCATAACTCCTTGACACTGCTCCGTGGCATGTCTCCCTCTGCACGAACTACAGTATACGCCACTGTAATCTGAACCCTGACCTCTCTATCGAGATCCACTCGAACTCGATGAACTACTCCCGGATTTCTTAAACTGCTTGCCTTTAGCCTTCAGAAATTCCTTCTTACCACTACTACTAGATCCACTATCGAAGCGAGGAGAAGGTGGTGGAAACTGAGTGGTAGGCTGTGGCGGTCTCTGCCCCTGAACACCGTAAGAAGCGCCTCGCTGCCTGATCAAGCCAACCTCTGCTCCCTTGGCTCTGTTCAGTGCCTCTGAAAAAGTATTAGGCTGTCCCGTGTTCACCAAAGTAAAGACATCCGGATTTAACCCGTTGATGAACTGATCGGCCACTGCCTCGTCGTTCCCTGCCACATGAGGTGCAAATCGTAGCAATGCAGAAAATTTAGCAACATACTCCTCGATGTTCCACTGTCCCTGCCTCAGATTCGCAAATTCAGCTCCTTTATCTTTTCGGTAGGAGACGGGGAAGAAGCGCTGATAGAACTCATCTTTGAAAACTTTCCATGTAATGTCAATGCCTCGGTGCTCCAAGGCTCTCTTCGTAGTCAACCACCAGCTCTTGGCAACCTCTTGCATCTGATGCCCTATCAATTTCAAACGTCGCTCATCAGTATATGCCAAAGACTCAAACAACATCTCGATATCATCAAGCCAGCTCTCGCACTCTACCGCACTCTCTGTGCCCTTCAGGGTAGGCGGATGGAAAGACTGAAACCTCTTCAATAAGGTCTCCATCGGCGTAGCGGTAACATCCATCTGTGCACCTGATGTGCTACCCTGCTCTAGATGTGGTACACGTCTAGGCGGCATAAATCTGATTATCAAACTGATTAGTACAAAATCAATATCATCTGTCTCAGCCATCCTCTGATCATAATCTCTGATCGAGAATCGGTTCTGATTCAGGCTTGACAAGTATACGCTGTAAATCAATTCAGATAAAGTTTGATCGAGCCACCTTGGACCAAGCCGCACCAGCCCGAGTCATGACCCACCAGACCATCCTCCCTAGACCCTACTGGACCAACCTAGATTACCACTACCCAAGCTGTGAACCTCCTTGAAGGAACCAGCCGCTGCATGCACGGCTAGAGTCCTTGTGCACGTGGACTCCTCTGTTTCTGCAACAGCCGAGTCCAGTCATGCTAGGAATCTTCCTAGCGTCGAGTCACATCCAGCAGAGGCTCCTAACCAAGCCCCGACCGAGCCCTGGCTCCCTGATCCTCCAAGCTGTAGCCTTCCCTCACGTGAAGCCCTAGAAAACCCTATGTGTATTCCTCCTAGTCAAGCTAGACTCTAGCACTCATTTCTACCTTAAAATCATCCTTGTTCTATCCATAAATCATCCTATGTTGGCCGCGTACTCGTTGGAAATCATAACACGTTCATACATACGTAAAAACTTTCAAAAATTTAAAGATAATCGCCAAAACGTTACACAATTTAAACTCCAATATTTTTCATGAAAAATAAACAAAACATGAATATTATGGATTGATTGATGCGTCAAAAGAAATTTAGAAACGTTCTTTTTGCATTTTAGAATGCTCGAATATGCGATCGTCAACGTGGGACGCGAAGAAGAGCGAACGGGGAACGAAGACTCCTTGTTTCTCCTCCTCCAAATTCTCAAAAATATGTATGTGTGGTGTGTGAAGTGTTTTCGGCTGAATGGTGTCCAAGAAGCCCTAGAAATCTTTTTTATAATTTTCGAACATTTGCATGTTAAAGATTTATGGTTTTTGGGCTTTTTGTTTAGGGATATTTGGGCATTTTAATCTTAAGTAATTTGGGCTCAATAAAACCTATTTAATTGCAAAATTAAATTTTATAAAAATTAGTTTTCAAAAATAATGCATTTGATATGTTAAAAATCCATCGTTTTCCCAAAACCGGCTTTCTGCATAAAATCGAGCTCGTCTCGTAAAATAATTTTAATTCTATCATTTTTAGAAATATTTAATCATATTAATAGGCCTTGAAAATGTTTATTGAAAAATATCTATTTTGTCTTTCAATCTCATTTCCCAATCCTATTATCGAATATTTGGGTAAAATCCTTCCATTTCATGAAATCATGTCATATAATATTTTAATCATGCAATCATACATTTAATCACATAATATGCATCATGCAAGAATTTAACATCAATTAACTATAACAATTATGTAATTTAATTCATTTGCATACATGTGGTTTACGTATGTTGGCTTTGGACGTTACATTGAGTCTATTGACTCAATAAACCTTAATCATGAGAGCAAATAATTCATATACATTCACAAGTAATAGTGAAAATATTTTTATTAAAATAACTTTTCATAAACATAACCTTAAAAAAATTTTCTTTCATCATATCATATTTCATTTCTTCATATACGTATATGTTTCTCTTTATATTGAATTCAGATCTTCAATTGTGACTTTCATATTAGATGTAGGTTGATGGATCCATCTACGTATTACCACGGTACCCGGGGGCGGGGACATAAGTTACCCTCTCACCCGTCAACTGAGCCTTGGCCTTCTATATCATTGTATTAGTCACAATCAATTCACCTCCTTCAATTTTTCATATTTTCATCACTTATAAAAATTCATGCACATATAAATCATTTTTCTTTTAAACCTTTAAAATTAACGTTTCATCATAAAATTTCATAACAATTATCTTAATAAACCACTACATGGTGCTGACTTTTCATTGTTATGCATGTGTTTAGGGGGAATTGATTGTAAAAAGTCCCACTGATAAGACAATTGTTAGTTAGATTTGGAGCCTCGCTTATTTTCAAGCCTCGTAGCTTAACTAATAATATCATTTAGTAATAGTTTTAGGCAAATACTTGTGTGAGACGGTCTCACGGGTCGTATTTTGTGAGACGGATCTTTATTTGGATAATCCATGAAAAAATATTACTTTTTATGTTAAGAGTATTACTTTTTATTGTGAATATGGGTAGGGTTGACCCGTCTCACAGATTGAGATCCGTGAGACGGTCTCACATGAGACCTACTCATAGTTTTAAGTACTTATCACTTAGTAATATTTTTACGTACTCATTTATTTACTTAATCAACCATTAATAGCAATTTGACTCTTTAAAATTTTAATTGCAATTATTCAGTTCGAATGATTCAAAATTATTTACACGTTTATATTCTGATAAAATTTACGATTGGTTCGTACATCGTACGAATTTTTAAATTTTCAAGTACTCTTAGTTGACAGTTTGAAGCGTGTCTTGACTGTCCAAATCAGGTTGCAAATATAAATAACAATCCTTATCTCTTATTTTCTTTACCGACTCTTTTAATTTTCAAACTTCAAGATTTCAAATTTTTCTGGCATCAAAGTTTCTCACTTTCTTCCAAGAATTATTTCTACAGATATGACTACTCTTTCCTAAATCGTAAATGTATTTGCCACCAATTGTGATTCAATCTACGTCATGGAAGCTGCAGCTATTGTTGGAGTATTCAAGCTGGTTGAGTCTTCTGGACTCAGGCTGTTTCTAAGTTCTTGTCTGGACATTTATGTGTCGAAACTGAAGAATTTATACTCCAAATGTGAAACATCTGCTATTTTTTTTAAAATCATAAACACGAAAATTACTAATTTAAAATTAACATTTTCATAAATCATAACAATTTAACATTTAAAATCTCAAGTGCATAAAAATCCCTAAATCGTCTATTAACCAAAAATCATACGTCGACCTTTAACAAGATCAACTAACAATAAAATAAAGCATAAAATATCTCTAATAAAATCAATAACACTAATATTTTAAAACTTTATCTAACAAGCTAATGCGGAAAATAAATGTCTCTCGGGCGTGTACTGCCGCATTCGATCCACTTTAGCGTCAGTGCCTCTTCATATCATCAAATCCTGAAACATTCAAACCTAGCGAGTCTAATGGCTCAGCAAACATGAGTAGAAAATAATACATATACAATCGCAAGTATTGAAAATCATACTTTTATTTAAAATAGATTTTATGCATAAATAAATCGTAAATCGTAAAATCATTTAATCGTAAAACTTTCAATTCTTTATCATTTTGGATGAAGTTTAATCCTTGAAAGTGACTAGCATTTCATCCTCTGGTCGACTGACCAGTCTTCAGCTCCACATGGCCCATGGAGACGGGCACTAGACATCATGGAAATACGATCATCGGACTCCTTCTGGGACTGTTTCCCGTAAACGGGCTCCCTCTAGTTAGTGAAGAAATGGTTGCTACAAAGAAGTCAACTAGTGAGTAGAGGAACAATAAAGCTCAAGTTTCTAAACCCAAGAAGAAATTGGTACTTCATTCTAGTGACCCTAAGGGTGCCAGTCATCCTCCTCCCAAGAAGCTAAGGACTACCAAAACAAAGCCAACCTCGAGTACAATAACGTCCAAAAATCAGTGTACGTAAACCACATGCATACAAATTATTTAAATTACTTATTTATTTTATTAGGATAAAAATTTTGTAAATATGCTAGAGTCTAAATTATTTGACATGTAGAACCTTATTTTATCCGGAAAGACGATTTTAGTCAAACAAATGACTTTTATGGACCCAAAAGTTATTATTTATGAAAACGATTTTTGTAAACTTTTATTTTATATTTAATTAGGCCTTAAATGCCTAATTATTTTCAAAGATAGAGTCCTAAAAACTCTAAACTCTAGATTCTTTTATCAACTGAAAAACTAAGTTATAAAATCAAACCCTAGGCTTCTAAAGTCTCACCTTGGCCGAAAATTTCACACACCACATACATACAATTTTCAAAATATCAAAGCAAGAATTCCAAGGTTGTTCGTTCCTCTTCGCAATCCACGCCAACGATTAAATATTCGAGCGTTATAATTGGAAATGCACGTTTCTAAAGTTTATTTTTGCACCATTAAAATCATATTATGCATGATTTATGTTTTAAAGCACGAAAATTATATTTATCAAATTAATGACGGTTGGATGAATATTTTTCAAAGTGTTGACGTTTCTATGATTGTACGAATTGTGTTAAACTTTGTAAGGAACATGCTGCCAATATGAGATAAGGGAAGTCGTTCAAGGTTAAGGGAAGTCGAACCTCGGGTTTTCTAGGGTTACCCATGGAGTTTGGTGACACGATGGCTCGGCTAGGAGGGGCACCGCGCCTCGGCTCGGCCAGGGCTTGGTGGGGGCTGTGTTGATGGGCTAGGAACGATCCTAGGGCGGCTGGACATGACTGTACCCGAGGGGGGCAAAATCGTAGGTTTGAGGATAAGGAGGCACGCGCGGCTCGGTCTGGGTGCAGGGGCACGCGTGGTGGCTCAATTCTTGTCATAAGGGGTCTGGTAGGGTCCTGGATGGGTTCCTAGGCGACTGGGCTCGGTGGTAGATGGGTTGGTGAAACCCGCAAACCCTAGGAAAAGAAAAAAGAGGGTTGGTCGTGGCTCGGCTGCAAGGGCTGGTAGGACGACTGATTTGAGTGGCTAGACTGGTTCAATTAGGGTCCAGGACAGTAGGCTAGGGACTGGTCGAGTTCTGGTTCAAGGTGGCTCGAGGGAGGCTCGGGTTTTTGAGAAAAAAATGGCTTAGGAAGGTTATGGTTCGGTTATAGCTTGGAAAGGAAAACAGGCTTGAACCGTGGATCAAGGGGTTGGTTCGTGGTTCACAGGGGTAGTTTAGGATTAAAGGTTTATTTAATATTTGAGAAGAAAATATTAAGTTTTGAATTTATTCGGGTTTAAAACACTTCATGGTTTAGCTATTAAGTAATTAAATCTAAATGCTCGGGTTTACGTCTAAGAAAAATATTATATGTCAAATGAAGCTTATATGATGCTATGGGATAGGATTGAGTCAAGAAAAGTAAGAAAAGTCAAAATTAAGAAGTTTGAGGTTCAGGGGTAAATTGGTCATTTTACGTCACAGGAAGTTCGAATGATCTGGCAATGTCCCGAAGAATCATAATACATGCTAAATGATATTTTAAAATGCTTATGATGAAAATATGATATTTTATGATATATGCAAAGGTTGTACGATTTTTCTCGTAAAATGCTATTTTTAAAGGACACGATATTTTATAAATAAAAAGAAAAGAAGTTTTTTTTTAAGGATCCAAATTGAGTGTGACACTAAAACTTTAATGGGGATATCGTGAGGAAAAAAGTCCCAAAAAGAGCCTGTTTATGGGTAAAGACCCCAAAAGGAGACCGACAATCTTATTTCCATATTTGGCCACAACCCAATGACGAGATTTACTGACGCGCCCCGCCCCCAGGTACGTTGTATAGCTAGACCGATCAATCGACAATGATGATATGATATATCATAGTCACTTTCAAGAATCAAATTTCACTCAAAAAATGATATACATGATGAGAAACTTTACAATTTAATGACTTATGATATGATATATGATTACGATTTATTAACTTATGATATGATATATTATTACGAGTTTTTACGCTAGTTTATTTTATTAAAGATTTATTTTAATGCTGCATGTGCCTGTATATGTATTATTTGTTACGTATGTTTAGAACGTGCTGAATAATTAGATTAAGATTTAAAGTTTAAGTAGATCGGGTCTGGTAGTACACTCTCGAGGGACTTTTATTTTCCGCATTAGATTAAGATTTAAAGTTTTAAAGTAAAGATTTTGAGGATTATTTATTTAAATATTTTATACGTTATTTTGAAGTTTAGTTTGGACTATTTTAAAATTGACATACAATTTTGTGGACAAAAATTTATGGATTTTATACATTTAAGATTTTTAAATATTAGTTTTTATGTTGAATGGTGTTGAAGTTAGAAGAAAATATTAAAAAAATAAAAATAAATTCCGTAGTATTTATTTAAATTTTAAAGTTGTAAGGGACATTTCAAGTACTCTGATGGCCAAGCCTATCATATCAATCCAAACATCTCAAGTTTCAAGAGATCAAAATGTTACTATTTGATGCGATTCTTCAAACACGAAAAGCAAACGCGCCCAAAATCCGAGTCACGCCCTCGATTCGATGGAATAAAGAAACGGTTGTGTTTTCCCGATCTTTGAAACAAGTAATGGATAGGTGTGATAATCGCCTCTAGATCACGCGTTCTAGCAACAATTAATCAACGAGAGAAACAATCGCGTTTCAAAAGAACCTCCAAAGAACCCGTCATTGGCAACCCTCGTGAAAATCGATCGACAAACGCCATAAAAGATAAATCTTTTGATAAGTTTGATTTGATACAACGCAAAAGTTATAACGAAACTTAAGCTTGTGTTGAGAGAATTCTCAAAGGAATATTCATAAACTCAATAATGAACAAAAGTTGTTTACAATGAATGAAAATTAGTCTATATATTGATACCAAATCACAAAGATATGAAATCTAGTTACCTAACTAATTAAAACTCTAAATTAGGAAAAAATATTCTCGCCAAAACATATAGGACACGGACCCCGTGTATGCCTCCGGGTGAGGGTCCGTGTATACTCGGGCAAAATTATTCTCCAGCAAACAAAGGACACGGACCCCGTGTATGGGTCCGGAGCAGGGTCCGTGTAGGCTCGGGAATTCGCCTTCTCGACTGTACTGGGCACGGACCCCGTGTGCAGGTTTGTGCTCGGGTCCGTGCAGCCTCGGGTCTTTTGAACAATGCTTGAATATTGTCCTTTGGCTTTTCCCACGCACTCCCATGCATCACGAGACCTACTTCCTTGCTCATCAATCCTTGTAGGGCCTCTTTGAACTTCCTTAGCCGTCCTTTGAACGCCATGCCCGGCCAGATTCACATCATACTCCCCTTCTTCAAAAAGATTTGTCCAAACGAAGCAAGTTAGTAATAAAAAGAATTAAATTATCAACATGCTTACCTTTCAGCACTAGGTTGTAGATGCCACCGCCCACACGCGCCATCAACGCCTTGATCCCTAACTCCATGGCAACATTCACTATCAACTCATCAACATCAAAATATACCAAATAATAAATGACACCAAATGATAAAATACCATTAAGTATCACAAAAATCAAGTTCCTCCCCTTCTTAGACCTAGTTAACACAAAAATGATATCCATCCAAGTGTACGACCATAGCTCACTAGGAATAAGACATAGTTCATGCATGACATAAGAGTCTATCCCAAATGTCAATCTCTTATATGCAATGCATGTTTCACAATCCCACTCAACATACCTCTTCATATGCAACTAACACATATAATCATGCATTTTATCAATGATGAAATCATAACAATATGCATCACTAGCGGGTAACTCATAAAATGAGCATAACATGAACAACTTAATCTCCTTAAAATTATATTCATCATGAACAAAGAAATTCTTATATTCATTTAACTCACCACATGGATTTAATTCTAATGCACATAGGTCATTGCCATGACAAAGTGTCAATTGGACAATTTTTGAACACTCAAAATCAATAATATTCGAATCTAATTCATGCAATACATATTCATTCTCAATAATATGACACTTAGGTAACAAGATTAAATCACACTCACATCTCCTATACATCACATTCTCAACTTGTCCCCATAATTCTTGAAAACAAAACAACAATGAATTAAGGTAAGGAAGAAAATCATACCTCCTAGGTGTTGTGTTGACAAATAACCTTACCTCATCGCTATGGCTCTTGAATCCATATGGTTCATCCCATTGTATCCTCACACCATCAACACTTGCTAGCCTCCCCATCATGGCATTACCGTAATCCTGCAAAGAAGAAGTAACAATGCTCGGGGTCGAACCGGCTATATCATCATAATGAGAATAAACCACTTTGTACAAAGGTACATGTAACGGTTTATGCAATAATAAACAACTCTCAACCTCACTCTTTTCACTCCTTTGGGCTTTTAATTAATTTTTATTTTCTTTTTCTTTGGCCTCTTTTGCATTTTCATCTTTTCTTTCTATGGCCATCTCACTCTTTTGATCACTCATTCTTTCGGCCATTTTAAATTTTTTTTCACTCACACAATTAAATTGCAGTTGATCGTCAGTAATTACAATTGAAATAGACGGATCGAGAAAGGTACATGATGAATCATAACATGCGTGCAACAAATTATTACAACTTTCTTCTTTCTCCTCCATAGCACACACATTAGAAACAAATCCACCATCTAAGAATTCACCCTCCACAGCACAACACTCTGTGCTCAAGTCAGAAATCAGTGGAGTACCAACCTTCTCAATTCTCTCAACCTCCACTTTAGGCTCAACATCAATGCTCACTTCAACTCCACACTCGACTGCAACCTTAGATTCACATTCAACTACCACCTCAACCTCATCCTCAACCTCCACTTGAGATCCACGCCCAACCGCAACATCAACCTCTATTTGAGATTTAAGCTCTACTGGCGATTTTACTACAGTCACCTCCTCACGTGGACATTGGGTGATATCATGCCCAACCTCTAAACACCAACAACAGATAATATCACAAGTACTAGAATTTGAGTTTTAAATGTACCTTGATATTCATGTTTGCTAGCTTAACGCCTCGACTCCTTCTTTGGCCTAACAATGATTTTCTCTTCACTCGACCTCCGTGCGGATGCCAAAAACTCCTTCCACGAGTCACTTCCACCACCTCTCCTATTATTTTGATTTGGAACAAACTGCTTCCTCATCACCCTTCTCATCTCATCCCACGTAACTATAGGGTCATCCCCACATCGTCTCCTACGCAATACTAACTTATCCCACCAAGTCGTAGCATAGTCGGTAAACTCACTACAAGCTCGTCTTACCTTCATTGCTTCAGTTTAATCATCCCGGCTCTCAAATACACACTCTATTCTCTCTTCCCACTCAAGGTACGCCTTTGGATCGGCTTCCCCACTGAAAAATGGAATGGTCATCTTCGTGCCACTCAGTCTATACCCTTCTCGGCTTCTATACCCCTTATCCTCATCAGATCGCCTATCATAATGACGGTCCACGTGCAACAGCCTATTTCCTCCAAATCTACTACCTCGCCTATTCTCATCAACATGCATATTATACATCTCCTCTTCTTCAAACCCCCTATATTTTTTTCGTAGAGGCTTAAACTCCTTCTCCCACATTCTATCCAACCCTCCAAACATCGTTTGAAATTGACGTTCGTCAATCATTATACCTGCAAGAAAAGGTTAGTATAAAACAATAAAATAATAAAGTTTCCTCACCACAAATTCTCACAAATCACTCCAATGAAAATTCACTCGCACTCGTCTTTTTTCCTCACCACAAAACCTCACAATTCACTCCGATGAAAATTCACTCCACTCAAATATTTTCACTCAAGTGAGAATTCTCAAGGGCGCTTAAGTCTCGTGGCTTCCACGTATCAAACTTATGAGATCAATCTAGTGACGCTTGAAATTCGACTCACTTAGACCACACAAGAACAAGCAACTTTGAAAATTGACTAGAATGCGACTAAATGACAAGGACAAACTTAACGCTGAAGTATATAAGCGCTAAAATTCCAACAAACACCCGATTCAATTTATTTTTTCGGGTGAACAGTAATTCCGGAAGATGAACAGTAACTCCGGCAATGAATAGTAACTCCGATGAACAGTAAATCCGACGTGAATAGTAAATCCGGCGAAATGAACAGTAATCACGAATTTTTTTCGTTAACAATACTTCCGCCGCGATGAACAGTAATTACGCCGCTAAGAATAGTACTTCCGGCGATGAATAGTAATTCCGTCAATGAACAGTAAATCGGCGATAAATAGTGATTCCGGTAATGAAAAGTGATTCCGGAGATGAACAGTAACTTCGGATATGAACAGTACTTCCGATGAACAGTAATTCCGGAATGAATAGTACTGTCGGCTATGAATAGTAACCGCGTTTTTTTTTTTTTTATTTCAACAACAACGTAGAAATCGCTACACGAAAATCGGTATTGAAAATCCTACGAGGAATTGAATGGATACACTTACTTGAATCAAAAACCTTGAGCTCTGATACCAAATGATGCGATTCTTCAAACACGAAAAGCAAACGCGCCCAAAATACGAGTCACGCCCTCGATTCGATGGAATAAAGAAACGGTTGTGCTTTCCCGATCTTTGAAACAAGTAATGGATAGGTGTGATAATCGCCTCTAGATCACGCGGTCTAGCAACAATTAATCAACGAGAGAAACAATCGCGTTTCAAGAGAACCTCCAAAGAACCCGCCCTTAACAACCCTCGTGAAAATCGATCGACAAACGCCACAAAAGATAAATCTTTTGATAAGTTTGATTTGATACAACGCAAAAGTTATAACGAAACTTAAGCTTGTGTTGAGAGAATTCTCAAAGGAATTTTCAAAAACTCAATAATGAACAAAAGTTGTTTACAATGAATGAAAATTAGTCTATATATTGATACCAAGTCACAAAGATATGAAATCTAGTTACCTAACTAATTAAAACTCTAAATTAGGAAAAAATATTCTCGCCAAAACATATAGGACACGGACCCCGTGTATGCCTCCGGGTGAGGGTCTGTGTATACTCGGGCAAAATTATTCTCCAGCAAACAAAGGGCACGGACCCCGTGTATGGGTCCGGAGCAGGGTCCGTGTAGGCTCGGGAATTCGCCTTCTCGACTGTACTGGGCACGGACCCCTGTGCAGGTTTGTGCTCGGGTCCGTGCAGCCTCGGGTCTTTTGAACAATGCTTGAATAATGTCCTTTGGCTTTTCCCACGCACTCCCATGCATCACGAGACCTACTTCCTTGCTCATCAATCCTTGTAGGGCCTCTTTGAACTTCCTTAGCCGTCCTTTGAACGCCATGCCCGGCCAGATTCACATCACTATTGTTGTCGAGCCAACTAATGTGAAGGCTATTGACAAGCATGTGGGTTCCAAATCCAAAGTCCTATAGTCTTTGTCCCACCAAGGGTGATTAGTTTTCTAGTTCCTCCTCTTGCTCATCGTTGAAAAGAGATTATCACCGAGACCACCGGATCTGGTCTTGAATCCAAATTCTCTAAAACTTCAACTAAAGAAAGGAGCTGATATTGTATGAACCAGAAATTGAACCTATTTTTGAGATTCAAAATCAAATTGACCTATTGATGGATGAGGTCCATGAATATGCCAATGAAGAAAAGTTTCATAGACAAAGAAATTGGGTTAGATAAGAGTGTCTTGAAGGACACCAAGATCCAAACGATTTCAAAAGAAATACGAAGACATCTTTACCTAGTAGATTTATTGAAGATCAAGAAACTAACTATTATTTGCAAAGAGAGAAGAGGGAATTATGACCCTCAGTGTCCAAGTACATTTTATAATATTGTTGTTATCAATCACTTGGACATGGACCTAGTTTCTTTACAACTGAAGGTGAAAGTATGGAAAAATGATCATGAACTAGCTTTCCTTCCTTGACAAAATCATAAAAATGGAAGGAAACTGATCAACAAGCTTCAAAAGACCTCGGTGATGATGCTGAACTGTATGGTTCTCATTATCAATGGCAAATGCCATCAGTTCATCCATCCTCCTCCTTGGTTCCAAAATATTTAAGATGTTCCACAAAATCCAAGTGTTGGTTCTTCAATTAACTTACATCATCCACAACCTGAAGCCTTGGAATCTCCGCTACTCAGGGGAATATCCCTTGCAGATGTCGATGAAGTTGTGCAGTTCATTGCGCAACAATAGAATAATGAATTTTTGGGTGAATTCCCTCTATTTTCTCTTGTTCTTGAACAATTTGTCCTTCCATAAAAAATGCCATAAACTATTGTGCCAGAATAATAACTGATTCTGTCAGAGAATGAAGAATCAATTGGGGTTGAAGTTGTGAAAAAATATAATGTACTGCCTAAGTTAGTTGAGTTGGTACATGAGATTGAAATGGTCGAACAAACAATATCAGTACCAGATGGTGCTGAAATTTAATAAGTTCAGAAGTTGAGTACGTCAGTCAGACTGAACCAATTTTGGAGATTGATCAGGAACCAAATCTTACTATTGTTCTCACTCCTCCACCTATTGGATCCAAAGAAATTTCAAGGATCATGAACTCTCTAGACTTAGAAATTCTGGAAAATCACAAGCTCTAGAACATCAATACTAGTTTGACTTCGGTTACCTGCAACTTGACACGCTTGAAGTGAGGAAAACTAACTACTTTTGATATTGTTGAAAGCTACAAATATAAAATTCTCAAAGAAGTATCTTCAATCTCTAAGAATGATAGGATCAGTTGGTAGGTTAAAGAGTGTTTAGAAAGGGGGTAGGGGTTGAATAAGCACTTGATAATTTTACCACTTTATCAAATAATGAGTCAGTTTAGTGATAAACTGAACTCGAGAATCTTGTTATGTCAATGTCAATCAGTTAACTAATGAAACTGTTGAAATAAACTGACAGATAGAATAAACTTGAAAATAAGAGACACAAGATTTATGGATGTTTGGAGATTTCAAACACTCCTACGTTATCCTTTCTATCTCGAAGATATGATATTTACTAAAAGACTTTGATCTATAAAGTGATTTATACAAACCCACTTCAGTTTGGACTTACCACTGCCAAGACTGAAACTCTTAATATCAATAAAGTTTATCAGTACTCAACTGATATGAAACTTCTTAGCACAACTGATCTCTATAAGATCAAATAATACAACAGTAAGTGTTTGTGCTTGTAAGCTCAAAGAATAGTCTTGAATGCTATTAATGTATATGCTAAGTGTGAGTTTTTGAAATATTTGAATAGGAATAGAAAGCTTGTTAAGATTTCAGCAGAGTAACAGCTTGGTTGATTAGAGACGTTATTATTATTTACTCAGCTGCTCTTCTCGCCTATTTATAGGTTTTGCTTCCAACGGTAACAATGAATGCATTTTCAATCTTTATATCCGTTGTTAGCCACGTCAACATTCATTTAACAGTCGTACACTATAGCATTGCTGAAATGTGGCGTTCATGTTGCTCTTTGTACAATCTGTCGGTTGTTGGGTTACGTCCTTTTCACCGAAGACGTGTAAAGTGAAAGGGATCGATTATGGTGCCCGGAAGCGCAAAGGAATTTCAAAAATCCCATTTTTAAACAAGAAAACCGAGCACCCCTTTAGTGTGTAGCAAATACCAAATTAAACATAGACATATGGTGTTTAGAAGTTTACCTATCAATCAAAAAGATTTATTATTGGCTCCAACTAAGTTGTAAACAACTTAATTTTTGAAGATAGACTATCTACAAGTGTTGCGTGATTATTTGATTGCTCGCAAGTGCACGACGTCAAGTTATAGTAAAATGTATTTTTGAGCACAAGTGTCGATCCCACGAGGAGTGTGTATAAAAATGTATATCAATTCTTTTAATTAAAATAGTCAAGACTTTATCTAGAAAAATCAATAAACAGATTGGTTTGTTTGAACAAACTAATTGATGACGAATAATTAATCTAATCACCAAGTTGAAGAATAACAATGAGAGAAAATATCCAGAGAAATGATTTCACCAAGTTTCCACGACAATTATTCCCAGTTAAAATTATATTCCTGAATTCCTATTATTTAATTGCCAAGAACACTTAATTAATTTATTCCTCCTTTCTCAAGTGACGAATAACTGTAACAATCAAACTTCGATTCAATTATTCCTAATAAAAATCTACGTTTAATTGATAAATGCAACCAATGTTCTTACCTAAGCCTCGCTAAAGTTATACGCCTTCCGAACGATATAAACAATCAACAATGTGTCTCTAATGATCTATAATCCTAGTCCCTCTCCCGAGTTGTAGAATAAATCAGACAACATACAATTTATGGCAGTAAATTGCAGTGAAATAAACACAGAGAAACACAATTAAATATGAAATGGAATTCAATCATATAAAATAACCACGTCGAATCATTGTGTCCACAAAGCTACTTCATTCTCTAGAATGGGAAATTAGTTCATCACGAAATCCAAACGAAAAAAAGACATGTTCAACGTTTTAGACATCGCAACACAGTTAAATAAAGAAGCGGAAGAAAAAGATAACAAATCCGAAGTGTCGTCTCCGTCCCCAGATCCGTTGTTCTTCGTATTTGTGACTGTTCTTCGCACTCTGAATCTTCGTCTCGTGTATAGGTTTCGATCTCTCATCTCTTCCTCCAATGACGTCTGAATCTCTATTCTGACCTAGCGGCGCACATTTTATAACTTTTCTGGACGCTGCGCGCGTGGTTGTGCATGAAAGTGCGCGGTCGTGCGCGAGCTTCTGCCTGGTGGCTCATGTCTGTGCACGCGGTCGCGCGAGTTGTGGTGCTGTCGCGCGTGCCTCTCGGGACTTTATGTTTTTCTGTGCATGCGCGGTCGCGCATGATGTCGCGCGGTGGCACGCGAGCTACTGGTTCTCGCATGTATTGTTGTGCGCGCGCCTGCGCGTGATGTGGCGTGGTTACGCGCAAGCCTCTTTCCGATTCTATCATGTAAGTGCGCGCAGCTGCGCGTGAAGCGGCGCGGCCGCATGAGAACTTCTGTCGATCTTCTTGCGTATCATTGCGTGCGGCTGCGCGTGATCTCTGTCCGACAGTGTGTTGGTTGTGCACTTGTTTTCTTGGCTCACTTGGCTTCGTGTCCGCTATTTTCTCCATTCCTGAAATGACAACAAAAACAAACCAAAAGCACATAATTCTGTTCGAAACAAGCATAATTCAAAATGGATTCTAATATAAATTAAGTGCAAATCTTGCATTTATCAAACCCCCCAAACTTGAACTTTTGCTAGTCCCGAGCAAATTAAAATAAAAGCAAATAATTAATGAAAATTAACGCTAACGACTATAATTATGGATATGCAAAAAGTGATATTGGCCTCCGACGTATCTAATTTCATGTGATTCTCGATTCCACAAGAGTCACGTGTGTGTGTGATATGTCAATGTTTATTTACCCCATCGAATGCTCAAATAGAGTTGTAATGCCCATTCGCCTTACAGAATCAAGAAATCATCAGTTCAGATCAACTCACACTTCATTAAAATATAAATTCACCTTCACAGATCACATAGGACTTTATCGGTGATTATTTGGCTCAATAAATATTCAACAAAAATACACCAAAGATGAACTCACACCATGAGATTCTTGCATGCAAATGATTAAAGTCTATACGTGTTGACAATGTTTTTCAGGTATCCATAGGCTTGACTTGAACAACATTTCTCCACTAGTATATTGAACAAATGTGACAAGATTAATAGGTCTTGTAGGCTTGAAACGTTAGGCTACGGATCATGGCTACAATAAACGTATGGAGATCAAAATTTGAGAGAAATAACTGAATTTTCATAATTTTCATCCTCATTTAATTCACCATCACTTTATTGTTTTCTTCCCAATCATATCCTTCGTTTCCCAATTTTTTATTTTTCACCACTTTTGTTTGATTCATTCCTTTGATTGTTTTTCTTCTCCTTATTTTTGTCTATTTTCAACTCTTTTTTGCACACTTCAAATTTTTTTCTTTTCAAGGATTGTTTGAATCATTACAACACCCATGAACTTATTTCTCTCAAAATTAGGTAGGACAATAAGTGTATAAGCTTCATTAGATAGTTGTTGTGGAATTGTAGAATAGATACAAGTGGGGGTTATTGTGTGTCATTGACACACACCACTTGATTATTTAGTAGGCTCAAAATGAGAGACTAGGAATATTTCATTTTCGTTGGATAGGCTCGAAGGCTCAAAACGGCTCCAAAGATCGCCTAAATCATTCCTATATCACATATTATCCGTGTTTCGCCTCGAAAAGTGTTCAAGCAAGTTCTAGACTTCCGTCAATCCATTAGTCAACTCATGCAAACCAGTCGCATGCAATTTTCAATCAAAATGATATATGAAATAGGTGCACGAAGAAAAATTAAGCATCTCAATTAACTCGAAGCTCAAATGGCTACAATTGACAGTAAACAAAGAATACATGCCCAAAGATATTGTGTAAAAATTGCCTAGATAATTTCTATGTTTACAAAAGTGTCAATCAATGTCATGCAAGAATCACCAAGAATCAGATCTCCATCGTCTATTTAGCATCACAGGCATGCAACTTGTCTCTACGCAACGATAGTATCAACAAACACGACAGCGCAAAATGATTGTGACTCCTAAGTTATCATGAACACATATATATACTTCAGGACCGCAATTCAATTTTCATCATCGGCTACATATATTACTTATCCATGACTCTTCCTAACAAATCTAGCATGCAATAAAAAATCAATTTAACTACTGAGCAATAAAAAAAATTCTAACAGGTAAGCAATTTCACCATCAACCTCCCAAACTTGAACTTTTGCTAGTCCCGAGCAAAATAAAATAAAAGCAAATAATTAAGAAAAGTTAATGCTAACGACTATAGTCATGGATATGCAAAAAGTGATATTGGCCTCCGACCTATCTAATTTCATGTGATTCTCGATTCCCCAAGAGTCACGTGTGTGTGTGATATGTCAATGTTCGTTTACCCCATCGAATGCTCAAATAGAGTTGTAATTCCTATTCGCCTTACCGAATCAAGAAATCATCAGTTCAGTTCAACACACACTTCATTAAAATATAAATTCACATTCACAGAGCACATAGGAATTTATCGGTGATTATTTGGCTCAATAAATATTCAACAAAAATAAACCAAAGATGAAATCACACGATGAGATGTTTGCATGAAAATGATTAAAGTCTATACGTGTTGACAATGTTTTTCAGGTATCCATAGGCTTGACTTGAACAACTTTTCTCCACTAGTATATTGGATAAATGTGACAAGGTTAATAGGTCTAGTAGGCTTGTAACGTTAGGCTACGGCTCATGGCTACAATAAAGGTATGGAGATCAAAATTTGAGAGAAATAACTGAATTTTCATAATTTTCATCCTCATTTCATTCACCATCACTTTATTGTTTTCTTCCCAATCATATCCTTCGTTTCCCAATTTTTTCTTTTTCACCACTTTTGTTTGATTCATTCATTTGATTGTTTTTCTTCTCCTTATTTTTGTCTATTTTCAACTTTTTCTTTTTCTTTTCAAGGAGTGTTTGAATCATTACAACAACCATGAACTTATTTCTCTCAAAATTATGTAGGACAATAAGTGTATAAGCTTCATTAGGTAGTTGTTGTGGGCTTGTAGAATAGATAAAATTGGGGGTTATTGTGTGTCATTAACACACACCATTTGATTCGTTAGTAGGATCAAAATGGGAGACTAGGGATATTTCATTTTCGTTTGGTAGGCTCGAAGGCTCAAAACGACTCCAAAGATCGCCTAAATCATTCCTATGTCACATATTATCCGTATTTCGCCTCGAAAAATTTTCAAGCAAGTTCTAGACTTCCGTCAATCCATTAGTCAACTCATACAAACCAGTCACATGCAATTTTCAATCAAAATGATATATGAAATAGGTGCACGAAGAAAAATTAAGCATCTCAATTAACTCGAGCTCAAAAGGCTACAGTTGACAGTAAACAAAGAATACAGACCCAAAGATATTGTGAAAAAATTGCCTAGATCATTTCTATGTTTGCAAAAGTGTCAATCACTGTCATGCAAGAATCACCAAGAATCTGATCTCCATCGTCTATTTAGCATCACAGGCATGCAACTTGTCTCTAAGCAACGATAGTTTCAACAAACACGACAGTGCAAAATGATTACGACTCCTAAGTTATCATGAACACATATATATACTTCAGGACCGCAATTCAATTTTCATCATCGGCCACACATTTTACTTATCCACGACTCTTCCTAACAAATCTAGCATGCAATAAAAAATCAATTTAACTACTGAGCAGTTAAAAAAAATAAAAATTCTAACTGGCAAGCAATTTCACCCCCCCAAACTTAAAATATGAATTGTCCTCAATGTATAGAAATAAAAACACGAAAACACATACCTCGCGCACGAGTGTCAGAACTCTGGGCTTGAGACATCGTTCGCAGCATCTTCAGCATCATCGTCCATGGGCTGCAGCTGTAGATCTGGTGGTGGGTAAAATTAACAACTAAGGGAGTAAAATAAACTAAAATAATTAAAACAAAACGAATGCTAAAAAAATATATATATTAAAATTGTGGGTTGCCTCCCACACAGCGCTTGGTTTAACGTCATCAGCCCGACTCTCACTAATCATGTTCATGGTGGGTCGTATGATATCTTGGAAGCCTTGAGTTCTACGCTTTGACCATCAACCTCCATGGTCAGTTTTCCTTCTCTCAAATCAATGACGACTCCAACAGTAGCAAAAAATGGTCGTCCTAAGATAGCACGAAGATTCTGAATGTTCCCCATGTCAAGCACCACAAAATCTGCTAGAAGCCTTATTTTATCAATCTTAAGTTCAACATCTTCCACAATACCCAGCGGTGTCTTGACCGAATTATCCTTCATCTGCAAGCTTAGTCCAGTGGGCTTTATCTTGCTCAATCCAAGTTTCTCGAAAAGAGAACTTGGCATTATATTCACGCTCGCTCCTGAGTCACATATAGCTTTTTCCACCAATTTACCCCTTATTTCACATGATATAACAAATTCCTCTGGATCTTGCAGCTTCTGGGGAAGATTTCTTGGTGTTCCTTCTGGAAATTCCACTTCCTGGTGATCTGCGGATTCAATATTAGTGTGTAGGTTCTTGAGATATTCAAGACCTTTTTTCTTTTGAAGTTCCGCTTGTAATTGTAAAAATCTTTGGGGGTAGGGAAGTACAGAAATATCAATGCTTTGATTTGAATCATACCTCTCATATTTCTTACCTCAGACTCTTTCGGTTGGATTTGTCTTTTCATCCCGAACAGGTGTGGGTTCAACCTCCTTCTCTTCTCTGCCTACCACACCAAACTCTTCATGCTGTACAAAATTGGCATTCACTTCTCTCAGATTTTTTTTTGCAGTCTTTTGAACTGTGCCTGACGGTTGAAGTAACGTACCGTACTTTTCATACTCAAAATTTGCGGAAAAATTAAAAATTTTCTTGAATGTAAAACTACTTTCAATGTCTGCCATAAAATATCTCAACCAAGTCCCCCATAAGACATGGTTGTTCAAAATAACTACAATAAAAATTTGCTCACAAAATGTTTGCTCAAAGTATTCCCATCAAAATATGAAATCAGAGTAATTTAACTTTTGCATAAAACTTAAACATGGCGGTCCTCGGGTTTAGCCTCCTGCTCAGTCCAAGCCTGCCCTTTGGTCACCACCTCCTATCTCCTCATCAACATACTCACCTGCATCGATCAAGTCTAGTGAGTCTAAAGACTCAACACGTATAAACTGGTAGTAACGAGTAGTACATAATAAAATCACATGCAACTTTAAAATAGGACATACATACTTAAAACTTGAACTTGCATAACGAAACTTGAACATACGTACATACATATTTAGACGTGCCATCAACATAAACTTTCTTAAACGTGCTTGCATACATGAACAAACTTGAACATACATAACTTCATCATTTTGCTTAGAGGATGTTTCAAAGCAAGTGACCCATAACATAATAAATGCCTGATCAGACAAACCACAGTACTGGGCCGACAGGGACGTATCCACTGCCACATACATGAGATCCTCGTTCATAATTTAACGGGCTAGTTGGTCCCCGTTCATAATTTAACGCTTTCCAACCTCGATCTAACCCGTTCATAATTTAACGGGCGGATTGGTCCCCGTTCATAATTTAACGCTTTCCAATCCTAAACATACTTTGGTCACAAGTGTAATGCCCGAAATTTAATCATTATAATCAGACGTTGATTATTAACATGATTGAGGTTATAAGAACTCAAATGACGAGGCCAGGCGTCGTGGCATGGTTAGCCAGGAATTTGGACAGAACCTTCGGCGCTCGAGCGGTAGAAAAGGACCGCCCGAGCGCCAATGCATCGCAAATTGATCTTTGGACAGAACGTGTGGCGCCCGAGCGGTAGAAATTGACCGCTCGAGCGCCAGGGAATTGTAAGATAAGTAACCGGGCAGAAGGTTCGGCGCCCGGGCGGTAATTCTTGACCGCCGGAGCGCCACCTGGAAATCATGAAGTGCGCCACTTGCTTTCATGCATGTCATAGATGTATATATATATATATATATATATATATACACACGCAAATCCTTCAGAATATTCAGAAGGAAATCGAGAAGTTGGGGAAAGGCTTCGTTCTTGAGTTTTGGAAATTAAGTACGAGAAATCCGTCCGTCAGATTTTGAAGCTGACTTCGGTACCGTGTTTCTAGCAACGACAGCTGCAACTGGACGTAAGTTTTGTTACGTTTAGACAAGATTTGAATTTATGATATTGTCAGAACTGAATATGAATCAGATATGATGTTTCTACGACCGTAGATATCGTATAATTGAAGTCAGACTGAAGAACAAATTGTTTATGTATTTGTTATAATTTTGGAAAAGATATTGACAGAGATTCGATATCAGATTTGTGTTATCGTTGAGATTATGAGTTATGTCAGTATTGATTATGAGCTCTGGTATTATATATGTGATGTTCAGATTGACGGGGTTATTCAGATTGTATTGTTATGCCTTCGAAACATCAGTATTGATTTAGATTGATCAGATATTATATTGATTGAGATTCATTGTTATATTGTTGACTTGGATAAGATTGTATACCGAGTTGAGTATTGATCAGAACAGATTCTGAACTGAGATATATACTGATATTGTATTTATGTGATTTGTCATTATGAGATTGATATGGATAGATTTGAATACAGATCATCGTCTTCGTCAGACCAGGAGGACAAAGGTATAATTCATGTGATATCTGGGAAGATACAAATCAAATCAGATCTCATTTGAGTTTCCCAATAAAATCACATACTTGATTATTGTTTATCTTCTGATATGATTGTGATTTGTTTATAGACTTTATATTCAAATCTTTTGAAATGAGCATGCTTTGTTTACAGATTGTTATACATTGCATTTGAGATAGTAAAGTTTGACAGATAGTCAGACTTCTAGACGTTCGGTGTATCGTTACGTAGGAGCAGACACCCTCCTATTGTAGATTACTCGATACAGCTCAGACCGAAGTCTAGGAATAAGACGTACAGTCACCCCGATTGGGAGGGTAGGTGACAGCCATTGACGTTTTATTCACACCGGGATCCCTAGAGTTATAGTTGAGTCGAGTCTAGACATGATTTGACTAGAACTGCATGTGTTTATGGATATGGTTTCATAGACTATGAAACCCATGTGTATTGCTTTCAGTTATGACAGCATGTTTATATGATTTGATTTAAATTGCATGTTTATCTGAATGGAGTTGCATGCTTATGTTGATTTGATTTCATAGATTATGAAATCTATTACTTTTGAATATGATCATGATAGCATGTTTTAAGATTTAGATTGTTTCTATACATGCTTACCATGTTTTATACAGGGATTTATTCTCACCGGAGTTATCCGGCTGTTGTCTTGTTTTGTATGTGTGCATGACAACAGGTGGGGCATGATCGGGGTCGAGAAGATGACGAGAGAAGACGAGTTTAGCGTGGTGATTCCGGACTTATTGTAGAGTAGGTGTTATTACTTGATTATAGTAGTTGAACCTTAGTTGAACTAGATAAATGTTGTACAAGATTTGTATTATTATACTGATTTGTATAATAGCATGATTCCATTACCTTCCGCATTGACATTTTAAAAAGAAAAATTTTTAGACCCTGTTTATCTTAATTGATAATTAAGTCCCAAAGATGATTAAGAAAAAGATCAGCGTCCTGGTCCCCACAACAGGTGGTATCAGAGCGAGGTTAGATCCTTTAGATTGAGATAGTCAGAGTTGATATATCTTTTAGACTGAGATAGTAGAGAATGAGCGGGGTAGATTGAACTTTCTTCCTTGCATGTGATTGCTAGCATGAGATTTATTATAATGTTGAATTACATTATGGGTGCTAGCATGATTTACTATTTTCCCTATTACATGTTGTTTGTATCTGAGTTGATTGCAGCATGTAATTGTTAAGCCTGAATCAGAACCGAGTCTGGATCAGAGGTATATGATCAGAGGAGGGCTGAGACAGATTATATAGATTATGTACTAATCTGTTTGATTATCAGATATACCGCCTCGAAGAATTTCAGAAAAGGGCAGTACTTCGTCTGAATAGATAGATGCATCAGAAACTCAGCTAGAAGAAAAGATGAAAGAATTTCAGTTGTTACAGCCGCCGATTCTGAGTGGTACCGAGACATCTGAAGATTGTCAGAACTGGTTTGATGATATAGAAATACTGTTCGATTTACTTGATTGTACAGACGAACAGAGAGTTAAAATGGTGCCTTATCAGTTACGAGAAGCCGCCAGGAATTGGTGGATTACCAGTACAAGAATGTGGGAACAAAGAGTTACAGTGATTTCGTGGGAAATATTCAAAACTGAATTCTATCGAAGATTTTTCTCAGCCTCGTACCGAGAGGACAAGAAAGCTGAGTTTGAAAATTTGAGCCAAGGTCAGTTGAATATTGATGAATATACCGCCAAATTCTCTACTTTACTGAATTTTGTTCCTCAGATAGCTGGAAATGATGAAGCTATAGTAAATCAGTTTATCAGAGGGTTGAATTCGGAGGTAGTTGCATTTATGAATCTGCAGCGACCTTACCATTCTGCTGACATCCTGAGTAGAGCAAAGAGAGCTGAGGCGAGTCTGATTAGACAGCTAGGGAGGTTGTGTGTGAAGCAACCCCAGACACAGCAATCCCCTCTTCGATTTGATCGAGGCAGTACGAGTGAAAAGCAAGATTTGCTGAAAGCTCGGAAGAAGCCATTCAAGAAGATGGGAAGTGGTTCATCTAGCTCTAGCGTTTCTGGTCCAAGACATACTGAAGTGTATTGCAGGAGTTGCGGAGGGAGTCATCCCACCGAGCAATGCCAGGGAGTGGCTGGTAGATGCAATATTTGTGGACAGCCGGGACACTTTGCTAAAGTCTGTCCCCAGAAGCATTTCCGAAGATTATAGGGAACAGAGTTCAATTGAAAACACAGATCCAGAATTCACAACAGGTACTATTCTTTATGATTCTATTGCATATGTATTGATATATACTAATGCATTTGTTAAGAATATCTTTGACTGAGTTGCATGGAGATATGCTATATCTGTTGGGTTGGTTGTACTGTAGTATTGATGTCCTTGCTTGTTGAGGAAATGTTGATATCAGAGATTTCTGTATATATTATATACTACAGTAAGAGGAGAATGAAATAGGGATAGATTATGATGTACTTGTATTTTCTAATTTGAACGCATTATTGAGATGTATATGCTGAACAAGTACAGACATATTGTAGAATTTTTCCAGAAATGGTAAGAGTCAGACTAGAGATGACTGATCAGTGGAGATACCACGATAAGGATTCTAGATTTAGAATTCCTTTGATATCTGTATTGTATATGACTCGATTAATACAGAAAGGAGCAGATTGCATCCTTATGTATTCAGTAGATTTACTGAAATCGAGCATAGCATTGGCAGATTTGTCAATGATGTATGAGTTGGTTGATGTTTGCCTAGATAAGATTTTAGATTTGCTCATATCAGGAAGATAGATTTCAGAATTGAATTCAGATCAGATATTGAGTGCTGTTTTAGAGTTCAGCACAGAATAACATGGAATGTACAGAATAATACAGAATGAATTGAAAGATCGGTAGAAGAGTACCGACCAAGAGTTACATCTGATTTAGTGTTGCTCTTTGGCATGTGTCAGTATATTCAGAGATGTTCTGATGATTTTATACTCATTGTATCTATGAGATTTTGATATAATGGCAGCATCTGATTGATTGAATAGAATATCTGCAGATTGTATTGAATATGCTGAGAACTGTAATGATTGTATACAGAAATTATTCAGATAAGAATTCCGCTTGAAACAGATTGTATTCAGAGTAAGTGATATCTGAAATTAGTATACAGATTGACCTTGACATAGATGAAATTGGGATCACTGATTGAGAATGATACTGATGTCAGAAGATCAGAGATTTCAGAAATGTCAGAATTGTCAGAAATGTATTTTGTCTGATTTGGCAGATTATTTTATTCGACTGTTGCTTTATATCTGCTGAATATTGTTATTGTTTTAAATCAATATTTGAGACATCTTATATTGTTTTGAGGAAGCATATTTTATTTGCAGATGAGATATAACAGTTGATCAGAATGACATGAAGATATTTACCAGAAATCCTTGTTTTATGAGTTCACTGAACTCACTAGAGCTGTATAGGTTACTGATATTTTGTATCTGATTTGATATTACTATTGTTTTGAATCCGTATATGATACAGATTGTTGTGAACCGTTGAGAATTTATACAGTTCAATTGTATCAGAGTTGTTTCGAGAAGTACAGCTATTCAGAAATGCGATCAGAATGTTCAGAGCTTGATTGATAATCAGAATGGAGCATCGATCAGAGTAACAGATATATGATTTTGTGTTTTGTATGAAATTGACTAACGTGTAATATCAGAATGTTTCAGTATTGTATAACAGAATTGATATCGATAGTCAGAGCCGAATACCAGGTTGGTATATTTTCTTTCATTTATGTTATCAACTGATTTGTTATACCGAATAGTCCAAGTCTGAAATCACAGATAAGGTCAGAAATGTACCGTAGTGGATTCAGTTTCGGTTTGATGATTGAGAATATATCATATTCGAATAAATAGTTTTGATATAGACAGATTAAGTCAGTTGTGACAGATTTGTACTGAAATTTTGGCAGAAATTGTACTGAATTGCACGAATTGTCAACAAATGAAGACAGAAATCAGAAGATTATTACAGATATGTATGTTTCTGAATAGAAATGGGAGTGCATTTCTATGGCTTTCGTAATGAAATTACCGCCATTTTCTCCAGATTGGAATATGATATGATTGTGATTGACAGATTGTTCAATCTATATCTATCAGTTTGTACAAGATGATGTACAAACATGAGCAAATGACACAGATTGATGTCAAAGAAATGATCAGATTGCACAGGATGTGGCAATAAAATGTATCAGAGTGTGATTGTGATTTATTTTGCACATATGGCAGAATATACCATACGTTATTTTGCAAATTTTTCACCGATTGACGGATAGCCAGAGTGTATTATCCAGATATTGGAAGATTTTGGTAGAGTTATAGAGTGCTGGATGTTAGCACTAATTGATATAACTTATTATCACTGCGTGACAATAACTATCAGCTTATCCGATGGGTAATGAGATAGTTATAGACAAGACAGTATACGGTGAATACTACAGATTTCTTTTGAAAAAAAAATTAGAAGGAAGATGAAGATAGTTCAGAATGGACAGACTTAAGAAACCAACGTCGGATGATGACGACTGGTACCTGAAGCTGAAGATGGTATATGTCCTTGATTGGGATAAACTGATTTGATAACAGCAGATGGTACGGATATGTGATGAATTATGATTGGTCTATACAGATGTTGTATAACCAACATGGCAAGATTGATTCTGTTAGAGTTAATTTAAGAAGTATTATGATAGCATACTTCATGAATTCGTATTCCAGATGGGGATCAAGGATTTGAGTTTTGATTTAAACTCTAGTATACATTTCTTCTCGTATATATCTGAATTGATTAATTACGAGTTCGAGGACGAACTCAGATCTAAGAGGGGGAGAAATGTAATGCCCGAAATTTAATCATTATAATCAGACGTTGATTATTAACATGATTGAGGTTATAAGAACTCAAATGACGAGGCCGGGCGTCGTGGCATGGTTAGCCAGGAATTTGGACAGAACCTTCGGCGCTCGAGCGGTAGAAAAGGACCGCCCGAGCGCCAATGCATCGCAAATTGATCTTTGGACAGAACGTGTGGCGCCCGAGCGATAGAAATTGACCGCTCGAGCGCCAGGGAATTGTAAGATAAGTAACCGGGCAGAAGGTTCGGCGCCCGAGCGGTAATTCTTGACCGCCCGAGCGCCACCTGGAAATCATGAAGTGCGCCACTTGCTTTCATGCATGTCATAGATGTATATATATATATATATATATATATATATATATATATATATATATATATATATATATATATATATATATACACACACACGCAAATCCTTCAGAATATTCAGAAAGAAATCGAGAAGTTGGGGAAAGGCTTCGTTCTTGAGTTTTGGAAACTAAGTACGAGAAATCCGTCCGTCAGATTTTGAAGCTGACTTCGGTACCGTGTTTCTAGCAACGACAGCTACAACTGGACGTAAGTTTTGTTACGTTTAGACAAGATTTGAATTTATGATATTGTCAGAACTGAATATGAATCAGATATGATGTTTCTACGACCGTAGATATCGTATAATTGAAGTCAGACTGAAGAACAGATTGTTTATGTATTTGTTTTAATTTTCGAAAAGATATTGACAGAGATTCGATATTAGATTTGTGTTATCGTTGAGATTATGAGTTATGTCAGTATTGATTATGAGTTCTGATATTATATATGTGATGTTCAGATTGATGGGGTTATTCAGATTGTATTGTTATGCTGTCGAAACATCAGTATTGATTTAGATTGATCAGATATGATATTGATTGAGATTCATTGTTATATTGTTGACTTGGATCAGATTGTATACCGAGTTGAGTATTGATCAGAACAGATTCTGAACTGAGATATATACTGATATTGTATTTATGTGATTTGTCATTATCAGATTGGTATGGGCAGATTTGAATACAGATCATCGTCTTCGTCAGACCGGGACGACAAAGGTATAATTCATGTGATATCTGGTAAGATACAACTCAAATCAGATCTCATTTGAGTTTCCCAATAAAATCACATACTTGATTATTGTTTATCTTCTGATATGATTGTGATTTGTTTATAGACTTTATATTCAAATCTTTTGAAATGAGCATGCTTTGTTTACAGATTGTTATACATTGCATTTGAGATAGGAAATATTGACAGATAGTCAGACTTCTAGACGTTCGGTGTATCGTTACGTAGGAGAAGACACCCTCCTATTGTAGATTACTCGATACAGCTCAGACCGAAGTCTAGGAATAAGACGTACAGTCACCCCGATTGGGAGGGTAGGTGACAGCCATTGACGTCTTATTCACACCGGGATCCCTAGAGTTATAGTTGAGTCGAGTCTAGACATGATTTGACTAGAACTGCATGTGTTTATGGATATGGTTTCATAGACTATGAAACCCATGTGTATTGCTTTCAGTTATGACAACATGTTTATATGATTTGATTTAAATTGCATGTTTATCTGAATGGAGTTGCATGCTTATGTTGATTTGATTTCATAGTTTATTAAATCTATTACTTTTGAATATGATCATGATAGCATGTTTTAAGATTTAGATTGTTTCTATACATGCTTACCATGTTTTATACTGGGATTTATTCTCACCGGAGTTATCCGGCTGTTGTCTTGTTTTGTATGTGTGCATGACAACAGGTGGGGCATGATCGGGGTCGAGAAGATGACGAGATAAGACGAGTTTAGCATGGTGATTCCGGACTTATTGTAGAGTAGGTGTTATTACTTGATTATAGTAGTTGAACCTTAGTTGAACTAGATAAATGTTGTACAAGATTTGTATTATTATACTGATTTGTATAATAGCATGATTCCATTACCTTCCGCATTGACATTTTAAAAAGAAAAATTTTTAGACCCTGTTTATCTTAATTGATAATTAAGTCCCAAAGATGATTAAGAAAAAGATCAGCGTCCGGGTCCCCACAACAAGACATTTAGCATTCCTCCAAAACTTAAAATATTTTCTTTGCACGTCATCATACTTACTTACTTGGCGTTGAGGGATTCGTTGGACTTCGACTGGGGCAGTTGCTGCACATACTAACATGAATTTTTAAATACTTAACTTGCATGTCTTAGACGTAGGTACTCGAGCTCACCACCAAAGTGAATAAGTAGCTTATGACATTCTAGTTCGCTCAGGACTTGATCTCGCATAATCATCGTACTAAACCATGGCATAAAACCACAAAACAAATCCTATATTTTACATAAATAAATTTTAACCAAGGTGCTAAACCATGATATAAAACCCCGAAGCAAATCCTAAAAAAAAAAATTTTTTTTTAATTTTTTTTTTTTAAAAGGGTGTACACGGACCCCGTGTAGGGGTCCGTGTACGGGTCCGGGTAGACTCTGGAAATTCATATTTTTGAAGGAAAAAGGAAACGTACTCCGTGCCGGGGTCCGGGTACCCTCTATCTTTGCAAATTCACGAAAATTCGCTAACTTAATCTTTCACTCATTCAATCCAAGCATAAGGACCATGAACCAACACCCCTACACTCATCCTAAGATGTTATTACATTGATTCAAACCCGTAAAAACGCCCCAAACGTCCCTAAGCATCAACAATTAATTCCAACACAACAATAACTCGTAATTAGGCATCGTTTCGCTTCCTACGACTTCTATTACATCCCAAGCCAAACCCGACCCAAACGAACCACCAAATAACACCTAAATACATCTCGTAACATATATAAATGCAGTAGCACAAGCCCGGCGTTGTCCAACGAAGCCTGCAACAAATAAATTCAAGAACACAATTTACATAAAAGTCGCAGCTTAAGCAGTCCCACGAAAAACGTCATAACTCACTCGATTTTTGTCCAAAAATTTCTAATTTTATATCAACTCGAAGGCATCAAAAATTTCTACAATTTTCTAGTTGAAAGTTTTCTCAAAATACCGACGGAAAAATCGCAGTTTTCAACAGAACAGTAAGTTACGAGTTTTCAGATTTAAAAAGTTTTACAAAACTCATTCAAACCATTTTCCGCTCAAACGACGAATGTCACACATGAGTTTTTACGCATAAAAATAACATAACACATAATATGACAAGATCGATGCAGAAATAACAGAATATACGTGCCTTTTGATATTTAAAATACCGTAACGACGATACCGAAGCGGAGATGGCGTGAGGGTTGATCCGGGACGAACGTGGCGCTAAAATCTTGTAATAAAATTCATGAAAGTTGCTGGAACTTTTCAGAGAGTGGGGCGGCTGCTCTTGGTTCTTAGAACCCTAGGATTTTCTCTTTTAAAAATATAAAATCTGAATGTGTGTTTTGGTGTGTGTAAAAACGTGTAAGTGTGTGTGAGTGTGTGTAACGTGTGTGAGTGAGTAATTAGGGGAACAATTTGCTTAATTAAATAATTAATCAAGCTATTTAAAATGCTAACTCCCTTAACAAGTCAATAAAATAGTAATTCACTACACACCCTTAATTAAATCCCTTAATTAAAATAACACACACAAAATGCTAACTTTAAAAGTTCAAACTTTTAAATCACTAGAAAGATAAATTTGGATTTAAAATACTAACAACTTAATAAGTTAGTTAAAATACCCCAATCTCAATTTAAAAATAAAATACTACGTTAAAATTGTCAAAATCGCCACCGGTCTTTTCCTCGCGATCCCGCATCGAATATTCGCCTGAATCATGAAACTCAAGAAAACATTTTAACGTACATCGCATAAGCATAGTTAATTTAAAATGATGCAAATAAATAAATAATGAATTAAAACACAAATTAATGAAATAAACATGCATTAAAACCATTTAATAAAAATACATAAGGAATTTAATGAATTGCACACATGTGGTTCATGTAGACCTCAAATTTTCGGGACGTCACAATCTATCCCCCTTAATTTGAATTTCGTCCCCGAAATTCGCTTATCCTCGATAATCCAAAAATTAGATTCTTAATTCTAGTATCCCAACAATCCACGCTACCGCTGCGCTACTCTGATAAATTAAGCCTTATGTTGTCCTTACGTCTCTTCAATCCTAATTAAATTGCCTACCAAAAACCTCGTTTGCGAAATACAACTTAAACGAATTATGGTAACTTAGTTTACTTTACTACGACCTCGCATTCTGACTTTTTTCGTCGTTCCCAATATTAGAAATGGAGGTTCAAACTTATCGTATCTTACCTTCTTTATACTATACCTGTAATGTCAACGACCTATTACATTAGCATTTATGCAGTTCAACTTAAGAACTCTTAGCACCAAAGGTTACTGATCAACTTCTATCCTCGGCAATACACTTAAAAGTTACACCTTATCTTAACTCCATAATAGTATTAGCCCAATATCATTGAATCGAATCTTTATCTTACGACACCAACCTTACGTAATTTAGCTTTTTTTTTTACAAGTACATCCCAATTAAATAATTGTTGCAAGTCTTAAATTTGAGTATTGTTAATCCATAAAACCCAAAATATCCGATACCAATCTTCTACCTGTTATATAAAATCTCTTTAACATCGATTACATGCTTAAACTATTCTCTTCCCAATTACAATAAAGTTGAGGCCTAGGACTCTGAACCTTTCTCATTGAAACAAATGTCGCATTCTTAAGTATCCTCAATGCTTAATTAATTCTAGCGTGTAAAACTTAATAAGTTATCCCATTGTAGCTTTAGACTAACTTTAATAAATCAACTTTACTTATAAATCATGGAGTTCTAGAATCCTCATGTCAAGATTTTAGATTTCTTATCCGATAAAAACCTTAATATTCGTCCATCGGTAACCCATGTTGAACACAAATAATTCCCTTTTGTTTTTATTTCACCCAAAGTTTTCGTATGAACACATACCCGATAAATTTGAAATTCAACCTTACGCAACCCAAATAGTTTTGGATAACATAATTTCCACAGACATATTCACATATTCCCATGTTTCTTAATAATTTGCAAAGATTTCTCAAGACAAGATGTCTACCTCAATTCTTACATGCATCTATCGAGTAACCTAACATCAATCATACCCAATTTTCTAGAAAAATCAAATTCCAACGAAAGTACCTCAACTTACGTGCCCAACAATTCGTTATCTCGATGTCTACTCTTATAACTTAACTAACTGATCAACTTTACCTTAAATCATCATCACGTTAAATTCTTAATTTGCCACAACGTTATTTCACTAAAGCTTAAATTTTCAAGCTCGAGATTGATTCATCCTACAATATCCTGGATTAACATTCTTTATAACATTATAACTCAGATTATTTCAAGGTTCGAACTATCTTTCCAAGCCTAAGTCAGCGAGAGCTCATATCCTTTAAACCATTCAATGCTCACTTATCACTAAACTAGTCTCAAATTTCTTAAAAATTGCAAAATAAATTCCTAATTTCCTCGATAATTACTCAACCTTGTCCATAATTTTCGAAAATCCTATAATCACCCATAAGTTCTTGGCGTTCCTAATTCCATATTATAGATTTCTCGTAACATAAAGTTCGATAATTTTAACCTTATTAAACCAAAAATCAATTCTATAACCTCGAAAAGCTACTGATCTTACTCAAATGTTCCTCAAAAGTTCGAACTTAATCTCCAAAAATTTCGAAATTTGTTCCTTAAAGTTCTCAAAAATTATAATTTTGGCCCTACAATTCTTCGAATTTTGCATTTTAGGTCCCCATAAAATTTTCGATTTTAGCCTCATTAAACCTTAAAATTCTCGAAACTCGGAATTCTATCCCAAGAATTCGGTAAATTCGAAAGTAGCCCCATAGATTTTCTTTTTATTTTATTTTTTTTGCACTTAAGTCCTCAATTACTGGTTATTACTATTAGATCCTTAAAATTCTCCATGCATGCCATTCAATCCTTATAACTAATCTTATATTTCCATCAATACTAAAAATCCCAAATTATACATAATTTTTTTTTAATACTTCTAAAGGTCGTCACAAGATTTCGGATCATTAACCCTTAAAGAAATTTTCAAAACTTAACTCAACTAGTAACCTCGAATCAGCATCAGTATAAAAAATATATATATATATCTCCTTCCCGAAAGCATTCAGAATTTTCATACTAACTTATGACTCAAAGAGTAGAACATCAGTGCTTATTAACCAAAAATCAATATGCTCAAATCGTTATCAATATTTCGTAGCACTCAAAAGTCAAATTCTTAATCATGTCCAATACCACAAAACCAACATGCATGAAAATCATATAGTTTCGCTTTTCATGTCGTAATATGCATAAAAACTTTAAAGATCCAAACTCAAACCACAACAACTGATAAATATGCACTCTCAACGTATGTCATACAAACATACAACTGATAGCATTAAAAACATGCACATACTGAAATCATGACTTGATGCTTACTACATAAAATAATTTAAAACTTTAAAACTTACAGACTTGAGGTGTGACTTCGTGAGTTTCTTGCGACTGGCAGTAGGCATAAACCTTTACAAGAACCTGGCTCTAATACCAACTGTAACGTACCGTACTTTTCATACTCAAAATTTACGGAAAAATTAAAAATTGTCTTTAATGTAAAATTACTTTCAATGTCTGCCATAAAATATCTCAACCAAGTCCCCCATAAGACATGGTTGTTCAAAATAACTACAATAAAAATTTGCTCACAAAATGTTTGCTCAAAGTATTCCCATCAAAATATGAAATCAGAGTAATTTAACTTTTGCATAAAACTTAAACATGGCGGTCCTCGGGTTTAGCCTCCCGCTCAGTCCAAGCCTGCCCTTTGGTCACCACCTCCTGTCTCCTCATCAACATACTCACCTGCATCGATCAAGTCTAGTGAGTCTAAAGACTCAACACGTATAAACTGGTAGTAACGAGTAGTACATAATAAAATCACATGCAACTTTAAAATAGGACATACATACTTAAAACTTGGACTTGCATAACGAAACTTGAACATACGTACATACATACTTAGACGTGCCATCAACATAAACTTTCTTAAACGTACTTGCATACATGAACATACTTGAACATACATAACTTCATCATTTTGCGTAGAGGATGTTTCAAAGCAAGTGACCCATAACATAATAAATGCCTGATCAGACAAACCACAGTAGTGGGCCGACAGGGACGTATCCACTGCCACATACATGAGATCCCCGTTCATAATTTAATGGGCTGGTTGGTCCCCGTTCATAATTTAACGCTTTCCAATCCTAAACATACTTTGGTCACAAGACATTTAGCATACCTCCAAAACTTAAAATATTTTCTTTGCACGTCATCATACTTACTTACTTGGCGTTGAGGGATTCGTTGGACTTCGACTGGGGCCGTTGCTGCACATACTAACATGAATTTTTAAATACTTAACTTGCATGTCTTAAACGTAGGTACTCGAGCTCACCACCAAAGTGAATAAGTAGCTTATGACATTCTAGTTCGCTCAGGACTTGACCTCGCATAATCATCGTACTAAACCATGGCATAAAACCACAAAACGAATCCTATGTTTTACATAAATAAATTTTAACCAAGGTGCTAAACCATGATATAAAACCCCGAAGCAAATCCTTAAAAAAAAAAATTTAATTTTTTTTTAAAAGGTAAAAAAAAAAAAAATTTAAAAGGGTGTACATAAGGAATTTAATGAATTGCACACATGTGGTTCATGTAGACCTCAAATTTTCGGGACGTCACAGTTGAGACATGAGTTGCTTCGTTATCTGCCCCACTTGCGATTCAATGATTTTCAAGGTAGCACCAATACTTGCCATGTGGGTCTCTAGGTTGTCAAGCATAGACTCTGTCCTAGCTATCCTCTTACAAGATTCAGTAACGAATGTCCCAAACAGGTCCTCAAATGATGACTTCCCTTCCCCATTTGATGTATTGAACTGGAGGATTCCCTACATTCTTAGTATTCGTGTATGAAAAATTTTCATGGTTTCTCAAACCAGGATGATAAGTGTTAGGGGGAGGGTTACCTCGATATCCTCCATAGCCTCCAAAATTTTTGTTGTTGATGTATTGAACTTCTTCAGGAGATTGTGATTCTTCATCAACAAACGATGGTCCCTCAGTGTTTGATGTACTCACTTTATTCATGCTTGCTATCTGTGTAGTCAACGCTGAGACTTGCGCTGAGTGATGTGATAGGATCCACGGCATAAACTCTAGCTGTCCTCTTTACTCCTGACCTTTCAGACGGCCATTGGTAGCTATTAATAGTCATCTGCTCAAGCAAATCATAGGCTTGAGCAGGAGACTTGGCAAAGATTGTGCCACCTGCCGATTCATCCACTGTTGTTCGTGTCTGACCATTCAACCCGTTATAGAATAGCTCAATCTGTACCCAATTTTCAAAGCCATGATTCGGGCACCTACACAAAAACTCCTTATACCTCTCCCATGCCTCGTAGAGGTGCTCAAAGTCAGTATGCCTGAACGTACTGATCTCAGTCTTCAACTGTGCGGACTTTGCAGAGAGAAAATATTTAGACAGAAATTTCATTGCCAACTCTTGCCACGTTGTGATGCTCCCTAGCGGCAATGATTGGAGCCATCCTCTAGCTTGGCCCCTAAGAGAAAAAGGAAACAAGCGCAGTCGATTAATATCATCAGAAACACAATTTATTTTTACTGTGTCCGTGATCTCCAAGAATGTTCTGACATGTAGATGAGGATCTGCAGTAGTGGCTCCCCCAAACCGGTTCTGTTGAACCATGTTTATCAATGCGGGCTTAAGCTCGAAATTGTTGGCGTTGATGGTTCCTCGAGCAATGCCAGAATAGTGCGCGTTGATCACTGGTCGGAAATGATCTATGATTGGTATAGCCTCAGGCGGCATCTGTCGGTCATTCTCTCTGTTATCAGCCATCGCTTTGATTTCTTCCCTTCTCGCTTTTCTTAATCTTCTCGCAGTTCGTTCGATTTCTGGATTAAAAATAAGCGAGTCTGAGTTTTACGATCTTAGCATGCACTGTCAAACAGAAAAAAAAATGAACAACCAAATAAATAAATAAAAAATAAAAATAAAATAAAGCTCTAAATTAAAATCTAGACTAATTGGTAACAATACTGATATAAATTCAAATTTGACACTCCCCGGCAACGGCGCCAAAAACTTGTTGCGTGATTTTTTGATTGCTCGCAAGCGCACGACGTCAAGTTATAGTAAAATATATTTTTGAGCACAAGTGTCGATCCCACGAGGAGTGTGTATAAAAATGTATATCAGTTATTGTAATTAAAATAGTCATGAATTTATCTAGAAAAATCAATAAACAGATTGGTTTGTTTGAACGAACTAATTGATGACAAATAATTAATCTAACCACCGAGTTGAAGAATAACAATGAGAGAAAATATCTAAAGAAATGATTTCACCAAGTTTCCACGACAATTATTCCCAGTTAAAATTATATTCCTGAATTCCTATTATTTAATGGCCAAGAACAGTTAATTAATTTATTCCCTTTTTCTTAAGTGACGAATAACTGTAACAATCAAACTTCGATTCAATTATTCCTAAAAAAAAGCTACGTTTAATTTATAAATGCAACCAATGTTCTTACCTAAGCCTCACTAAAGTTATACGCATTCCGAACTATATAAACAATCAACGATGTGTCTCTAATGATCTATAATCCTAGTCCCTCTCCCGAGTTGTAGAATAAATCAGACAACATACAATTTATGGCAGTAAATTGTGAAAGCGGATCGGTTACGGTGGCCGGAAACGCAACGGAAGCATAAAAATCAAATTTTTAAGAGAAAATTTCGGCCACCATAAGAAGTTGTGCAATATTTACAAAAATCTCAAAAACATACATAGGGTGTTGAGAAGTTTTACCTATCAACTTTAAAAAGTTGATTGTGGCTCCAACTTTGTTGTTAAACAACAAAGCTCTTGAAGGTAGACAATCTACAAGCTCCTCCTCCAAATCCTTGAATCTTTCCTTCAAAATAAGGCCCACCACCAACTAGGTAAATCCCCTCTTAATTTGCACTAGAAAATTAAGAAGATTTTTCAAAGAGAAGACTTTTATTCTCCAACAGTTGAAGAACAAAAGAGAGAAGAAAATTGAGAGAAAAAGAGAGACACAATTTTCGGCCAAGGTATGTGGAATGAGGAGGAGAGTTGAGTCTTGGGGTTGCAAAAAGTTAGATACAAAAGTTGTATGCCTTTGCAATTTTTTAATCAAAAGTATTCAAGACTCTTCACCTCCCAAGCATGCAAACCCTAGCATGTCTCACATATATTATATGGTTTTTAACACATTAAAAACCATGGACTAAATTTTAATTATCTCAAACATATTTGAGATTAATTAAATACTACTTGAATTTATTCAAGTCCCACTAGTTAAATAATTATTTTAATTGAGCTCTACAAGACTCAATATTATTTAATTAATTCAACACTTGAATTAATTTTAATTATTTAGACTCTACTAGGTCTACTAGTATTTAATTAATTGAACACTTGAATTAATTTAATTTAGTCCCCAATAATGTTTATGAAAATCACAATTTTCAACTACATTATTTACTTGGCCAAATTTTAATCTAGGAACACTTTCATAAATTAAAATTTATATTTCTCTCATAGAAGTCATACTTCTATTTTTCTTTACGCTTATAAACACATTTATAAGCCGTTCAACACATTGAACCATTTTCTCCTTTATAGAAGTCAAACTTCTAATTTTACTTACGCTTATAAACTCCTTTATAAGCCGTTCAACACATTGAACTATTTTCACTTCTCATCGGGATTTACAAAGCTAGTACTTGTGTGGCCCTCAATGGTTCATTGATACAACTAGCCGTGGGTTCACATCTCCATGTGATTCGGACTAAACATGTCCTTATTCGAGCATACCCCAATTGCTCCATTCTTACTTATCAACTCCTTGATAGTAAGAACGTCAGAACTCAAGTCTGATAGTACCCAACCAATCACGTTAAACGCCTAGCAGCATCGCTTACGTGATTCCCTAGGTATCACATGATAGTGCCTGCAAGAACCATTCAATTATGGTTAGCGTACAGTACGGTCCCTTCAACTCATATATCCCGATCGATTCGACAACCATTGGTTTATCGAGAGTTGTCAATGAATCGATACTATGTGTCATGTCGTAGTTGCATCGATGGTGTAATCTATGAAACACCTTTCATAATTACAACCATACTCTGGCCAGAGATTTCGATCTACATACACATGATAACACATAGGATATCCATACCCGAAGGTAAGCGGTGAATCCCCGACTACAATGCATCGACTCCTATGTGTTTCGACAGAACACCCAACCTTGCCACCTGATGACCCCATGAGAGTCGGTAAACAAGTCAAAGTGTAATTCTAGCACATAGAGTCTCAATGTTGTCCCGGGTCATAAGGACTAATTCTGTACAACCATAAACCAGGACTTTTCCACTCGATAAGTGAGAACCACTTGGAAAGTCCTTTTATGGAGGGTTGTTCAGTGCACTCTACAAGGAGCACCTATCTGCATGTTCGGACATCACAATGTCCCCTACCAATGAAACATGGTACTCACATCGCAGATACTAGTCTCTAACTCGAGCGGCCTATATCCTTCTTAGTGGCGGCTGAATCGACTAGGAACCGTTTAGAATATACAGTATTACAAATATGAGTTTCATGATACTCATCATATGAGCATCTCATATTCTTTCTACTATTTGTATATTCAAGGGCTTTATCTATGCAGCTAGCATGGGTATACAGATAAAGATTTGCCAAAAATAATAATTTCAAATATTATTAAAATAAAGACTGCTTATACATAGAGTTTCATTGTGAACACTCGGCCAACACTTGGCTCGACGGGCACCTACTCTAACAAATTGCAGTGAAATAAACACAGAGAAACACAATTAAATATGAAATGGAATTCAATCATATAAAATAACCACGTCAAATCATCGTGTCCACAAAGCTACATCATTCTTTATAATTGGAAATTAATTCTGTGAGAACCGATTTTTCCCATATGATTAGGAAAGTGTAGGATTTGATTTTTTTGTATATTATATTGAGATATGCACCTTGGGAGATTAATGGTTGGGAATATTTAAGTCAATATATAAAATCTAGACTTGTGCATGCAAATTTCGAAATTTGTGGGGAAATAATACAAGATCATGAAAGACTTGTGCAAGACTTAAGAATTTAGACATAATATTACTTAAGATTTTCGAAAATCCTCCTAGAATATATGCCTAGATGTTGTGAGGCATGGATACAAGGAAGCATACAAGGTAAATTGGAAATAATCATCAAAATTGTGCACAAAGAAAGAAATCCTTACCCTAGCCACCATATTTTCGAAATTATGGAGGATATTGAGATCAAGAACGAATCTAACAACCTAGGTAACTCAATTTTCGAAAAAGGGCAAGGATATTGGAGCCAAAATTGTGAGATTGAGCATGATTTTTGGTAGGATTTTAGTACCAAAATTAGCTCCACCCTTCTCCCCTATAAATAGTCCACCATACCTAGCATTCTCTACCCCATAATTTCGAGACTCTTGGATGCAATTTTCGAAATTCCAGCAGCTTTCACTAGCCAAAACCCTGCACAAAATCGTCCAAGAAATCGAATCGAAGCGCCGTCCGAGCAAGAACGAGAAGCGATCCATTCCCGAAGCCAAGCCACCACGTTTTAACATCCACAATTATTGTAAGTGGGCTTGTTTTTAACTTAAAGTTTCGGATTTTATACATATATGATTTTCGGTTTTTGATAAAAACTTCGGTCGAGTACAATTATTTTCCTACTCCTTCTTGTGTTGTGTCATTCGGTTTTAAGCACTGTGAGGAGTCGACTGTATATGGGTGGGAATCCCAACCATGACGTACCCTTACGCGGTCGGGGATATAACTGCTATACGGCCTCGCCCCCTTAGAGGAGTAAAAATTAGGGACTGACGTCAGTAAACCATAGAAAGTTAGATAAATCACAGTGGCTAGTAAAGTTTATGCATGTGTTATGAAGTACGTATGAACTCATGATTATGATTCGAAATTTATGCATGTTGTCTTTATTGTGCTCGATTTTCCCCCGCTTGCTGACTATTCCCAAATACTCACCCTCTTACAACCCTCCCCAGATAAGTCCGAAGAACAGATTGAGGAGGAAGAGTCCGAGCAGTTTTGGGGATGGTGAATGCTCAAGGAAATTGATTATGTTTAAGTTATTATTATTTAGATTAACGTTTCCGCATTAAAACTTTGTCGTTTTATTTATTTCGGTAATTGTAAAGACAAAGGCTTATTTCGTTGAAATTATGAATGATAAACTGGTTTCGGTTTACACTGTGCTACGAAAGGCTTGTTGTTTCGATTGTGTGATTGTTAAACAACGCCGGTGTCAAATCCCGAGTTTTGGGGCATGACAAGTTCATCACGAAATCCAAACGAAAACAAGACATGTTAAACGTTTTAGACATCGCAACACAGTAAAATAAAGAAGCGGAAGAAAAGATAACAAATCCGAAATGTCGTCTCCGTCTCCAGATCCGTTGTTCTTCATATTTCTGATTGTTCTTCGCACTCTGAATCTTCGTCTCGTGTATGCGTTCCGATCTCTCGTCTCTTTCTCCAATGACAGCTTAATCTCCATTCTGACCTAGCGGCGCGCATTTTATAACTTTTCTGGATGTTGCACGCACGGTTGCGCATGAAGTCGCGCGGTCGTGCGCGAGCTTCTGCCTGGTGGCTCATGTCTGCGCGCGCGTGGTCGTGCGAGTTGTGCTGTTGCCGCGCCTGCCTCTCGGGACTTTATGTTCTTCTGTGCGCACGCGGTTGCGCATGGTGTCGCGCGGTGGCGCACGAGCTACTGGTTCTCGCATGTATTGGTGCGCGTGTGCCTGAGCGTGATGTGGCGTGGTTGCGCGCAAGTCTTTGGCCGATTCTGTCATGTAAGTGCGCGCGGCTGCGCGTGAAGCGGCACGGCCGTGCGAGAACTTCTATCGATCTTCTTCCATATCATTGCGTGCGGCTGCGCGTGATCTCTGTCCGACAGTGTGTTGGTTGTGCACTTGTTTTCTTGGCTCACTTGGCTTCGTGTCCGCTATTTTCTCCATTCCTGAAATGACAACAAAAACAAAACAAAAGCGCATAATTCTGTTCGAAACAAGCATAATTCAAAATGGATTCTAATATAAATTAAGTGCAAATCTTGCACTTATCAACAAGTTTCCCTTGAGCACTCTTTGCTCAAATTTCTTCTTTCCTTCAAATTAGGTCAAACATTAACTAGGAAGATCCACTCTAATTTTACACTAGAAAAATTAGAGCATTTTTCTTTGAGAAGTGTATATTTTCTTCAAAAAAAGTGAAGCAAAAATTGGAAAGGAATTTTAAGAAAAAATTTCGGCCGACCAAAGTATTTTGAGGACATAAGTGTTTTTAGGAGATAAGGATGAGTTATCTTTGTGCTTGACAAAACAAAAAGTGTATGGGCATGTCATGCCTTTATTGAAAAAGTAGTGAAATGTCTGCTATTCGTTTTCTTAAAACGTGCTAGAAATTTTATTTTTTTAAAAACATCACTTAGCATCAGCCGAAGCATAAAATATTGTTGATATCATTCTAAAAATAAACATCCAACTGCCATTTAAAAATCCAAAGGAAAATATTTTGAAGCATAAAATCGTCAAACATTTTACAACCTAAAAACATTATTTGAAAAGTATATCACATACTATAACCTCTCAAAAATCTCTCATAACATAAATAAAAGACGTAAAAATATCTTTAACATTACTTAAAATCATAAATAATAACTAGTGCGGAAAACTAGCGTCGGTCCTCGGGTTTTGTGCACCTTCAGTCCAGCAAGTCACTCGTCAAGACCTCCAATATCATTGCTATTTATATCACCTGCATCAACACACCTAGTGAGTCTAAAGACTCAACACGTCATATTCTTGATAACGAGTACATAATACAGTTAACATATGACAGTGAAAAATACTTGTACTTAAAATATCGTTTTCATGAAAATACGTAAACTTTAAACAAAAAAATTTTTCATAAACTTTTCATAATGCATAAACTTTAAACATAAACATTTTCACATAAATGTAAACATATTCATATTCGTATCCATATTCATGTCCACACATTCATATCATCATATTCATATTCATATCCACCTCAACATATTCGTATCATCATTAACATATACGTAGTCCTTTTTTCCTTTCGTTGAATTCAGATCGTTAATTGTGACTTTCGTGTTCATCTACGTCTACGTCTACGTGTTGGGCGATGGATCCATCTACATGTAACCACAGTACTGGGCGGCGGGGACACCAGCGACACTCTCACCCGTCAACTGGGCCTTGGCCTTAAGTATTAACATATCATCGTATACATCTACATATCTGTATCCAAGGAAACACGATCGTCGGGCTCCCACTGGGACCATAACCCTCACGAAATTTCCAACATATCATCGTATTAGTCACAATTACTTCACTTCCTTCAACGTTTCATATTCTCATCACTTTAAAAAAAATTAAACATGCGTATAACGTTTTTCTTTTAAACCAAGCATGCAACATATCTTTTAAATGTCCATAATTAAACCATAAAATCCATAAATGTTTTAAAAATAACATTTTAACATATAAATAACCATGAATATTTAAAATAACATTTTAGCATAAACATTTGAAATAAATCTTTCGTCATAAAAATCCCTAAATATATAAAATTCCATCAACATTTAAAATAATCATATAAAACCCCATAAAAATCCATAACCATTGAAAATAATCATATTAGCACATAAAACAGCATTTCGGGCAGTGCAATGACGTTTAATAATTTTTAGGTGTAAAAAGACCGATTTACCCCTGGACGTAAAATTTCACGTTTTTGACATTTTCTTAATAACATTGACTCTAACATGTCCCAAATAATCATTTAAGCCTACCTGAATTTTCTCATATTTTTATTTGACATAAATCGATGACTTTTAATTTATTCTTTAAATAAGTCGTATTACTGCGTTTTAATCCCGAATTAAACCAAACCTTAATATAAAATTCCCAAATTTAAAACTTAGGCTTCTAATAATTATTTAAGCTTAAACCTAAATTTTCATAATTTTACGAAGCGTAAAACTAGACTTTTCAATTAACTCGTTAATTAGCGTTTCGTGCGGCGATTAAGTCCCGAATAAATCCAAAACTCATTATTTTGATCCCAAATTTTTAACATAACATGTTTAAGATTTATTATACCCTTCCAAGTCATGAGCCACACCCGTGGACCCATGGATTCATTTTTTGTTCTTAAAATCTCGTTTTTGACACGTTATCGAACCACCCGAGCCATCTCTCGATTTACTCGAGTTACCCCCGAACCATGTTGATACAAAACTTGACTAACATCTTAAAGTACCCTACTGGACCCTTAGACCACTAAGAAACCTTCCTAAACAACAAAACCGAAGCCCCAAAATCCCTGACAAAAGCTGGCCGAGAGTTTCATAAGGACTAGGACTCTTGTTCTAGCTTCTAGGACTCTACCAACGAACCCAACCACTGAACCCACCTGATGTGCACCCTCTAAGGACCCTAAGGACACCCCATGACCCAGCCCAGGCCCTCTGTACCGAGCCCACAAGTCTGCGCAAGAGACAGAACCAGTGCGCCCCTCCCAGATTCTCTCGGGTAGGAGTCCTTGCTGTCAAGGACTCCTCCCAAGCCCCTCGAGTCCCAGCATGGCTAGGACTCTACCCTGGACTCCCCCACGACCCTGGCTAGCCCCTGGACAGGAGCCGCACCAAGCCCAGCGGTGAAGATCAAAAACCGAACCCCTCATGATAAATTTTTGCACAGTAAAGTGTTTTCCCTTCTTGTTTGATTTGGTGCAGTGTGTGCGCGCATGGTTGGTGTCCATATTCACGTGAGAACATGATGGTCTGATCCTATATCATGGCAGCCCCTTATTCCATACAAATACATGTTTTTTGGCAAACAAAACTCATGTTTTAGAACCCACGTGCATGCAATTTCGAAAATAATTATCGTGGCCCTTGGTTTTTCATTCAAAATATGCAATAAATCATAATATGGTGTGATGATGAGTAAAAAGAGAATATGGCGTGCCTTTGCGTTTTAAACGCACGATTTTACGTTGACAAATCGAAGAACGACGACGAGGAAACGACGGCTTGAAAATCCTTGCAAATTTTGATGTTCTTCCCTCAATTTAATTGTGTGCCGTGTAAAAAGCTGGTGGGAAGGTTTGGGGAGAGTTCTGAATTTTTAAAATTGTGAGGTGTGAAGTTGTGATGCAAAGAAAAGGGTTTCTAGCTTTTTAAATACTAATTAAACAACTAAATAGGCTTTAGGCCTATTAAGCCCCTAAATTAAGCCCACTAGTTTTAATTAGGATTTAATAAAATATTTTCAAGGTTTTTCTTTTAAATAATTTGTGAATTTATTAGCCGGGTTGCGAAAACGTTCGCATTTTTATTGAAAAATCAACACCGATAAAATTTACGTCTCGGCGTATAAAATCACTGCAAAAACCCCATATTTTCAAAAATAAGAAAAAACATCACCCTTAATTTAAAAGAATTAAAAACAATTATTTAATAAAAACATTTTACAATTTTTCAGCCCTCGGTCTCCGTTCTTCGATCGTAACTCGAATAACCTTTTAAAATTACATTTTAATGCAATCATGTAGAAAATATATTTTAAACATGTAAATAAGCACAACATAATTAATTAAGGCAATTAAAACATTTAAATAAAATACAGGAGAATTTAATAATTGCATGCATGTGGTTTTCGTGGACTTTTAAATTTTCGGGGCGTTACAAGTAGCCTCCGACCCTTCACCTCCCATGCATGCATTTTATTTGGGCATGTAACATTTACAAAGCTCAAGGACTTTATTTAAATATCTCAAACTCATTTGAGACCATTTAAACTTTACTTGATTTTACTCAAGCCCACAAGTTGAATAATTACTTCTTATTGACTCTACAAGACCTAATGTTATTTAATTAATTCAACACTTGAATTAATTTAATTATCTGAACTCTACTAGGTCCACTAGTGTTTAATTAATTCAATACTTGAATTATTTTAATTTAGTCCATAATAATGTTTATGAAAATCACAATTTTCCAATACATTATTTATTTGAGCCAAATTTTAATTTAGGAACACTTTCACAAATTAACAGTTACATTCCTCATAATCCTCTTATAGAAGTCATGCTTATATTTTTCTTTGTGCTTATAAACTCCTTTATTAGTCCAACACATTGAACTATTTTACTTCTCAACGGGATCTAGAAAGCTAGTACTTGTATGGACCTTAATGGTTCATTGATACAATTACCAGTGGATTCACATCTCAATGTGATTCAGGACTAAACATGTCTTTATATGAGCATACCCCAATTGCTCCATTCTTACTTTATCAACTCCTTGATAATAAGAAAGTCAAAACTCAAGTCTGATAGTACTCAACCAATCATTTTAAACGCCTAGCAACATCGCTTACATGATTCCCTAGGTATCAAATGACAGTGCCTGCAAGAACCATTCCATTATGGTTAGCATATAATACGGTCCCTTCATCTCATATATTCCGACCAATTCTACATCTATTGGTATATCGAGAGTTGTCAAAGAATCAATATAATGTGTCATGTCGTATTTGCATCGATGGTGTAATCTAAGAAACCCCTTTCTTAACCACCAACACTCTGATAAGAGATTTCAAACTACTTACACATGAGATCATATAGGATATCCATACCCGAAGGTAAGCAGTGAATCCCTGACTACAATGCATAGACTCCTATATGTTTCGACAAAACACTCAACCTTGCCACCTGATGACCCCACATGAGTCGTTAAACAAGTCAAAGTGAAATGCTAGCGTATAGAGTCACAATGTTGTCCCGGGTCATAAGGACTAATGGTGTACAACCATAAACTAGGACGTTTCCACTCGATAAGTGAAAACCACTTGGAAATTCCTTTATGGAGGGTTGTTCGGTGCACTCTACAGGGAGCACATATCTGCATGCTCGGACATCACAATGTCCCCTTCCAACGAAACATGGTACTCACATCTCAGATACTAGTTTCAAACTTGAGCGGCCTTTATCTTTCTTGATGGCGACTGAATCGACTAGGAACTGTTTTGTGAAGTCCCGAAAATTTGAGATCTACATGAACCACATGTGTGCAATTCATTAAATTCCTTATGTATTTTTATTAAATGGTTTTAATGCATGTTTATTTCATTAATTTGTGTTTTAATTCATTATTTATTTATTTGTATCATTTTAAATTAAATATGCTTATGCGATGCACGTTAAAATGTTTTCTTGATTTTCGTGATTCAGGCGAATATTCGATGCGGGATCGCAAGGAAAAGACCGGTGACGATTTTGGCAATTTTAACGTGGTATTTTATTTTTAAGTTGAGGTTGGGGTATTTTAACTAACTTATTAAGCTGTTAGTATTTTAAATCCAAATTTATCTATCTAGTGATTTAAAAGTTTGAACTTTTAAAGTTAGCATTTTGTGTGTGTTATTTTAATTAAGGGATTTAATTAAGGGTTTGTAGTGAATTACTATTTTATTGACTTGTTAAGGGAGTTAGAATTTTAAATAGCTTGATTAATTATTTAATTAAGCAAATTGTTCCCCTAATTACTCACTCACACACGTTACACACACTCACACACACTTACACGTTTTTACACACACATTCAGATTTTATATTTTTAAAAGAGAAAATCCTAGGGTTCTAAGAACCAAGAGCAGCCGCCCCACTCTCTGAAAAGTTCCAGCAACTTTCATGAATTTTATTACAAGATTTTAGCGCCATGTTCGTCTCGGATCGACCCTCACGCCATCTCCGCTTCGGTATCGTCGTTACGGTATTTTAAATATCAAAAAGCACGTATATTCTGTTCTTTCTGCATCGATCTTGTCATATTATGTGTTGGGGTATTTTTATGCGTAAAAATTCATGTGTGACATTCGTCGTTTGAGCGGAAAATGGTTTGAATGCGTTTTGAAATACTTTTTAGATCTGAAAACTCGTAACTTACTGTTCTGTTGAAAACTGCGATTTTTCCATCGGGATTTTGAGACAATGTTCAACTAGAAAATTGTAGAACTTTTCGATGTCTTCGATTTGATATAAAATTCGAGATTTTTGGAAGAAAATTGAGTGAGTTATGACGTTTTTCGTGGGACTGCTCAAACTGCGTTTTCAGAAAATTATGTATTGATGTGTTCTTGAGATTTTATGGTTGCAGGCTTCGTTGGGGATCGACGGGTGATCGTTGCTGCGTCTAGGTATGCTTAGTATGATGTTGGGTTGTTATTTGATAGGTTGTTTAGTGTCGATAGGCACTCGACCTCATTAAAGCCGTAGGAAACATTTCGGTGTCAATTGCCACGTTTCTTTGAATTGTGTGTGTCGTAGGGTGAACATCGTTGCTGTGGGTGTTTGTACGATTTTTATTTGATGTTATGGCATGCTAGGATGAGTCTCGAGGTGTCGATTCATGGTCCGTACAATTGAGTCTAGATTGATAAGTATTGCATGTATTGAAATTTCGTGAGTTTGCACTGCCCGCAGGTACACGGACCCGGACACGGACCTTGGCACGGGGTCCGTGCCTTCATTTTCTCCTTGGAGAATTTTTACCGAGACTACACGGACCCCTACACGGACCCATGCACGGGGTCTGTGCCTTTTTATCCTTCAAAGTTTATTTTTACCGAGTCTACACGGACCCGGAGCCGGACCAGGGCACGGGGTCCTTGTACTTTCCTTTTGTTGGTACATTCTTTGCGCACACACACGGACCCATACACGGACCCGGACCCGGACCCGGGGTCCGTGTACTTCATGTTTTGGGAAAATCTTATAGTATGCTTTGAGGTTGACGTCATGGTTCAGTACAATGATTTACGAGGTCGAGTCATGGGAATTTTAGAACGTCCTAATGAATTGAATGAACTTGTAAGTATGATTGATACGTCTAAGCTATGCAAGTTATGTATGCAGTTTCATGTTAGTATGTGCAGCAGCGACGGCCCCAATCGAAGTCGAACGAATCCCTCAATGCCAAGTAAGTATGTTGACGTGCAAGAAAATATTTTAAGTTTTTGAGGTATGCTAAATGTCTTGTGACCAAATTATGAATGGGTTTGGAAGTCGGTGAACGTGGCCGAGGACCTCTCCACCCCGTTAAATTATGAACGGGTTAGATCGGGGTTGGAAAGCGTTAAATTATGAACGGGGACCAACCAGCCCGTTAAATTATGAACGGGGATCTCATGTATGTGGCAGTGGATACGTCCATGTCAGCCCAGTAATGTGGTTTGTCTGATCAGGCGTTTATTATGTATGGGTCACTTGCTTTGAAACATCCTCTACGCAAAATGATGAAGTCATGTATGTTCAAGTATGCAGTATGTTTACGAAAGTTTATGTTGATGGCACGTCTAGTTATGTACGTACGTATGTTCAAGCTTATTATGCAAGTTCAAGTTTCAAGTTATGTATGTCCTATTTTAAAGTTGCATGCGATTTTATTACGTAGTACTCGTTATTCCAGTTTATACGTGTTGAGTCTTTAGACTCACTAGACTTGATCGATGCAGGTGAGTATGTTGATGAGGAGACAGGAGGTGGTGACCAAGGGGCAGGCTTGGACTGAGTGGGAGGCTAAACCCGAGGACCGCAATGCTTACATTTTATGAAAAGTTTCAAAATACTCTGATTTTTAAATATCTGGATGCGAAATATTTTGAGACAGTTTCTTTTAGAAAAAATTTTAATGGTGACGGATGATTTTGAGATCTATTTTTATGAATGTTGAGTGACGACCGTATGGATGTTTACATTTAAGAAAATTTTTAATTCTTCCGCATTTTTTTAAGTATGAAAAAACGGTATGTTACATGTTTAGAATATACGGTATTCCAAATATGAGTTTCATGATACTCATCATACGAGCATTTCATATTCTTTCAACTATTTTTATTTTCATGGACTTTATCTATGCAACTAGCATGGGTATACATATAATGATGTGCCAAAACAATAATTTCCAATATTATTAAAATAATGATTGTTTATACATAGATTTTCAACATGAACCATCGGCCAACACTTGGCTCAACGATCACCTATTCTAACATAAAGCTGATGAGCCGATAGAATAAGCTGATGGTTGACTAACTGGTCAGTTCTTAACTGATAGTTCAGTTATCTGCACATATTTTAGTTAGCTTATATCAGGTCGGTTGCCTTGATACACATTAATCTTCAGTTCAGCATCAATCAGAAACTTTTAGCTCAGTTGCCTATAGTTTTCTTGAACAGTTGTTCAATTTTTCACTCTTAGTTTGTCAAACTCCGAAATTAAGTTTCCAACAAAGAATATGGTAAACTTGTTTACAATGGACTTGTTTACAATTAGAACATATTGAGAAAGCATAGGCTGCTACTGCAACCGATCTTGGTAGAGAAATTCAAACATAAAATTATCAGTTATCTTCCAAGATTGATGAAGTCAATCTCAGCTATCTAACTAGATTGATAATGTTAGTACCCAACCGAATGCATTGCTTGATTATATGAAGAAATCGGGTGTTATTGACAAAAAATGGTAAGCTAGTTATGTGACGTCCCGAAATTTGAGGTCCACATGGACCACGTGCGTGGAAATTATTAAATTCCTTATATATTTTTCTAAATGGTTTTAATGCATGTTTATTTCATTAAATTGGGTTTTAATTCATGATTTATGAATTTGCATTATTTTAAATTATAATATGTTTAATTGATTCACGTTTAAACGTTTTTCTTGAGTTTTATGTTCAGGCGATTATTCGAGGCGGGATCGAGGAAAAGAGACCGGCGACGATTTTGGCAATTTTAAAATGTGGTATTTAATTTTAAATTAAGTTAGGGGCATTCTAAATGATTTGTTGAGAGTTTAGTATTTTTAAAAGCCTAATTTATTGATTTATGTGATTTTATGATTTTTAAGACTTTTAAAGATGTAGCTGATAAGTGCAAGATTTGCACTTAATTTACCTTTGAATCCATTTTGAATTATGCTTGTTTCGAACAGAATTACGCGTTTTTGGTTTGTTTATGTTGTCATTTCAGGAATGGAGAAAATAGCGGACACGAAGCCAAGTGAACCAAGAAATGCAAGACCACGAGCACGCCATGGGACAGAAGTGCGCGAGCCATCGCGCCACTTCACGCACAGTCGCGCGCACATACACTCAAGCCTCGGACAGAGCCTCGCGCGCGCCCGCGCGAGATCACGCGCAGCCGCGCGCAATGAGTTGTAGGATGATCGACAGTGGCTGGCGCGCCACCGCGCCAGTTCATGCGCACCCGCGCGTACAGACCCGAGAGCAACGCGCGCCAGCACGACTTCATGCGCGACCGCGCGCATACATGCACGGGCAGATGAACAGAAACTCGCGCGCCACCGCGCGCGCGCTGCGTCCAGAATACTATAAATTGCGCGAACTAGGTCAAACTCGGGGTTAGCCGCCGTGAGGAGAAAACACACGAAAATACACCATCTTGGGAAGAAAAGAGGCGAGAAACGGAGTGCATACACGAGACGAAGATTCAGAGGGCGAAGAACAGCCACAAATACGAAGAACGACAGATTTGGGAACAGAGACGACACTTCGGATTTGTTATCTTTTCCTTTGTTCTTTATTCTACTGTGTATCGATGCCTAGAATTACAAATATGTCTTGTTTTCTCTTGGATTTCGTGATGAACTAAATTCCCATTTTAGAGAATGACGTAACTCTGTTGATACGATGACTTGACACCGTTATTTATTTGACTGAATTCCGCTTTCGTTTAATTGTGTTCTCTGCGTTTACTGCACTGCAATTTACTGGCCATAAATTGCTTGTTGTTTGATTAATCTTATAACTCGGGAGAGAGACTAGGATTATAGATCTTTAGAGACACATCGTTAAATCTTTATAGCGTTCGGAAGGCGTATAACTTTAGTGAGGCTTAGTAAGAACATTGTTTGCATTTATCTATGAAACGTAGATTCTAATTAGGAATAATTGAATCAAAGTTGATAGATACACTTTATTCGTCACTTGGGAAAGGGGGAATAAAACAATCTAAGTGTTCTTGGCCATTAATTGATTGGAATTCAGGAATATAAATTAAACTGTGAATAATTATCGTGGAAACTTTGTGAAATCATTTCTCTAGATATTTTCTCTCATTATTATCTCTCAATTCGGTGACTTATTTAATTCATTGTTTTCAGTTAATTCATTCAACCAAACCAACCGTTTATTCAATTTCTCTAAATAAAGTTGAGACTATTTTAATTACAAGAATTGATATACAATTTTACACACACTCCTCGTGGGATCGATATCTGTACGATAACCAGTACTAAAACTTGACACCGTACACTTGCGGTAGGAAAACGCGCAATAAGTTTTTGGCGCCGTTGCCGGGGAGTGTCAAATTTGCATTTATATCAATATTGTTACCAATTAGTCTAGATTTTAATTTAGAGCTTTTATTTTATTTCATTTTTGACTTATTCACTTTCTCTGTTTGACAGTGCAAGCTAAGATCGCACAGCCCTGATTTGCTTATTTTTGATCCGGAGATCGAACGAACTGCGAGAAGATTGAGAAAAGCGAGAAGGGAAGAAATCAAAGCGATGGCTGATAACAAAGAAAATGACAGACAGATGCCGCCTGAGGCTATACCACTCAGAGATCACTTTCGACCAGTGATCAACACGCACTATTCTGGCATTGCTCGAGAACCATCAACGCCAACAATTTCGAGCTTAAGCCCGCATTGATAAACATGGTTCAACAGAACCAGTTTGGGGGAGCCACTACTGCAGATCCTCATCTACATCTCAGAACATTCTTGGAGATTACGGACACGGTAAAAATAAATGGTGTTTCTGATGATATTATTCGACTGCGCTTGTTTCCTTTTTCTCTCAGGGATCAAGCAAGAGGATGGCTCCAATCACTGCCATTAGGGAGCATCACGACATGGCAAGAGCTGGCGACGAAGTTCCTTTCTAAATATTTTCCACCTGCGAAGTCTGCACAATTAAAGATTGAGATCAGCACTTTTAGACAGACAGACTTCGAGCAGTTGTATGAAGCTTGGGAAAGGTATAAGGAGTTGTTGAGGAGGTGCCCAAATCATGGATTTGAAGACTGGGTACAAATCGAGCTTTTCTATAATGGATTGAATGGTCAGACGCGTACAACTGTGGATGCAGCGGCAGGTGGCACGATCTTTGCCAAATCTCCTGCTCAAGCCTATGACTTGCTTGAGCAGATGACTATTAATAGCTACCAATGGCCGTCTGAAAGGTCAGGAGTACAAAGGACTGCTGGAGTTTATGCTGTGGATCCTATCACATCACTGACTGCGCAAGTATCAGCATTGACTACACAGATAGCAACTATGAACAAAGTGAGTACATCAAATTTTGAGGGACCGTCAGTTGCCGTTGAAGAGTCGCATATTCCTGAAGAAGTGCAATACATCAACAATAAGAACTTTGGAAGCTACGGAGGATATCGAGGTAACTCTCCCCCTAACACTTATCACCCTGGTTTGAGAAACCATGAAAATTTTTCTTATGCAAACAATAAGAATGTGTTGAATCCTCCACCGGGGTTCAACACATCAAATGGGGAAGGGAAGCCATCATTTGAGGATTTAGTTGGAACGTTTGTTGCTGAATCTGGAAAGAGAATGTCTAGGACTGAGTCTAGGCTTGACAGCCTAGAAACCCACATGGCAAGTATTGGTGCTACTTTGAAAATTCTGGAGTCGCAAGTTGGGCAAATAACGAAGCAACTCACATCTCAACCATCAGGTGCAGTGCAAAAGAATGCAGACCCAAATATGAGAGAGGTGAATGCTATTTTTATGCAGCATGAGGAGATTGAGTGGTAAGCAAAGAAGAGAAAGTTGATCAGCCGACTCCAAGCAAAAGAACCGAGGTAAGAAATGTAAGAGTTATGATTTTGATCAATGCGTTGATATTTCTTTACTTCCCTACCCCCAAAGATTTTTACAATTGAAGGCTGAGTTTCAAAAGAAAAAAGGTCTTGAAGATCTCAAGAACCTACACTCTAACATTCAGTTTGCAGAGCAGGAAGAGGTGGCTTTTACTGAAGAAGATGGTAAGGGCAGGCAAGGAGGTCTTCCCCAGAAGCTGCAAGATCCCGGGGAATTCGTCGTACCATGTGAAATAGAGGGTCAGTTAGTGGAAAAAGCTATATGTGATTCAGGAGCAAGTGTGAATATAATGCCGAGTTCTCTCTACGATAAACTTGGATTGAGCAACATGAAGCCCACGAGATTAAGTTTACAAATGGCAGAAAAATCGATCAGGACACCGTTGGGCATTGTAGAAGATGTTGAGCTCAAAATTGATAAATTGAAGCTTCCAGTCGATTTTTTGGTACTTGACATGAGGGACAATCAGAATGTTCGTACCATTTTAGGACGACCATTCTTGGCTACTGCTGGAGCCGTCATTGATTTGAGACAAGGAAAACTGACCATGGAGGTTGATGGTCAAAACATAGAACTCAAGGCTTCCAAGATATCATACGATCCACCATGAACAAGATGGGTATAGTCGGGCTGATGACGTTAAACCAAACGCTGTGTGGGAGGCAACCCACAATTTAATTTCTTTAGCATTCATTTTGTTTTTATTATTTTATTTTATCTTACGTCCTTAGTTGTTAATTTTACCCACCACCAGATCTATCACCGCCGCAGCCCATGGACGGGGAATGATGATTCGAGCCTCAAGTTCTGACACTCGGGAGCGAGGTATGTGTTGTCATGTTCTTTATTTCTATACATTGAGGACAATGCATACTTTAAGTTTGGGGGGGTAAAATTGCCTGATAGAATTTTTCCTGCAATTTTTTTTATTTCTATTGCTCAGTAGTTTTTATTTACTTTTTTTTATTGCATGTTAGAACTTGTTAGGTAGCGTCATGGATGAGCAAAATGTGTGACCAATGATGAAAACTGAATTGCGACTATGAGATATATATATATGTTTATGATAACCTCGGAGTCACAATTATTTTGCACGGTCGTGTTGTTGATACTATCATTGCTTAGAGACAAGTTGCATGCCTATGATGCTAAATAGATGAGGGGGATCCGATTCTTGGTAAAACTTGCATGACATCGATTGACACTTTTGCAGACTTAGAAATGATCTAGGCAGTCTTTCACAACATCCTTGGGCCTGTGTTTTTTGTTTACTGTCAATTGTAGCCCGTTGAGCTTCAAAGTTAATTGAGATGCTTATTTTTTTTGTGCACCTATTTCATATATCGTTTTAATTGAAAATTGCATGTGATTGGTTTGTATGAGTTGACTAATGGATTGACGGAAGTCTAGAACTTGTTTGAACACTTTTCGAGGCGAAATACGGATAATATGTGACATAGGAATGATTTAGGCGATCTTTGGAGCCGTTTTGAGCCTTCGAGCCTACCAAATGAACATGATATATCCCTAGTGTCCCATTTTGAGCCGACTAAAAATCAAGTGGTGTGTGTCAATGACACACAATTAGCCCCCACTTGTATCTATTCTACATCCCACAACAACTACCTAATGAAGCTTATACAGTTACTGTCTTACCCAATTTTGAGAGAAATAAGTTCATGGGTGTTGGAATGATTCAAATACTCCTTGAAAAGAAAAGAAAAAGTTAAATGTGCTGAAAGGAGTTAAAAAAAAATGTGTGAATCAAACGTGGTGAAGAAGAAAATATGGGAAATGAAGGATATGAATGAAAAGAAAACAGTAATTGGGTGGTGAATGAAAATAGAATGAAAATGAGTGAAGTTGATGAAGTTCAAATATTTCTCTCAAATTTTGATTTCCATACCTTTATTGTAGCCGTAAGCCGTAGCCTAACGTTACAAGCCTACAAGACCTATTAGCCTTGTCACATTTATCCAATATACTAGTGGAGAAAAGTTGTTCAAGTCAAGCCTATGGATACCTGAAATACATTGTCAACGAATATAGACTTTAATCACTTGCTTGCAGGCATCTCATTTTGTGATTTCATTTTTGGCATACTGTTGATTGACTGTCTTTCAATCCAAATAATCACCGATAAAGTCCTATGTGATCTGTGAATGCAAATTTATATTTTGATGAAGTGTAAGTTGAACTGAACTGAGGAATTCTTAATTCTGTAAGGCGAATGGGCATTACGCTTCTATTTGAGCAGTCGATGGGGTAAACGAACATTGACATATCACACACACACGTGACTCTCGGGAAATCGTGAATTACAATAAAATAGATAAGTCTGAGGCCAATATCACTTTTTGCGAATCCATGACTGCTAAGAGTTTCATTATTTGCTATTTGACTTCCGGTTTTTATTCTATTTTGCTCAGGACTAGCAAAAGTTCAAGTTTGGGGGGTTTGATAAGTGCAAGATTTGCACTTAATTTACCTTTGAATCCATTTTGAATTATGCTTGTTTCGAACAGAATTACGCGTTTTTGGTTTGTTTATGTTGTCATTTCAGGAATGGAGAAAATAGCGGACACGAAGCCAAGTGAACCAAGAAATGCAAGACCACGAGCGCGCCATGGGACAGAAGTGCGCGAGCCATCGCGCCACTTCACGCGCAGTCGTGCGCACATACACTCAAGCCTCGGACAGAGCCTCGCGCGCGCCCGCGCGAGATAACGCGCAGCCGCGCGCAATGATGTGTAGGATGATCGACAGTGGCTGGCGCGCCACCGCGCCAGTTCATGCACACCCGCGCGTACAGACCCGAGAGAAACGCGCGCCAGCGCGACTTCTTGCGCGACCGCGCGCATACATGGACGGGCAGATGAATAGAAATTCGCGCACCACCGCGCGCACGCCGCGTCCAGAATACTATAAATTGCGCGAACTAGGTCAAACTCGGGGTTAGCCGCCGTGAGGAGAAAACACACGAAAATACACCATCTTGGGAAGAAAATAGGCGAGAAACGGAGTGCATACACGAGACGAAGATTCAGAGGGCGAAGAACAGCCACAAATACGAAGAACGACAGATCTGGGAACAGAGACGACACTTCGGATTTGTTATCTTTTCCTTTGTTTCTTTATTCTACTGTGTATCGATGCCTAGAATTACAAATATGTCTTTTTTTCTCTTGGATTTCGTGATGAACTAAATTCCCATTCTAGAGAATGACGTAACTCTGTTGATACGATGACTTGACACCGTTATTTATTTGATTGAATTCCGCTTTCGTTTAATTGTGTTCTCTGCATTTACTGCACTGCAATTTACTGGCCATAAATTGTTTGTTGTTTGATTAATCTTATAACTCGGGAGAGAGACTAGGATTATAGATCTTTAGAGACACATCGTTAAATCTTTATAGCATTCGGAAGGCGTATAACTTTAGCGAGGCTTAGTAAGAACATTGTTTGCATTTATCTATGAAACGTAGATTTTAATTAGGAATAATTGAATCAAAGTTGATAGATACACTTTATTCGTCACTTGGGAAAGGGGGAATAAAACAATCTAAGTGTTCTTGGCCATTAATTGATTGGAATTCAGGAATATAAATTAAACTGTGAATAATTATCGTGGAAACTTTGTGAAATTATTTCTCTAGATATTTTCTCTCATTATTATCTCTCAATTCGGTGACTTATTTAATTCATTGTTTTCATTTAATTCATTCAACCAAACCAACTGTTTATTCAATTTCTCTAAATAAAGTTGAGACTATTTTAATTATAAGAATTGATATACAATTTTACACACATTCCTCGTGGGATCGATATCTGTACTCTAACCAGTACTAAAACTTGACACCGTACACTTGCGGTAGGAAAACGCGCAACAGTAGCACTTGTGTGCATTATTTTACTTTGGGGTATTAGCATTTTAATTATCTTGTGATTTGTTATTATGTATTTAATTAGCTCTAATTACCCTATTTGTAAACCCAAACACACGCACACACACCACTAACACACACACACATTCACGTAAACACCCACACACACATTTCAATTCAAAATTTCATTTTTAAAGAGAAAATATTAGGGTTCTTGGTCTAGAAGCAGCCGCGCCTTCCCCCCCTTCCAAGGATTCAGCAATTTTTGTCCCTTTTCTTCAAGGAACTTAGTGCCACGTTCGTCCCGGATCATCTCTCGCATCTTTCCCCGCTTCAGTGTCGTCGTTCGGTAACGTTAAAGATTTATAGGCACGTATATTCTGTTCTTTCTGCATCGATCTCGTCATATTATGTGTTGTGTTATTTTTATGCGTACAAATATATGTGCGACGTTCGTCGTTTGAGCAGAAAATGATTCGGATCAGTTTTGAATTAATTTTAGATATAAAATCACGTTTTTACTTTCTTTTTAAATACTGCGATTTTTCCGTCGGGATTTTGAGAAAACTTTCAACTAGGAAATTGTAGAACTTTTCGATGCCTTCGATTTAATATAAAATTCGAGAGTTTTGGATGACAATTGAGAGAGTTCTGGCGTTTTTCGTGGGACTGCTCAAACTGCGTTTTCAGAAAATTATGTATTGATGTGTTCTTGAGATTTTATGGTTGTAGGCTTCGTTGGGGATCGACGGGTGATCGTTGCTACGTCTAGGTATGCTTAGTATGATGTTGGGTTGTTATTTGATAGGTCGTTTAGTGTCGATAGGCACTCGACCACATTAAAGTCGTAGGAAACGTTTCGTTGTCAATTGCCATGTTTTTTGAATTGTATGTGTCGTAGGGTGAACATCGTTGCTTTGGGAGTCTATACGAATGTGTTTTGATGTTATGGCAAGCTAGGATGGGTCTCGAGGTGTCCACTCATAGTCCGTACAATCGAGTCGAGAGCGTTAAACAAAACATGTACAGAATTTTCGTAACTTCGCTTGTCCCGCAGGTACACGGACCCTGATACGGGGCCCGTGTCTTTGTTTTTCCTTTGGTGCGCTATTACAGTGAGTACATGGACCTGTACCCGGGTCTTAGCGCGGGGTCCGTGTCTTTTTATCCTTCAAAGTTTATTTTTACCGAGTCTACACGGACCCGGAGCCGGACCAGGGCACGGGGTCCGTGTACTTTCCTTTTGTTAGTACATTCTTTGCGCACACACACGGACCCATACACGGACCTGGACCCGGGGTCCGTGTACTTCATGTTTTGGGAAAATTTTATAGTACGCTTTGAGGTTTGATGTCGTGGTTTAGTACAATGGTTCACAAGGTCGAGTCATGGGAAATTGTAGAATGTCCTAAGGAATGATTGAGCTTGAGAGTAGGTATGATTCCTACGTCTAAGTTATGCAAGTTAAGTATGAAATTTCATGTCAGTATGTCGCAGCAACGGCCCCAGTCGAAGTCCAACGAATCCATCAACGCCAAGTAAGTATGTTGACGTGCAAAAGAAAATATTTTAAGTTTTTGAGGTATGCTAATTGTCTCGTGACCAAATTATGAATGAGTTTGGAAGTCGGTGAACGTGGCCGAGGACCTCTCCACCCTGTTAAATTATGAACGGGTTAGATCGTGGTTGGAAAGCGATAAATTTTGAACGGGGACCAACCAGCCCGTTAAATTATGAACGGGGATCTCATGTATGTGGCAGTGGATACGTCCCTGTCAGCCCAGTACTGTGGTTTGTCTGATCAGGCGTTTATTATGTTATGGGTCACTTGCTTTGAAACATCCTCTACGCAAAATGATGAAGTTACGTATGTTCAAGTATGCAATATGTTTATGAAAGTTTATGTTGATGGCACGTCTAGTTATGTACGTACGTATGTTCAAGTTCATTTTTCAAGTTCAAGTTTCAAGTATGTATGTTCTATTTTAAAGTGCATGCGATTTTATTACGTAGTACTCGTTATTCCAGTTTATACATGTTGAGTCTTTAGACTCACTAGACTTGATCAATGCAGGTGAGTATGTTGATGAGGAGACAGGAGGTGGCGACCAAGGGGCAGGCTTGGACTGAGCGGGAGGCTAACCCGAGGACCGCAAAGTTTATGTTTTTACGCAAATGTTAATTTACTCTGATTTCATATTTTGGTGGAAATACTTTGAGCAAACCTTTTGTGAGCAAATTTTATTGTGGTTATTTTGAACAACCATTTATTATGGGGGACTTGGTTGAGATATTTCATGGCAAACTTTGAAGGTTATTTTATGTTTAAGAAAATTTTAAATTTTTCCGCAAATTTTGAGTATGAAAAGTACGGTACGTTACAAGTTAGTAGAAGACTGAATCCAATCACTCTTGAGAACCATCTAGGCCGATTGATTCTAAAAAGCACTCGGGCAGTTACAAAGAACATCACAGGAAGTAGTTATTTGATTAGTTTCAATTTCTTTATCCGTTGGACAGCTTTTGAGGATTATTTTTTAACATAAATAGCATCTATCTAGTTGTTATATGAATTCAGTCTTTCTTATATGTGCATATTTTGTAAATAACAAAAATGAAAATATTTGGATCAATTAAGTTTCAGTGAATTAAAAAGGCTACTAAATTAAAGAAAAATTAAAATAGCCTTGCAAAACTAAAATCTTTAAAGGGAAATGAATATTATGAGTAACCGATCAACGAGCATGACTGAGTATGGAAAGAGGAGATATTTATCAAATGACATTGATTCAATGATCACTGATGACCATACCTAACTGAATCAATCAAGCTTTTTAGAGGACATTCTCTTAGAACTACCATATCATTTCTTGTTAGTGATCATAGCCCAACTGACGTATCAAATAAAGTTTCCTTATCAACAATTATTTTACATGGAATGTCAGTGTCCATGCACACTATCTAAAGTGTACTATCTTTCAGAAAGGATTATGACATGGTACAACGATCTCTCTATTTGGAAACGTCTATCAGATTGAAAAATTTGACCATTGGAATCGAAGTCTATAAATAGATTAGTTGGACAAACTTTAAGGCTCTCACAATTTCTGATTAACTTGCATGATTCTGAGTATCATGCACTTGATCAAGTATAATTGATCAAGTATTCTTTCAATAGATACTTAAAAGTTTCTATCTGATTTTTGATTATCAATTCATGTTAGTATATTCTTTTGAGAAATACTTGTAATTGACAGTAACAATCTTACAGGTCATTTTTCTTAATCTGTGAGAAATCTAAGAGTTTCAGTAGGCCAAAGATACGCATGAATTATTAAAAGTTTTTGTAATCACCAAAGTCTTCTAGTGAAATCCTTTCTGAGGAGAATGAGTGACATTGAAGTTATTCAAATTTTTTAACATTTAAAAACAACGACGCACATTCTACTTCCTGCTATATAAGTTTGTTAGCCCAATTGTTTCTTATGTTATCTATCTACTGTGTTGAAACCATTTGAGTAAAAAATTTTCTCACGCAGTACCTAAAAACTGGTTTATTGTTACCCAATCGAAGAGAATCACAACTTCGTGTTTCTAACCAAATCGAGTTAATTTACAAAATTGTTGAGATTATTTATCCATCCCTCCAAACCAATCTCTCGATCCTGACTATAGCACAATGAAAAACAATATGATTTCGATAATAATAACAATCATACTCTCAATAGCAATAATCAATTATCGAATATCATTTCTTAGAATTTTAAAAAAAAGATAAAAGTGAAAAAATGATATATTTAAACCAAGATCACTCAAACAAAACAACAAATAAAAAAAAGGCAACAAAAATCCATAGTCAGAAAATTATAAAAAATAAAAGGCAAATCAATACTTTAATTCGTTGTAATATCCTACAAAATCGATATTTTAATCCACTTAACGTCGAACACACTATTGATGGTGGGTGGTACTCGAGAAATCTGGTGTGTAATCACAACAAAAATGTGGGGACCCGGATGCTAATCATCTTCTTAATCATCGTTGGGATTTAATTATCAGTTCTGATGATCAGGGTCTAAAAATTTTTCTTTTTAAAATGTAAATGTGGAAGGTAATGGAATCTAAATAATATACATCTCTGTATAAAAACTACATTTCAGTATAAAAGTACAATATTGTACCACAGTCTTTTAATTAATCTAAGATTCAACTACTAAAGTTCTAGTAATAAAACATATCTCTATATCCAAGTCCGGAATCACCACGCTAAATTCATCTTCTCTCATCATCTTCTGAACCCGATCTTGTCCCACCTGTTGTCATGCACACATACAAAACAAGACAACAGCCGGATAACTCCGGTGAGAATAAATCCCAGTATAAAACATGGTAAACATGCATATACATGACGTAAATCATGAAATATTCTATCATAAATAAACTTAAAACCAATAGATTTTATAATATGTGAAATCAACTCAAAATAAGCATGCAACTCAAATCAGATAGACATGCTGTTCAAAACAAATCATAAAAACATGCTATCATGACTGAAAGCAATATAAAAATGGGTTTCATACTCTATGAAATCACATTCATAAACACATGCAGTTCTAGTCAAATCATGTCTAGACGCGACTCAACTATAACTCTAGGGATCCCGGTGTGAATAATACGTCAATGGCTGTCACCTACCCTCCCAATCGGGGTGACCGTACGTCTTATTCCTAGACTTTGGTCTGAGCTGTATCGAGTAATCTACAATAGGAGGGTGTCTGCTTCTACGTAACGATACACCGAACGTCTAGAAGTCTGACTATCTGTCAAAATTTCCTATCTCAAATGCAATGTATAACAATCTGTAAACAAAGCATGCTCATTTCCAAAAGATTTGAATATAAAGTCTATAAACAAATCATAATCATATCAGAAGATAAACAATAATCAAGTATATGATTTTATTGGGAAACTCAAATGGAATCTGATTTGAGTTGTATCTTCCCAGATATCACATGAATTATACCTTTGTCGTCCCTGTCTAACGAAGACGATGACCTGTATTCAAATATGTCCATATCCAATCTGAAAAGACAATATCGAATACATAGTATCAATGAATAACTCAATTCACAATCTGTTCTGATCAATACTCAACTCAGTACATAATCTGATCAATATCTGAACAAAATACAATCTGATTCATATCAACGATATCACGATGAAATCTAAATCATTACTGAATCTGATCAATCTAAATCAACCGATGTTTCGACGGTACAACAATATAGTCTCGATAACCCCGTCAATCGCAACATTACAAATATCATATCAGAATTCATAATCAATACCATATAAATCAAATAATTCAAAGTAAGACTTGGTTTGCTCAAAACTCAATCTATATCAATTCCGGCGGCATAACGGCGCAAATTCGATATACCCGGCAACTCAAACATCATTAATCTGATACCAACGACTAAAAACCTCACAATATCAACCACAACATAATAAAATCTGCACCTACTAGGTTCGAACAACATGCTGAATTTTTCAAACCAATTCATATGATGTCCGTTCTTCGATCCGATTACGGTTCTATAATCTCTATATACTCAAGAACACATATCAGCAATTAAATCACAAATCCTCCAACATCTAAATTTTGAAACATGCTGGAAATGGATGAAAATTACCTCCCCTTGAAGCTCTTAAGGTAAGGATCAAGAATCTATACTTGGATTAGTAAGTTGATGGTTGGATGTTGAGATATGAATTTTTGGAGATCAAAATCCTTGAAGGAACCCATGGAAACTCACGTTTTCACCCTTCCAAGCTAGGCATCCATGAAAAAAATGAAAATTGGAAGGGAATGCCGCGTTCAAGAGGTGACCAAGACAAGTGTCCCACTTAAATTTTCATATTTGCACTTTAGTCCCTCAACTTTTCACTAATTGCATATTGGCCCCCGCTCAATCTTTTTAATTCAATTCAATCCTAAATAATTCCATTTCAATCCTAAATAATTGCAAACATATTGGAATATAATTCAACATTCCAAAAGTTTCCAATTACATACTCTCGGATTAAAATAATATCATCTTTATTATCTCGGGCCTTACAAAAAAATATGATGAATGTCTAGTTAATAAAATAATAAAAATAATAATGAATGTCGAATAAAATCTTCTATTAAAAAATTATGAAATGAATATTAAGCTTATTGGGTTGATCATTAAGGGAAGTGGCGGTCTGCCCCTTCCAATTTCCCCGGTAAACGACAAGAACTAAACCTAATTTAAGAAGATGAACCTAACATGAAAGAAATTTCATAAACGAAAAGAAATTTAATATTGACGTCATTAATTAAGAAGAAAATAAAGACAGGAAGTTGAAACAAAAGGAGGCGGGCCGATTCGCCATTTTGGCGGAGTTGTCCACATAACCCACTTTTTTTTAAGGCGGGTCGGAGTGACCCGACAAGTTAGTCTATTTTGATATATCTAATTAAATATTAATTTGATATAATTATATTAAAACTTACTTTTATTCATTAACTACCAAACAAGGAAATTGAAATGTCACCAAAACCTCTAATATATTTCCACACCAAATCACTCATTCATCCTCCACTTTATAAAAAGCCACTTAATTATTGAAATTTTTCCAAAAAAATCAAAGTGCAAAAAATGATTCACCATCTTTCTTGAATACCCTTAACTTAGAAGTCAAGCAAAATGGACCTTTTACCATGTCACGTGGACAATACTTCATTAAATTATAGCCCCCTATGCTTTCTATACTATAATATTATATATTATATAATTATTTCGATAATTTATAAATTAGAAATTATACTTTTAACAAAATAACATTTCATAACAAATCAAAGGTCATGATTTGCCAGGTCATTTGTCCTAAAATTATACAAACCATCTAACCACTCTCCCCTAAATATACACTAATTAGAGTGTTCTAACACACTTTAAATATATGTTACTATTTCTTAGGTTTCACTTCAAATCCACCAATTAAAGAACATGATAGACTAACATTCATCAGGAGAAGAATAAACTTCTTCTTACTTTTGGATTACATGTATTCATTCAGCCATAGTAAACACATCTCCACACCTTCAACAACAAATCAACATTAGAACATCTTCAAATAAATGAAGCCGCCGCCGCCGCCATCGTCGTCCACTTCTTCTTCCTCGGCCACCCTCCTCCGGAAAGGGCGCCTCTCGCCCCATCTCATTGCTCTGTTGGCCTTCATCTTCTTCATTACCATCCTCTACGGAGAAGATTTCGGGTGTATATTGAGCTCCCAATTCGATTTTGATCAACCCTTGCATCTCCCCCAAAACATATCGTCGTCCACAAGTATGTTAGTATAATAATGTAACATGCCATTGCTAGTCTTCCATTCTATTTCTTTTTCATATATAAATAGATTTTCTCTATCAAAAAAAAAAAATTTATTTCACCTATTGCTAGCTCGAAGACAGATCCGACGAGCTAGTAACATTTTTTGTGCAGTTATTTATATAATTGTGATTACTTTCTTGGTGGTAGAGAAGAAATTCGGAGAAAAATTAGCTTTTTCGATCGGAGAGAGTGAAAAAGATTGCGATATATTCCAAGGAAGATGGGTGCGAGACGAGTCGAGGCCGCTTTACGAGGAGTCGGAGTGCCCTTACATACAACCACAGTTGACATGCCAAGAACACGGCCGGCCGGACATGAGCTATCAACATTGGAGATGGCAACCTTATGGATGTTCTCTTCAAAGGTTTTGTTAATTACATATTCATTTATTTTTAAATAATGACATGATAATTAGGTGGTATTATATAAATTTTAATTAATATTATTAAATATTTTGCACCACTCTAGCTAGCTAAGACTTACCTGTTTGATTTTTAATATTATTCGAGCATATTTACGATGCTAGAATCTTATCATGCTAGCTAATTTATTGGCATCACCTTCCAAGTAAGATGGTCGATAACGTGAGTGACTTTTCTTTCTTGAAAAAAATAAATAAATTTAAATCAATGATTACCTTAATTGAAAAATAATCTCAACTTTAAAAGTAAAAGCATAAAAATGAATAATATCAGCATCTAGAATTTTTAAATTAATGTTTTGGTTGTACAAATTAATGAATTCTTATATTTATAATACAATCTTTTTAGAGAATATTATGTTTAATTTTTAGCACCGAAAGTCCATGTCTTGACCTACCGTCATACCAACTAGTTGTTGACCAGCTCTAACTACTCACTCAACAAACAATTTACAAAGTCGGATATGAGTGACGATTTAATAATTAAATTAAATAACTTGAATTTCTAAGTTTTTTTAGGAATTGTTTCCCTTTCTAATTTGAATAATAAATCTTGAAAATAATATTTAAAATCTTGAAGAACAAAAAAAATTCTTGAAATTCTTATGGAGATTATATTAATTGTGAAATTTTTATATTACTTATTGAAATTACTACCAAGCTCCCTTGGTTTGTGTAAAGAATTTTTGAATTTCTAATGGACGTATTAACTGTGACATATATATATATATATAAATATATATATATATATATGTATATATATATATATGTATATATATATATATGCAGGTTCAATGCGACGTTAATGTTGGAATCCCTTCGAGGAAAACGAATGATATTCGTCGGAGATTCTTTGAATCGAGGACAGTATGTTTCCATGGTTTGTTTGCTTCACAGAATCATACCTGAAAATGCTAAATCCATGAAAACATTGGGTTCGCTAACGGTTTTCACTGCCAAGGTATGCATGCATGGCCTTGTTTATTTAATTTGTTTTTCTATAAACGTTAAACTAGTGGATAATTCTAAATAAATATAACATTAGAACTTTGCTTTCGATTGAGTATGCAGGATTATAACGCAACGATCGAGTTCTACTGGGCTCCCTTTTTATTAGAATCAAACTCAGATGATGCAGTGATACATAGAATTAGCGATAGAATAGTTCGAAAAGGATCCATAAACAAGCATGGAAAACACTGGAAAGGAGCCGATATTGTTGTGTTCAATACTTATCTGTGGTGGATGACAGGCCTCGATTTCAAGATTTTGTAAGCTCTTGTAATTTCTCTGTTTATACTATACATATATACACAAGTGTGTGTGTGTGTGTGTGTGTATTTATTTTTATAAATTAAAAAACATAGGCAAGGTTCTTTCGAAGATGAAGAAAAAGATATTGTGGAGCTGCCAACAGAGGAAGCGTATGGCATGGCAATGAAGAGCATGTTGAGATGGGTGAAGAAAAATATGGATCCCAAGAAAACAAGAGTCTTTTTCACTAGCATGTCACCTTCTCATCAAAAGTAAGCTAGCTAGTAGATTACATACAATGGTAAACTATTATTTAATTACAAATTTATATTTATTTTATATAGTCTTAACCAAGTACCTTTTTTGAAAATAAAAAACTTCCATGCTTATCTATAATTTTATAGTCACCTTTTCGCAAGAGCGTTGACATGACGTTGGACATATTAGCACTATCTGAAACCATGCACACGTCTTACACTTTTTACACTTTTGATTTCACAGAGAACCAAAATAAAAATTTTGCCAACTTTCAACATGGACTTTACAATTTTTGCTGGTTGCAAGATCAAAAGGATTTGAGTAGCATTAGTATTATCAAAAATTATAGTTTTTGATCATGTGATAAACTTTCTATCCTATAATTGCAATACACATGGCATCTTTAATTTCCATCGATGGCAAGATGGTGCAACTATGAGAACTAGATGGTCAAGAAGCAATAAATATTTTCATTACGAGACTGTTTGAAACATGACGTTTGAATTATTGTATAATTTAAAAGACATATATTAATTCTTGATATTGCTATCAGCTGATAGTAGAATTGCATTACTAACCTAAAAAATAGTTTTTATATATGTTTTTTATGTAATTTTTAATATTGGGTTTTTGACAAATTTTTTTTAAAATTAATTAGTTTACCAAAACTCACAACTAACCTTAATTGTTATTACAATTCTGAAAAATGCAGGAGTATTGACTGGGGAGGGCTTCCAAATGGGAGCTGCTACAATGAAACAAGCGTGATAGAAGATCCAACATACTGGGGATCAGACTGTAGAAAGTCCATAATGAATGTCATTTCTGAAGTTTTCAGTGGATCAAAGGTTCCCATCACATTTCTCAATATCACGCAGCTTTCGAGTTACCGAAAAGACGCACATACGTCCATATACAAGAAACAGTGGAGCCCTTTAACTCCCGAACAGATAGCGAATCCGGTGAGTTATGCCGATTGTGTGCATTGGTGTCTGCCTGGGATTCAAGATACCTGGAATGAGCTCTTGTATTCTAAGCTTTTTTATCCTTGATACAATCAACAAGTCTGATGATTCGGGTCACGGTAAGCTGTGGACGGCTAGAAAATTCATGTGGAGTACCAAAATCAAAGCAGGAAAAAATATTTGGTACGACAAACATATATACTTCTACAAATATATGTGTTTAATTCAATGATTTTTTTTGGAAAATTGAAGAGCTCGCTATCTCTAGAAGGAGTGTGTGTGTATTGCATATCGATTCTTGGAAGAAAAGACGAATTAATGTGTCAATTTATTTTGGCTCAAGAAATGGAAATTTTTTTTTTTTTGGCATTTCATTAATGATATCATATGGATTTGATTTATGAGATGAGAAAGAGTTATGCTATATATATAAGTCTATAATTACACATGGTTACACATTGTTTTTTATATAACAAAATCATCTTCAAATATAAATTTTTGGTCTTTTTACTCACATCACTTCATATAAACCCATTAATGAACATATATATACCACAGTTCATCCAAAGATGAATAAATATCTCCTAATTGTTAGAAACTTGTAATCACTACAACAAAAATGATTTTTCGCAGCGCGCAAATTCTCTTTCTATGGCGCACATTGCACGCTGCACAACTGCAATTTGTAAAAGTTCAATATTATCCGCGGCGTACATGTACACGCTGTTAATATTACTCTCCGCGGCGTGCATATGCACGGTGTTAATACAATTATTTGCGGCATGCAATGTAACGTCCGAAAAATCAGTCCACGTAAACCACATGCATGCAAAAATATTTTAATTGCTTAATTTTTTTATTTAATTGCTTTTAAATGCTAGCATAATGTTTATTCTATGATTAAATATAGAATTGCATGTTTAAATGCTTATGTGACATGTTTTCATGAAATTAAGGTTCGATAATAGGCATGGAAAAGGAGACCGGGAACGACCAAGACAAGAATATGTATTTTTATTTAAATAGTGGCAAGGCTTCCTAATATGATTAAAAATGATTTAATTTTTATAAAAATGTTGGAGTTCGAATTATTTTACGAATCGAGCTCGATTTTTCCCGGGAAGCCGATTTTGGGCAAACAAGGAGTTTTAAAATATCAAAAATATTATTTTATGGAAACTTATTTTATAAACTATTATTATTTAATTAATTAAGTGTTATTGGGCTCAATTTAATTAATTTAAGTAGGTCCAATTACTCTTAAGTTGTAAGCCCAAACCAAAGCCCATTTAACATGTTAATTTAATTATAAATCAGTGTTTTAGGTCTTCTAAACCTAAGAATTCAGCCCCCATCAGCTGTGGATCACCTTGCACACACAATTCAGATTTTCAAAATTTAGGAAGAAATAAAAGCTTGTGTTCTTCGTCGTCCGGTCGTCCTACGTCGCACCCTTGTCGAAGATCGAAAAATCGAGCGTTATAAATGCAAAGGCACGTTTTATAAACTCTTTTAACATCATACAAATCATAATATGCTTGATTTAATTGTTTATGTATTAAAAAAATATTGGTGTTCAATTATTTTACGGCGGGATGCGTATTTTTCAAAATTTTAACGATTTTACGTTTATTTGAAAAACGTTTTTTATTCTGACGGATACGCTGCCAATACATGATAAAATAGGAATGATTTATAGACAAAACATGATAATTAATTGAGACAAAACAGAAAGTAAGAACCGTAAGTTTTCTTTGAGGTTTGTGTGCTTGGTGAGGTTCAAGGGTTCGATCACTATGCATGGGGTCATAGGGCTCGACCAGGTCTGGGGGTTGGGTCCTAAGGGTCGTAGCCTAGGGCTGGTGTAGAACCCGTAACTTAGACTACGTATAAACCATGCATAATTTCTAGTAATTAAATTAAAATGATTTTTATTGCATGAGTATTTAAATTATTTTCTTTAAATTTATTTATTTTACGCAGTAGTTTAATTGTTACCTTTTCAATTAAATAAGTGAGGCCGAACTGGAGATGGAGTATTGAGATAAGTTAATAAAGACTCATTTAAGAAGTGGTAATTTAGCATGTTCATTTCATTAAATTATGTTTAATTATTTTATGTATTTTATGCATAATTCATGCATGATGGAATTTAGTTCATGAAATTTTAAAAGTTCGTGGATTAAGATTTTTAAGTTGCATTTCACGTTCGAACGAGGATCGGAGACCGGGAAATTTTCAGAAAATTATTTTATTACATGATTTATTTTTATAAATTAAGTTAAAGCATTTTTAAGTGTATTTTACAAAAATAGGAATTTTTGGGTGTTTTTACCCGTAAGATTTTATTTTTTTATCGGTACGCAAATTTTATCGAATCGGAGGACTTTTTAATGGTTCGGCTATTATTTTCAAAATCTTTCCAACTCGAAATATTTTTCGGTAGCGGGTTTGAGCTTAATGGGCCTAATTTTGAGTTTATAGGATTTAATTATCTTTTAATCTTTCAATTAAACAATTTAGGCCCATAAACTATTTTGTTATCTATATAATTAAGCCCTTAAGCACCATTAACCCTAAACCTAATCCCAACATAGCCGACACCCCCATTCAGAACCTCTCACCCTCGGTTTCAGAGCCTCCATAGCAGCAAGCCTTCGGTTAAGCATTTTCTTGCAACAAAATTCTCCCGTGCTTCCCCGTTGCCCATCTCTTCGCCGTTCTTGCGTGGAATTCATCTAAGGCACGCTAGGTATCTTCCTTGCTCGGCATACACGCTGTACATATATATATTTTACGCTGATGTGCTGTCTTGGCCGATAGTTTCTTGTTCATGCATGTAAAACCATTCTTTCCTTGGGTTATCACGTTTCTGTACAAAGAACCTGTTTTCCCCCTCACGTTTTCTGATATATTGTTGCAAGGGGACTACTGTATTAGGTGCTGGAGTGTGAGGTGATCGGGTTTGGGTGAGATCGAGAGGGGTGTGCAGATCGGGTGTTTTAGTGTAGTGGTTTCGGTCCTTTGTTTCTTTCTCACCAGCCGTGCGAGGGACCTCTCCGGCCCTGGACCAGACCCTTTTGGATCTGAGTCAGTGTATAGAATGGCTCGAGCCATGATGAAAAGCAGGGAACAAGCGATCCAATTAAGGAGAAGCGAATTGGTTCGGTAGGAGCTTTTTGGTGGGTCTCGGTTCTTAGGGGCCAGTCGTGTGCATGGGGCTGGTGATGTTGGTTCAGGGGTGTTCCTTGGTGTCTGGTTTAGGCCTACAGTAGGTGGGTTCATGGCTGGGACGAAGGATTAGCGTGAGGTGTGAGTTTGTGAGGGAAAGGTGTGTGTGAGGTGGCTAGAAAAGAGAGGACCGAGAGTTTTGGCATTTTGGGAAATTTTAGCCGTGGGTTTAGGGGCCTAATGATAGTGTTTTAGGATTTATTAAAGTTTTTTTAAGGTATAGTATAAGTTGGAGAAAATTTGGTTAAGTTTCGGTTCGATTCGGATTAAAACCGGGACCCCGGTCCAAGTTTTAAAACAAATAGACTAAGTTGGTTTTTGGGCTCGAGTTTACGACTAGGAGTACTTATAAAAAAATGTTTTGGGATATTTTAAGGAATTTGGTAAGCTTCGGGTCAATTTTAGAGGTCCAGGTGTAAAATGGTAATTTTCGGGTTTTCAGGGGCAAAATGGTAATTTTGCACCCGGAGTGTGATTTTAGTCCTAGCAGCGCCCTGAGTACGAATCATAATATTTTTAAATGTTCATGCATCACGTTTACGATTTTTTTTAAACTATTATAATAATTATCATGCATGTTTGGTTTAAAATAATTAAGGAAGAGCACTCCGTCTCCACCGCGCCGCGTCAGTATTTCGTTTGTTTTCTGTCAAAACAAACCCATGCATGTTTATATCTCCTTTGACTCTTCAATCAAGTCATATAGATATTTTTTAAATTATCGCAAGTAAATGATTTTAATACAGGAGATTGAAATTTTTCAGATTTGATGATGCCATTTAATTATATTACGTGCATAGAAATATAAAGTGTTCATTTTTGAGATTTATGCGGTATTGCTTGTGGCCGTAGCACTATCATGGGAGACTTTGTAAATCCGGTCGCCAGTTACCGGTCAGTTTCAGTTTGTACCACCCAGTATACTGTGGCATTTTGTCTGATCAGACGAGCATATTTAAATCCGATCGCCAGTTACCGGTCCGGTCGCCAGTCACCGGTCATTTTGCAGTTTATATTAGTGCAGTGGCCACTTGCGGATACCATAATCTCACCAGAAAATTATTACTATATATTTATGACAGGGCTCGATGGAGCAACCATTTTTACTACGATGTTTAGTTTAGTTATGCACGTATTATAATTGTTTATGGCGAAGTATTTTCACTTTATGACTCCTGATACGACATCTTACCCCATGCAAAATTTTACTATTTATTTATGTACTCGCTATATACGATTTATGCATGCTGAGTCTTTAGGCTCACTAGACTTGATTGTTGCAGGTACTGCTAATGTCGGGGCTGAGGGCGGGGACCAGTGAGCTAGCTTGGTCGGCAGTAGTGGGACCCGAGGACCTCATTTTCAGCACTTACGATTCTTATGCTCAAACATTTTATCTCTTGTTGAATTATTTTAAATTGTTACTTTCCAAACATTAAATTCTTCCGCTGCTATTTTTAAACATTAAACATTATTTAACGGTTTATTTTATGAATTTGATACTTCATTTAGTTTAAAAGAAAATTTTTAATTTTTCCGCAAATTTTCAAGCACGAATTTTCGGGCTTTTACAGTTGGTATCAGAGCCTATGTTCTTGTAAAGGGTTACACTACTACTGACCACGAGAAGCTCATGAAGCCACGTCTTCGGTCTGTAAGTTTTACATTTCAGCATTTTATTTAAAGCATGAATTATTTTGACAGCATGCTTCCATGAAATGTTTTACATTCAGATTCTTTAATTATTTCAGTGTTTATTTAAAGTAAATTATGAAATTATGCATGTTGGTTACGTTTGGGTTATGTATGGAACAATATGTCTCCTAGACGCATCCTTGAGTGCACGAGAGATGATGAGCGCAGTCATGAGGACGATGAGCATCAGAGGCAGGAGGGAAAGGCACCTCCACCCCCTCCTCCTGATATGAATGCCCAGATGTTAGCTGGGATGAACCAGTTTTTCGCACAGTTTGCGGGGAACAATGCCGCTGTGGCAGCTAGGCCGACCGGGCCTGAGGCGACTTATGAGAGATTCATGAAGATGCGTCCTAAGGAGTTTTCAGGGACGACGGACCCCATGATTGCCGAGGGCTGGATCAAGTCCCTCGAGGTTATCTTTGAGTTTATGGAGATTGGAGATACAGACAGAGTACGCTGTGCCACCTATCTGTTCAGTGGAGATGCCCGCTTATGGTGGGAAGGAGCGTCAGTAGCCCTGAACTTGGCTACACTGACTTGGACACGCTTCACGGAGGTATTTTACTCCAAATATTTTACTGATGAGGTGCGTTCACGTTTGACCAGGGAGTTCATGACCCTGAGACAGGGAGAGCTGACTGTTACGGAGTTTGTCCGTAAGTTTGAGAGGGGCTGCCATTTCGTGCCCCTGATTGCGAATGATGCGGGTGCCAAGCTGAGGCACTTTCTTGATGGACTACGGCCGATCTTGCGCCGTGATGTTAGGGTGGCTGGCCCTACTACCTATGAAGTTGCTATTTCTAGAGCTCTGGCTGCAGAGCAGGATCTGATCGACATTGAGAGGGATCGCTTGGGGAATCGACCAGTTCAGGTACCACACCGCCCTCCTCCTCAGCAGCATCAGCAGCAGATCAAGAGGCCTTTTCACGGGCCGCCCATGAACAGAGGTCAGCAACAACAGCAGCAGGGACGCCCAGCCCCGAGGGCCATGGAGCACCCAGTTCGCCCTAAATGCTCACGCCGTCATCCTGGAGCATGCATGTTTGGTTCAGGGAAGTGCTATACGTGTGGTAGTCCAGACCACTTATTTTTGCAGTGCCCTCGGAGGAAGCAACCTACCCAAGGCAGAGTGTTTGCTCTCCATGCTACGGAGACGAACCCAGATACGATGCTTATGACAGGTACCTTTAAGCTTTAAGTTATTATTTGAATTTCACCGTTTTGGGAACCGGAATTTATATTTTGAACTTAGAAACTGTTATAGGATTGCATGCTCTACTCAGTATTACTTTGGGAATCTTAGTTAGAAGAAATTTGGCCTATGCATGTCCGTAGAATAGTTCTTGAGATTTTTGGTTTCAGCTTGATGTTCCAAACTTTCAGGGAGAATTTTTATAGCGGGGTCAGCTACGAAAGCCCTGATAGATTCAGGGGCTACTCATTCCTTCATTTCGGAGACCTTCGCTAATTTTCTCAAGGTCAAGACCGTTGGGCTAGATGTAGGCTATTCAGTAGTATTACCTTCCGGTGAGGAGATGGCAGCCACCAATGTGATCCGAGACATAGATCTGGAGCTTCATGGCAACCTTGTTTATGCGGATCTGATTGTATTGCCGATTCCAGAGTTTGATATTATTCTAGGGATGGACTGGCTATTGAGGAACAGAGTTTTGATCGACTTCCAGAGGAGATCTGTTCTAGTCCGACCGCCGGGAATGACGCAGTTCTTATTTGAGCCAGACAGGTACTTTCCCTTACCACGCATCATTCCTTATGTCCAGGCTAGGAAACTCATGCATAGAGGGTGTCGGGCATTTTTAGCGACTTTTATATCTGTCCCTGAGGCACCCAGTCAGTCAGCTTCAGATGTCCCAGTTGTCAGAGATTTTCTAGACGTTTTTCTGGAAGACGTCTCGGGTATGCCACCTGAGAGAGGGGTGAAGTTTTCTATTGAGCTTATGCCAGGTACGGCTCCGATCTCCAAAGCACCGTACCGACTGGCACCGACAGAGATGGCAGAGCTTAAGAAGCAGATTCAGGAACTTCTTGACAAGGAGTTCATTCGCCCGAGTTTTTCACCATGGGGCGGGCCAGTCTTATTTGTGAAGAAGAAGGATGGTTCTATGAGGCTTTGTATTGATTACCGGGAGTTGAACAGGGTTACAGTGAAGAACAAGTACCCACTTCCGCGGATTGAGGATCTATTTGATCAGTTGCAGGGAGCTTCGGTGTTCTCCAAGATAGATCTGCGTTCCGGTTATCACCAGTTGAGGGTCAGAGATGCTGATGTTTCCAAGACTGCTTTCAGAACTCGTTATGGCCACTATGAGTTCCTTGTGATGCCGTTCGGTCTGACGAATGCGCCAGCGATCTTCATGGATCTCATGAATCGCGTATTTCAGCCGTATCTTGACCAATTTGTGATAGTATTCATAGACGACATTCTCGTCTACTCGAAGAATCAGGAGGATCACAACCGACATCTGACCACAGTGTTGCAAACCTTGCAGAAGCACAAGCTATTCGCAAAGTTCAGTAAGTGCGAATTTTGGTTAGAGAAGGTGGCGTTCTTAGGCCACATTGTCTCCAGCAGTGGCATTGAGGTAGACCCAGCGAAAGTTGCCGCAGTCAGAGATTGGGTTGTGCCGCAGAATGCATCAGAAATCCGCAGTTTTCTTGGGCTAGCAGGATATTATCGGAAGTTCATTAAGGGATTCTCATCTATTGTCGTTCCACTCACATCATTGACCAAGAAGAATACTAAATTTGTGTGGAGCGAGGAGTGTCAGAAGAGCTTCGATACTTTGAAGCAAGCTCTTACCTCAGCACCAGTTTTGGCCGTGCCATCAGGGCCCGGTGAGTTTGTCCTTTATACCGATGCTTCGAAGCTCGGTTTGGGCGCAGTATTGATGCAGCATGGGAAGGTGATAGCTTATGCTTCTCGACAGCTGAAAATCCATGAGAAGAACTACCATACCCATGATCTAGAGTTAGCTGACGTAGTTTTTGCACTAAAGATTTGGAGGCACTATTTGTATGGGGAGAAGTGTCAGATCTTTACCGACCACAAGAGCCTCAAGTATTTCTTTACGCAGAAGGAGCTGAATATGCGTCAGAGGCGTTGGTTGGAGCTTGTGAAGGACTATGATTGCGACATTAGCTACCACCCGGGTAAAGCTAATGTAGTTGCAGATGCATTGAGTAGAAAAGTCGCAGTGATGGCTCACTTGACGATTCATAGACCTCTTCAGACTGAGATGCAGAGGTTTGATCTCGAGACTTATCCTCGGGGTAGAGTTCCCCGTCTATCTACCTTGACCATTCAGTCCTCTCTTCTTGACCGTATTCGCAGTGCGCAGTCAGCAGATGAGCAATTGGCACAGTGGAAGAAGAGAGACGAAGCCAAGGGCAGTGTCTTGTATTCAGTCAGCGATGGTATTGTGAGATACCGAGACAGGATGTGGGTTCCTAGCAGTGGTTCTATCCGAGCAGATATCCTATCAGAGGCCCACATGTCCCCATACTCCATACATCCAGGGATTACGAAGATGTACAAAGATCTGCAGTTGTTGTATTCGTGGCATGGTATGAAGAAAGACATCAGACGATTTGTATCCGAGTGTCTGACTTGCCAGTTAGTGAAGGCGGAGCATCAGAGACCAGCAGGTTTGCTCAAGCCTCTTCCTATTCCCGAGTGGAAGTTGGAGAACGTTACTATGGATTTTGTGGTCGGATTGCCGAAGTCAGCCAGGGGATCGAATGCTATATGGGTGATTGTAGATCGTCTTACCAAATCAGCGCACTTCTTGCCTATTAAGACGACTTTCACCATGGTTCAGTATGCGGAGTTGTATAACTGGGAGATAATCCGATTTCATTGTATTCCAGTTTCTATCGTGTCTGACAGAGACCCCAGATTTACTTCCTCGTTCTGGAAGAGCTTACATTCGACCATGGGTACGAAGTTGTTGTTTAGCACAGCTTTCCACCTACAGACAGATGGTCAGTCAGAGCGAGTCATTCAGATTTTAGAGGATCTCCTCCGGGCTTGTGTTATTGATTTCTCTGATAGTTGGGAGTCGAATTTGCCGTTGGTAGAATTCACCTATAACAACAGTTTCCAATCCTCTATAGGTATGGCTCCGTATGACGCACTGTATGGCCGTAAGTGTAGATCTCCTGTTCATTGGGATGAAGTAGGAGAGAGAGCAGAATTGGGTCCAGAAATTATTCAGCAGGCTGCAGATGTAGTAGTCAAGATCCGTGATAGGATGAGGATTGCTCAGAGTTGACAGAACAGTTATGCGGACCAGCGGAGGAGAGATTTAGAGTTTGCAGTGGGCGATCATGTTTTTGTGAAGGTGGCACCTATGAAGGGTGTCATGCGATTTGGGATGAAGGGAAGCTCAGTCCGAGATTTATTGGGCCATTTGAGATCCTTGACAGAGTTGGGACGCTAGCTTATCGTGTGGCTCTTCTGTCGAATCTGGCCGGAGTACACAATGTCTTTCACGTCTCTATGCTGAGGAAGTACATGGCGAATCCTTCGCATGTCTTGAACTTCGAGCCGTTGCAGCTTACTCCAAACCTTTCTTATGAGGAGAGACCAGTGCAGATCTTAGACAGACAGGAAAAGAAACTCCGGAACAAATTGGTACGGCGAGTCAAAGTCAAATGGCTTAACCATTCAGAGGAGGAAGCTACATGGGAGTCTGAGCCAGAGATGAGGAGTCGTTATCCAGAGCTATTCGGTGAGTTTTAATTTCGAGGACGAAATTTATTTTAAGGGGGGGAGGATTGTAGAACCCGTAACTTAGACTACGTATAAGCCATGCATAATTTCTAGTAATTAAATTAAAATGATTTTTATTGCATGAGTATTTAAATTATTTTCTTTAAATTTATTTATTTTACGCAGTAGTTTAATTGTTACATTTTCAATTAAATAAGTGAGGCCGGACTGGAGATGGAGTATTGAGATAAGCTAATAAAGACTCATTTAAGAAGTGGTAATTTAGCATGTTCATTTCATTAAATTATGTTTAATTATTTTATGTATTTTATGCATAATTCATGCATGATGGAATTTAGTTCATGAAATTTTAAAAGTTCGTGCATTAAGATTTTTAAGTTGCATTTCACGTTCGAACGAGGATCGGAGACCGGGAAATTTTCAGAAAATTATTTTATTACATGATTTATTTTTATAAATTAAGTTAAAGCATTTTTAAGTGTATTTTACAAAAATAGTAATTTTTGGGTGTTTTTACCCGTAAGATTTTATTTTTTATCGGTACGCAAATTTTATTGAATCGGAGGACTTTTTAATGGTTCGGCTATTATTTTCAAAATCTTTCCAACTCGAAATATTTTTCGGGAGCGGGTTTGAGCTTAATGGGCCTAATTTTGAGTTTATAGGGATTAATTATCTTTTAATCTTTTAATTAAACAATTTAGGCCCATAAACTATTTTGTTATCTATATAATTAAGCCCTTAAGCACCATTAACCCTAAACCTAATCCCAACATAGCCGACACCCCCATTCAGAACCTCTCACCCTCGGTTTCAGAGCCTCCATAGCAGCAAGCCTTCGGTTAAGCATTTTCTTGCAACAAAATTCTCCCGTGCTTCCCCGTTGCCCATCTCTTCGCCGTTCTTGCGTGGAATTCATCTAAGGCACGCTAGGTATCTTCCTTGCTCGGCATACACGCTGTACATATATATATTTTACGCTGATGTGCTGTCTTGGCCGATAGTTTCTTGTTCATGCATGTAAAACCATTCTTTCCTTGGGTTATCACATTTCTGTACAAAGAACCTGTTTTCCCCTCACGTTTTCTGATATATTGTTGCAAGGGGACTGCTGTATTAGGTGCTGGAGTGTGAGGTGATCGGGTTTGGGTGAGATCGAGAGGGGTGTGCAGATCGGGTGTTTTAGTGTAGTGGTTTCGGTCCTTTGTTTCTTTCTCACCAGCCGTGCGAGGGCCCTCTCCAGCCCTGGACCAGATCCTTTTGGATCTGAGTCAGTGTATAGAATGGCTCGAGCCATGATGAAAAGCAGGGAACAAGCGATCCAATTAAGGAGAAGCGAATTGGTTCGGTAGGAGCTTTTTGGTGGGTCTCGGTTCTTAGGGGCCAGTCGTTTGCATGGGGCTGGTGATGTTGGTTCAGGGGTGTTCCTTGGTGTCTGGTTTAGGCCTACAGTAGGTGGGTTCATGGCTGGGACGAAGGATTAGCGTGAGGTGTGAGTTTGTGAGGGAAAGGTGTGTGTGAGGTGGCTAGAAAAGAGAGGACCGAGAGTTTTGGCATTTTGGGAAATTTTAGCCGTGGGTTTAGGGGCCTAATGATAGTGTTTTAGGATTTATTAAAGTTTTTTTAAGGTATAGTATAAGTTGGAGAAAATTTGTTTAAGTTTCGGTTCGATTCGGATTAAAACCGGGACCCCGGTCCAAGTTTTAAAACAAATAGACTAAGTTGGTTTTTGGGCTCGAGTTTACGACTAGGAGTACTTATAAAAAAATGTTTTGGGATATTTTAAGGAATTTGGTAAGCTTCGGGTCAATTTTAGAGGTCCATGTGTAAAATGGTAATTTTCGGGTTTCCAAGGGCAAAATGGTAATTTTGCACCCGGAGTGAGATTTTAGTCCTAGCAGCGCCCTGAGTACGAATCATAATATTTTTAAATGTTCATGCATCACGTTTACGATTTTTTTTAAACTATTATAATAATTATCATGCATGTTTGGTTTAAAATAATTAAGGAAGAGCACTCCGTCTCCACCGCGCCGCGTCAGTATTTCGTTTGTTTTCTGTCAAAACAAACCCAGGCATGTTTATATCTCCTTTGACTCTTCAATCAAGTCATATAGATATTTTTTAAATTATCGCAAGTAAATGATTTTGATACAGGAGATTGAAATTTTTCAGATTTGATGATGCCATTTAATTATATTACGTGCATAGAAATTTAAAGTGTTCATTTTTGAGATTTATGCGATATTGCTTGTGGCCGTAGAACTATCATGGGAGACTTTGTAAATCCGGTTGCCAGTTACCGGTCAGTTTCAGTTTGTACCGCCCAGTATACTGTGGCATTTCGTCTGATCAGACGAGCATATTTAAATCCGATCGCCAGTTATCGGTCCGGTCGCCAGTCACCGGTCATTTTGCAGTTTATATTAGTGCAGTGGCCACTTGCGGATACCATAATCTCACCAAAAAATTATTACTTGATATTTATGACAGGGCTCGATGGAGCAACCATTTTTACTACGATGTTCAGTTTAGTTATGCACGTATTATAATTGTTTATGGCGAAGTATTTTCACTTTATGACTCCTGATACGACATCTTACCCCATGCAAAATTTTACTATTTATTTATGTACTCGCTATATACGATTTATGCATGCTGAGTCTTTAGGCTCACTAGACTTGATTGTTGTAGGTACTGCTAATGTCGGGGCTGAGGGCGGGGACCAGTGAGCTAGCTTGGTCGGCAGTAGTGGGACCCGATGACCTCATTTTCAGCACTTACGATTCTTATGCTCAAACATTTTATCTCTTGTTGAATTATTTTAAATTGTTACTTTCCAAACATTAAATTCTTCCGCTGCTATTTTTAAACATTAAACATTATTTAACGGTTTATTTTATGAATTTGATACTTCATTTAGTTTAAAAGAAAACTTTTAATTTTTCCGCAAATTTTCAAGCACGAATTTTCGGGCCTTTACAGCTGGGTTGGGTCCTAGGACGGCTAGGTGCGTGGGAGTGGCTAGGGAAGAGTCCTAGTGAACTAGGACTCTCCCCCATGTGTTGATCGCGGCTGCTGTGATTCGGGAGAGAGGGCAGCTCGGCTAGGGGCAATTCAGGAGGGTCCTATAGGGTCCTAGGATGATGGGCAATGGTCGGGCCAAGGGTTGGTGCGGCTGGTTCGCTGCTGGCTCGTCTGGAAGTGGAAACGTGATAGATGTTCCTTGTGTGCGCAGGTGCCGTTCTATTTCAGGTGTCTTGTTGCACGGGGTCCAGGGCATGGGCTTGTCTGGGTAGGGTCTGAGCGTGGTCCAGGGATGGTTAGGGTCATGTGGGCTCGGTGGTGGCTGGGCTGGAGGAGTCCTAGTGGGCTAGGAGTTCAAGGCGTGAGTTATCCATCCAAGCGCAGGTTAGTGTCTCTGTCCAAGAGTGTTTGAGTGAGCTAGGGCTGGTTCTTTGGGCTGGGCTTGGTCAAGAGGGTTCCTAGGTGGGTTGGCTCGAGGTGTCTCGGGTGTGGCTCGAGTAAATTGGGAGATGGCTCGGGTGGTTCGATAATGGGTCAATATTTTGAATTTAATAACAAAAATTGAATCCATGGGTCCACAGGTGTGTCTCAGGACTTGGAAGGGTAGAATAAATCTTGAAAATGTTATTTAAAACTTTGGGATCAAAATAACGGGTTTTATAATTTTCTGGGATTTAATCGCCGCACAAAACGCTAATTAACGAGTTAATTGAAACACCTAGTTTTAAGCTTTATAAAATTATGGAAAATTAGGTTTAAGCTTAAATAATTATTAAAAGTCTAATTCTTTAACTTGGGAATTTTATATTAAGGTTTGGGTTAATTCGAGATTAAAACGCGTTAATATGTCTTATTTAAAGATTAAATTAAAAGTCATCGATTTACGCCAAATAAAAATTTGAGAAAATTCATGTAACATTAAATAATTATTTAGAATAATTTCACTTAATTAAATATGAGAGACATATAAATTCCAGAATTTTTACGTCTAGGGGCAAAACAGTCTTTTTGCACTTAGGAAAATACGAAAATGCTTGGCAGCATCCCGGTGGATCATAATGCATGTAAAATGATATTTTATGATTTATTATGATGATTTTGATGATAATATGTATTTTTACGATTTATGGTAAAGCTGTGCAGTTTATACTGTCTAAAATGTTATTTTTGGAAGTTGTCTTATTTTATGATTTTTAAAGAAAATGAAAAATATTTTGAGGGATGTGAATTGACTGTGACAAAAGATATGATATATGATATACGATTTTGTGGCGATGACGTGAGGGCCAAGGCCCTAGAGGGAGCCGATATACGGGTCAAGGCCCCAGAGGGACCCTGTTTACGGGCCAAGGCCTTAGAGGGACCCCGTGTATGGGAAAAGGTCCCAGAGGGACCCCGACGATCGTATTTCCACGGTGGAGCCTAGTGCACACCCCCATGGACCATGTGGAGCTAAGACTGCAGTCGACCAAAGGATAAAAGCTAGTCACTTTCAAGGATCAAACTTCACCCAAAATGATATATGATTGAAAACTTTACGATTTTAATGATTTTATGATATATGATTCATGATAATGATTAAAGCTTATTTTAAATGATTTTTAAAAGAATTATTTATGCTTAAAGTTATTTTAAAATGCTTTTACCAGTTATGATTTAATTATGCTTAAATGATTTTTAATGGTTTATTTAGGTCCAAAAGATTATTTTAAATAAAAATATGATTTTTAAATTCTTGTGGATGTATATGTATTATTTGTTATCCATGTTTAGAACGTGTTGAGTCTTTAGACTCACTAGGTTTGTATGATGCAAGATTTGATGATTTGTAGAGGCGGTGACGATTGAGTCGATCGAGTGTAGCAGTACACACCAGAGGGCCTTTATGTTTCCGCACTAGCTAGATAGATTTATGATTTATAGATTTATGTTATTGATTTTTATTAGAGATAATTTTATGCTTTATTTTTATTGTTAGCCGATCTTTACAAAGGTCGATTGAGGAATTTTTGGTTAGCCGATGATTTTGGATTTTATTTTATGCACTTGAGATTTAAATTGATAAATTATTATGATTCATGATTATGTTAAATTATTTTATTTAGTAATTTAGAATTCATGATTTAAGATTAGAAAAGAAAAAAAATCGAGGTCGTTTCAGTTGGTATCAGAGCGAGGTTTTCCTCAAAGGGTTGTGTACTGTCACTTCGAGAAGCTCAAGAAGTCACGCCTCAACTATGTGAGTTTTACTGCTTTACATTCTATATGATTAATATTATTTCATGATTATATGATGCATGATATAAATGTTAGTTGCATGCTGCATGAAAATTTTTAAAATGTATGTTGGTTACGTGGTTTGGACGACGTATACAGAGATGCCTCCTAGAAGGATTGTGCGTAGGACTAATGAGGTAAGATAGGAGGAGAATATCCCACAGCCTCCACCTGGTCAGGATGCTAGTGTCTGTGTACTAGCCGGTATGGCCCGTTTCTTTCAGCAACACGTAGGGGATGGAGCAAGGGCTAGACTAGAAGCAGCGTATGAGCGTTTTAGGAGGATGCACCCCGATGATTTCCATGGCACTACTGATCCATTCGTGGCTGAGGGATGAATTAGATCTTTAGAGGTAATCTTTCGTTATATGGACATGGCGGACGCCGATCGAGTTCGTTGTACTATCTATCTGTTGAAAGGCGACGCTTCCTTATGGTGGGAGGGAGCGGAGCGAGGAGTGAACATGGCGACATTGACTTGGGAAGGATTCAAGAGAGTGTTCTATGACAAGTACTTCACATCCGATGTTCGTTCTAGGTTTAAGAGGGAGTTTATGAGTCTCCGTCAAGGGGATTGGACTGTTGCCGAGTTTGTGCAGAAGTTTGATAGAGGCTGCCACTTTGTTCCCTTGATTGCCAACGATGCTGCTGAAAAATTATGAAATTTTGTAGATGGTTTGAGGCCGACCATCCGACGCGATGTGATGCTTGTTGATCCTATTGATTATACTATTGTCGTTGCCAGAGCTCTTAGAGCCGAACAGTCATTGAAGGATATCGATTGGGAGATGCAACGAAAGAGGAACCGTGCTCAGCAAGCTAATCAGAGTAATAAGAAGCCTTATGTGGGACAACCAAAGCAACCAGAACTACCAAAACCACAAGGACCACCACCAAAAGGGAATATTCCGAAGGCTGATGACAAACCACTTTGCAAGGAGTGCAATCGTCCACATTCTGGCAAGTGCTTGTGGGGCACCTACAAGTGCTTCAAATGTGGAGATTTGGGACACAAGGCTAAGGATTGCCCAACGTTCAAACAACACACTACTGGAAGGGTCTATGTGATGCAAGCTGCGGAGGTTGAAACAGAACATGCACTACACTGATTTCGTGGTAACCTAGCTATTTAACATTTTTTGATGCTTTTCTTGCATGAAATGTTAAATTAGGTTATGGGAATTGTTTTGGATATTGAAGAACTTAGAGGAAAATAGGGTGCATGCACTACTTGAGCTGGATTTAGGAGTCGATTTTGCAAATTTTTGGGTTAGAATTGCAATTTCCAAAATTTTAAGGACCGAATCGAGGAATTAGATTTAAGTTAGAGGTTAAGTTTGAGGTGGATAAGAGAACCTAAGCTTTACAATCTTCAAGTCAAGGGAAATTTCAAGGACGAATTCAATTTAAGGGGGGGGAGAATTGTAACGTCCGAAAAATCAGTCCACGTAAACCACATGCATGCAAAAGTAGTTTAATTGCTTAATTGTTTTAATTAATTGCTTTTAAATGTTAGCATAATGTTTATTATATGATTAAATATAGGATTGTATGTTTAAATGATTATGTGACATGTTTTCATGAAATTAGTATTTTTACCCGAATATTCGACAATAGGCAGAGAAAAGAAGACCGTGGACGATCAAGACAAGAATATGTATTTTTATTTAAATAGTGGCAAGGCTTCCTAATATGATTAAAAATGATTTAATTTTTCTAAAAACGTTGGATTTCGAATTATTTTACGAATCGAGCTCGATTTTTCCCGAGAAGCCGGTTTTGGGCAAACAAGAAGTTTTAAATATCAAAAATATTATTTTATGGAAACTTATTTTATAAACTCTTATTATTTAATTAATTAAGTGTTATTGGGCTCAATTTAATTAATTTAAGTAGGTCCAATTACCCTTAAGTTGCAAGCCCAAACCAAAGCCCATTTAACATGTTAATTTAATTATAAATTAGTGTTTTAGGTATTCTAAACCTAAGAATTCAGCCCCCATCAGCCGTGGATCACCTTGCACACACAATTCAGATTTTCAAAATTTAAGAAGAAAGAAAAGCTTGTGTTCTTCGTCATCCTGTCGTCCAATGTCTCACCCTCGCCGAAGATCGAATAATCGAGCGTTATAAACGCAAAGGCACGTTTTCTAAGATCTTTTAACATCATAAAAATCATAATATGATTGATTTAATTGTTTATGCATGAAAAAAAATATCGGTGTTCGATTATTTTACGGCGGGATGCGTATTTTTCAAAATTTCAACGATTTTACATTTATTTGAAAAAAATGATTCCGATGGACACGCTGCCAATACATGATAAAATATGAATGATTTATAGCCAAAACATGATAATTAATTGAGAAATTAGAGGCTGGAAATCGTGGGCTAAAAATCAGAAAGTAAGAACCGTAAGTTTTCTTTGAGGTTTGTGTGCTTGGTGAGGTTCAAGTGTTCGATCACTATGCATGGGTTCATAGGGCTCGACCAAGTCTGTGGGTTGGGTCCTAAGGGTCGTATTCTAAGGCTGGGTTGGGTCCTAGGACGTCTAGGTGCGTGGGAGTGGCTAGGGAAGAGTCCTAGTGAACTAGGACTCTCCCCCATGTGTTGATCGCGGCTGCTGTGATTCGGGAGAGAGGGCAGCGCAGGTAGGGGAAATTCAGGAGGGTCCTATAGGGTCCTAGGATGATGGGCAATGGTCGGGCCAAGGGTTGGTGCGGCTGGTTCGCTGCTGGCTCGTCTGGAAGTGGAAACGTGAGAGATCTTCCTTGTGTGCGCAGGTGCCGTTCTATTTCAGGTGTCTTGCTGCATGGGGTCCAAGGCTTGGGCTTGTCTGGTAGGGTCTGAGCATGGTCCAAGGATGGTTAGGATCATGTGGGCTAGGTGGTGGCTCGGCTCGAGGAGTCCTAGTGTGCTAGGAGTTCATGGGCGTGAGTTATCCATCCAAGTGCAGGTTAGTGTCTCGGTCCAGGAGTGTTTGTTTGAGCTAGGGGCTGGTTCTTTGGGCTGGGCTTGGTCAGGAGGGTGCTTAGGTGGGTTGGCTAGGGTTTGGCTTGAAGTGTCTCGGGTGTGGCTCGAGTAAATTGGGAGATGGCTCGGGTGGTTCGATAATGGGTCAATATTTCGAATTTAATAACAAAAATTGAATCCATTGGTCCACAGGTGTGGCTAATGACTTGGAAGGGTAGAATAAATCTTGAAAAAGTTATGTTAAAAATTTGGGATCAAAATAACGAGTTTTGGAATTTTCCGGGATTTAATCGTCGCACAAAACACTAATTAACGAGTTAATTGAAACGCCTAATTTTAAGATTTATAAAATTATGAAAAATTAGGTTTAAGCTTAAATAATTATTAAAATTCTAATTCTTTAACTTGGGAATTTTATATTAAGGTTTGGGTTAATTCAGGATTAAAACGCGGTAATATGTCTTATTTAAAGAATAAATTAAAAGTCATCGATTTATGCCAAATAAAAATATGAGAAAATTCATGTAAGCTTAAATAATTATTTAGAATAATTCAATGTAATTAAATATGAGAGAAAGATAAATTCAAGAATTTTTACGTTTTGGGGCAAAACGGTCTTTTTACATTTAGAAAAATACGAAAATGCTTGGCAGCATCCCGAAGGATCATAATGCATGTAAAATGATATTTTATGATTTATTATGATGATTTTGATGATAATATGTTTTTTTACGATTTATGGTAAAGCTGTGCAGTTTATACTTTCTAAAATGTTATTTTTGGAAGCTGTCTTATTTTAGGATTTTTAAAGAAAATAAAAAATATTTTGAGGGATGAGAATTGACTGTGACAAAAGATATGATATATGATATATGATTTGTGGCGATGACGTGAGGGCCAAGGCCCTAGAGGGAGCCGATATACGGGCCAAGGCCCCAGAGGGACCCCGTGTATGGGAAAAGGCCCCAGAGGGACCCCGACGATCGTATTTCCACGGTGGAGCCTAGTGCACACCCCCATGGACCATGTGGAGCTAAGACTCCAGTCGACCAAAGGATAAAAGCTAGTCACTTTCAAGGAGAAAATTTACTACGGTTTTGTTATAATAGCGAAGGTATTGTAGTAAACCGTCGCTATTAGCGACAATATTCAGAGACCGTCGCTACGATATTAGCGACGGTTGTGTTAAAACCGTCGTCGATTTAAATTTAGTAACGGTTTTATTAAAACTGTCGCTAAAAAATCGTCGGTAATTTAAAAAAATTTCTAAGTAATTGGGTGCCAATTTTTCGCACCGTGCTAATATGCATGTCGTGAATAATAATATTTACGGCATGCAATTAATGTACGCCGTTAATGTTTAGACACAAATTTTTTTAAAATTGATTTACTATTAACAGCGCGCATAAACATGCACACTTTTAATAATACTATATACGGCGTGCCTTTATTGTGCGCTGTGAAAATTGCATAAGTTATTAATAGCTCACATATAATTGCACAATGTCGTCTATATAATTTATTAACAGCACACATAAATGCATGCTGCGAATATTACTATCCGCAGCGTGCTTTTATTGCACACCGTTATTTCTATCAAGTACAACAATATTAACAGCGCACATATGGGTGCACGCCGTTAAAATTAATATTCAGGGCATTCTTTTAATGCACGCTGTTGATGATGTGCTGCGAAAAATCTTTTTTCTTGTAGTGAATAAAATCAATATAATGAAACCACCACCTTCCTCCTCCACCGCCACCCTCCTCCGGAAGAGACGCCTCTCTCCTTATCCGTTTACCCTCTTAGCCTTCATTTTTTCGTCACCATCCTCCACGATGAAGGTTTTATACGTTATGTATTCAGTGCCAAATTCAATTCTCAATGATCCTCTCATGGAGACAAACCATAAAAAGTATATATATATATATATAAAGCATGATCTAGTGATATCTATAAATCTATTGATTCCAATTTCTTCCCATTATGCAAAATTCCTAGCTTCGGAATGTATCTAACATACATTTTTTTCTGTATAATTCGTTAAATGTTTGCCACAACATATTTTGGTGTTAGAGAAGAAACTACTAGACAAGTTTGATTCTTTCAATCGAATAAAGTGAAAATGATTGCGATGTATTCCAAGGAAAATGGGTGGGAGACAAGTCGAGGCCACTTTACGAGGAGTCAGAGTGCCCATACATACAACCACAGTTGATCATATGTGTTAATTGATTATCGATTCAGTTAAAATTCCATAACAAGTTTTGTGACCGTTAAATTACTTCATTAATTATACCATTCACTGTATCTAAATAGAAATTCAGTTACAAGTAGTTCAAATCGATTTACTTTCTATATTTACATGTGAAGTAAATGTCATTTATTTGAATAAATCTTGGACTGACACGTGTCAAAAAATTTGAACAATTACAAACATATTTATTTGTGCCGCCTTTCCTCAGTTTACTTTATCCATTCTCAAACTTTCGATTTCTCAAAACTCAGAGCAATATTTTTCGTAGAAAATCTAAGCTAATGGCAAGTCGAACCCCGACATTATTTCTCAACGCTATGGCTATTGATTTCGATTCGGTTCTATCCGTCTCAAATAAACCCATTCGCAGCATGTTTCTGAAGCTCGAAGTTACGCATCTGAAGAAATTCTTGGGAATGGAAAACCAATATATTTATCCGAAGGAGATTCAATCAATCTATGATAGCAGCTCAATTTATGAAGATGGCAAGATTACTATAAACGTCAACAACCAAACACGGATTATAGATGAGGCATTTTTCAGCAATATTTTTCAAATGCCAACTGAAGGTTTGTCTCACTTCTTTGAAGTTACCATAGCTGATATTTAAGAAATGCAGCTTCTGCTATTTGCTTATGGGAAGAAGATCAAGGTCTCTGACCCAAAGAAGGAACTGAAGCCAGAGATCCAGTTGCTGGCTGATATTGTTTCCAAGGTTGTCCTTGCCAAGGTAAGTTACTTTGCTGCCCTTACTCTGGAGAAATTTCAAGTGATGACTGTAATTATGAAGGGCACAAATTTGAACTGGTCAACAATCATCTTCAACATTCTGAAAAATATGGTTCAGTCATCGAAGAAATCAAATGGATTCGCTCTGCAGCTAAGCTATTTGTTGGAGAGCTCAGGTATTCTCAGTGACTCAGCGGAGAAGATGTCCAAATTCAAGGTGTTCAACGCCAAGAACTTTTAGCCAACCTGAATGAAATTGGACATCTCTCCAGCCAAGTTCGTGAAAATCAAGCAGTAGATTGGAATGATAGCAGCTCTGAAGTCTGTGAAGATTGTTAAAGCCAAAGCTATGGCTCGTCAACTGAAAACCAAAAGGAAACTGGTTGTCCATGGCAGTGATTCAGAGAAAACACCCTCTCCGAAAATTTGAAGAAATTGAGGTCTCAGAAGACCAAACCAGCTGTCACTTTTGAAGCCATTCCAGATTACAGACTGAGGTCTACTGGAGCTGAGGCACCCATTGCTGCCGTTTCAATCAAGACAGTTCCAATCACGCAATCAGCTGAAGAACTTCAACTGAAGAAACCATCGGATCATCCCTCAAAGCTCATTGATAAGTGAAATTTATTGCACTTTTTTTACTTGTATTTAACTTGGAATTTTGTGATTCTTGAGTAGGTTTTATGCGATTTGTTGTTGTTGTTGTAGTTTTGAAGCTTAGGATGAGAGTCTGGAGTATTAAAATGTTGAATTGGAAAGTGCAAAAGATTAAAATGTTGAATTGGAAAGTGCAAAAGAAAAAAAATACGTCAATGGTATTTATAGAGTTCGGAAGGCCTATAATGCTATTGAAGCCCATAGAGAATCTAGTGCTTGATGTGTTATTTAATTTTAGATTGTTGATGGGAATGTCGCAATCCATTTTTTAGATAACTAACATCTAGTTATCACTTGGTAGAGGGAGTAGATAATTATATGATTCTTGGCTAATGAATAAGAAGGATTTTTATAACATGGCTACAAGATATTACACATGGTGGACGGTTGCGTGAAATCAGACCTTTAGATCTTTTATTTCATTGTTATTTGCTAAAATTTGGTGTTACATTAAAATCGATTTTCAATTTAGTTATTCTTGCAAACAAATCTTTTAATTGATTATTCTAAATAAATTCAAGACTATTTTAATCACAAGAACTGATATACATTTATATACACACTCCTCGTGGGTTCAACACTTGTACTCAAAAATACATTTTACTATAACTCTACGTGCACTTGCGAGCAATCAAGAAAACACGCAACAAGTTTTTGGGGCCGTTGCCAGGGAATGTTTATTTTAAATTTGTTTTAGTATTGTTACCAATTAGTTTAGATTTTAATTTAGAGCTAATTTTAATGTATTACATTAAACATTGATTTGTTTATTATCTTTGTTTGACAGTGCATGCGAAGATCGCAAAATCTTTATTTTCTTATCTTTGATCCTGAGATCGAAGGAGCCGCAAGAAGATTAAGAAAGGCGAGAAGAGAAGAGATTCAAGCAATGGCTAACAACTGAGATAGTGAAAATCCACTCCCTGCAACACCCATCAGAGATCATTTTAGGCCGGTACTAAATGCTCATTATTTGGGCATAGCACGAGGGACTATTAATGCAAACAACTTTGAACTCAAGCCCGCATTGATAAACATGGTTCAATAGAACCCATTTGGGGGAGCCGCTACTGCAGATCCTCATCTACATCTCAGAACATTCTTTGAAATCACTGACACGGTAAAAATAAATGGTGTTTCTGATGATATAATTAGATTGTGCTTGTTTCCTTTTTCTCTTAGGGACCAAGCAAGAGGATGACTTTAATCGCTTACTTTGGGGAGTATCACTACATGGCAGCAGTTAGCAACTAAGTTCCTTGCTAAATATTTTGCGCCTGCGAAGTCTGCACAGTTGAAAATTGAGATAAGTACTTTTAGGTAGACTAAATTTGAACAATTATATAAGGCATGGGAATGTTATAAGGAGTTGTTGAGGAGGTTTCCAAACTATGGTTTTGAAGATTGGGTATAGATTGAATTATTTTACAATGGCTTGAATGGACAAACAAGAGGCACTGTGGATGCAGCAGCTGGTGGCAAGATATTTGCCAAATCACCTGATCAAGCATATGATTTTCTTGAACAGATGACCATTAACAATTATCAGTGGCGGTCTGAGTGGTCAGGAGTAAAGAAGACAGCTGAAGTTTATGCCATAGATCCTATGACATCACTCACCGCACAAGTTTCAGCTTTAACAACTCAAATTGCATCTATGAATAAGGTTAGTACATCAGAGGTTGAAAATTCATCGGTTGTATTGAAGAACCACATATTCCTGATGAAGCTCATCATATCAACAATAGGAATTTTGGTGGCTATGGAGGATATCGAGGTAAGCCTCCCCCTAACACTTATCATCCTGATTTGAGAAATCATGAGAATATTTCATATGCTAATAATAAGAATGTGTTGAATCCTCTGGAGTTCAATACATTGAAGGAGGAAGGAAAACCTTCGCTTGAGCATCTAGTTGAGACAGTTGTTGCTGAATCTAGTAAAGGATGGCTAGGACTGAATCTCGTCTTGATGGCATGGAAACTCACATGGGAAATATGGGTGCCACAATGAAATCATTGGAGACACAGATTGGACAGTTGGCTAATGCATTGAAAGATCAAAATAGAGGTCAATTCCCAAGTATACTAAAGTGAATCCAAAGGAGCAATGCAAAGTTGTAACATTGAGAAATGGAAGAGAACTTGAGGTTGAAAAATTCAAAGAGAATGAAGAAAATGAGAAGAGATTTGAAGAGCATGAGTGTGAAAATGGAAAGAAGAACAAGGTTAAGGAGTCTCGAATTGAAACTGAAGTTGAACGAATTCCTAGACTGAAACTGACTCTTCCATACCAACAGAGATTTAGGAAGAAAATTATTGATGATCAATTTGCAAAATTTTTGGAGATTTTCAAGAATATTCACATCAACATTCCATTTGCTGATGCCTTGGATCAAATGTCAAACTATGCAAAGTTTATCAAAGATGTGATGTCAAAGAAGAGGAAGTTGCAGGAGTTCGTGACAATGAAGTTGACCGAAGAGTGTAGCGTCATTCTCCAAAAGAAGCTACCACAAAAACTAAAAGATCCAGTGAGTTTTACTATTCCTTGCATTATTGGTGGTTCTCATGTTAATAAAGCTTTATGTGATATTGGAGCAAGTATTAATCTTATGTCATTTTCTATTTATAGGGACTTGGAGATTGAGGAGGTAAAACCAACCACTATAACTTTGCAACTTGTAGATATGTCACTCACCTATCCTCGTGGAATTGTTGAAGATGTTTTGGTAAAGGTTGACAAGTTTATCTTCCCTTCTGATTTTGTAATACTTGATATGGAGGAAGATCAAGATGCTCCATTGATTTTTGGACGACCCTTCTTAGCCACTGGAAAAGCATAGATAGATGCACACAAAGAATAACTCATCTTGAGAGTTGGTGGGTAAGCTGTGATATTCAAAATCTATAAGCTATTAAAGGTAACAACAAGGTGAGTACATGTAAAAGTATTGATATAATTGACTCTTGTGTTGCTGAGATTGGTATAGGTCATACAGTAGAATATCCATTAGAAAGATGCCTTTCTAGTACTGTCGTTAGAGTTGATGATGATGATTGGGAATTGAGAGAGCAATTTTTAGCTCTTGAGGAGTTGCCAAAGGTGAAGGAAGCTGCACAGAAGAAGTTAGAAGAAGAAAAGTATTCAGAGATAATACCTCCATCCCCAGTTTTGAAGGAATTGTCAAGCCATATTTGCTATGCTTTCTTGGGTGAGAAGTCGACGTATCCGATAATTATCTCTTCTTCTCTTACTTTAGATGAAAAAGAGAAACTGTTGAGAGTGTTGAGGAAATTTAAAACTGCATTTGGGCGGTCGATTTTTTATATCAAGGGGTTCGTCCCATCATATGCATGCATAGGATTTTAATGGAGGAGTCATACGCTCCTTATGTGGATCATCAGAGGAGGCTAAATCTAGCCATGAAGGAGGCAGTGAAAAATGAAGTACTGAAATTGTTAAATGCTGAAGTTATATATGCTATTTCTGACACCAGTTGGGTGTCTCTTGTGCAAGTAGTGCCTAAAAAGGGTGGAATGACTGTGGTAAATAACAAAATTGATGAAATAATATCTACTCGTACCGTGACTAGATGGCGATTATGTATTGATTGTAGGAAGTTGAACAATGACACAATTAAAGATCATTTTCCATTACTTTTTATTGATCAAATGCTTGATAGACTTGCTGGTTATTGTCACTACTGCTTTTTAGATGGTTATTCAGGTTATAACCAAATTGCTATATCATCGGAGGATCAAGAAAAGAAAACATTCACGTGCCCCTATGGCTCGTTTGCTTTTAGGAGGATGCCTTTTGTGCTATGCAATGCACCTGCTACTTTTCAGATGTGTATGATGGTCATATTTGCATACATGGTGGAAGACATCATGGAAGTCTTCATGGATGAGTTCTCGGTATTTGGCTCTTCATTTGATCAATGTTTACATAATATTTCCCTCGTTTTGCAGAGATTTCAAGAAAAGAACTTATTTCCTAATTGGGAGAAGTGTCATTTTATGGTCCAAGAGGGTATTGTTCTTGGACATAAAGTGTTTTCTAAGGGACTAGAGGTAGACAGAGCCAAAGTGGTTGCAATTGAAAAGCTTCCACCACCAAAGAAAATCAAAGGAATAAGGAGTTTCTTAGGACACGCCGGGTTTTATCAAAGATTTTTCTAAGATTACTAAACCTTTGTGTAATTTTCTTGAAAAAGAATCCACTTTTATTTTCGATGATGATTGTCTGCAGGCATTTGAGAAGCATTTTAGAATATCAAGAAGGCATTGGTGACAACACCAATCATGATAGTGCCAGATTGGAAGGAGCCCTTCGAGTTGATGTTCGATGCTAGTGATTATGCAGTAGGTGTGGTGTTGGGCCAAAGGCGTGATAAATTTTTTAGATCAATCTACTATGCAAGTTTAACCATGGATGTTGCACAGCAAAATTACACAAATACTGAAAAAGAGATTCTTGCAGTAGTGTTTGCATTTGACAAGTTTAGACCTTACTTAGTTGGCACAAAGGTAATTGTTTTCACTGACCATGCAGCTATTCGATACCTATTTGCCAAGAAAGATGCAAATCACGCTTGATAAAGTGGATTTTATTGCTCCAAGAGTTTGATTTTGAAGTGAAGGATAGGAAAGGATGTGAAAATCAAGTGGCCAACCACTTGTCATGGCTCGAACTTGAAGATAAAAAAGATGAAGGAACCATAAAAGAAGCATTTCTAGATGAACAGCTGTTTGAGGTAAATTTGATACTCCCTTGGTTTGCTGATATATCTAATTTTTGTCTTTTGGTACTCTCCCTCCAGATTTGTCTTATCATCAAAAGAAGAAATTTTTCACGATGCAAATTTTTACATTTGGGATGATCCATACATCTTCAAGAGATGTGCTGATCAAATGTTTAGAAGATGCGTAGCAGAGGAAGAAGCGAAAGTTATTCTTGAACAATGTCACTCTTCACCATATGGTGGCCACTTTGGAGCATCAAGAACAGCAAATGTATTACAGCCTAGTTTTTATTGGCCTACTTTGTTCAAAGATAGTTATACATTAACCAAGTCATGTGATAAATGATAAAGGGTTGGAAATATTTCTAGACGCCATGAGTTTCCATTGACCAATATTTTTGAAGTGGAACTTTTTGATGTTTGGGGTATTGACTTCATGGGACCATTTCCATCTTCTTTTGGTCAATCTTATATTTTGCTTGCTGTGGACTATGTGTCAAAATAGGTGGAAGCAATTGCCACCAATACTAATGATGCTCGAGTGGTTGCTAAGTTTGTTCACATGAACATCTTGGGACCCAAAGAGCCATAATTGGTGATGAAGTTACACATTTTTGTAATAAAATCTTTAAATCACTTTTGGTTAAATATGACGTGAAGCATAAGGTGAACCTGACACACCACCCACAAGCAAATGGACAAGTCAAAGTATCAAACCGGGAAATTAAGCAGATATTGGAGAAAACAGTGAAGATAAACCGGAAGGATTGGGCACTGAAGCTGGATGATGCCTTATGGGCTTAGGGGACTGCATACAAGACACCTATTGGGATGTTACCCTATAGGTTGGTCTTTGGTAAGGCCTGTCACTTACCACTGGAATTGGAACATAGAGATTTTTGGGCCGTGAAAAAGCTCAACTTTGACATGGAAGCATCTGCTGAGCAGCGGTTATTGCAATTAAATGAGATGGAGGAATTCAGAAATGAGGCTTATGCAAACACAAAGATAACAAGGAGATGACCAAGAAGTGGCACGACAACCATATCTTGCATAGGGATCTCGAGCCCAGACAACAAGTACTGTTGGTCAATTCACGCCTCAAACTATTTCTTGGTAAGCTAAAATCAAGATGGTTGGGGCTTTTTACAATAGAATCAGTCCAACCATATGGAGCCATTGAGCTAAAGTGCAATGACGGAAGAAAATTTAAATTAAATGGACAACGGATCAAGCATTACTATGGGAGTGAAGTACGACATGTTGACAACATTAGTTCGGGCGGATCAACTTGATTTAGAATTGTGGCAGTCGATCTGACGACGTTAAACCAAGCGTTTATTGGGAGGCAACCAAAATTTTTGTTTCTTTATAGCATTTTGGTTTTGTTTTTATTCTTGAATTCTTATTTTTGGTAGATTATATTTGGTTTAGTGTGTTCTTGTATCTCCCTAAATCTTATGACTCCCAACTGTGTTTTTTCAAGACTAAAAATTAGAAGAAAACAATTGCAAAGAGTGCTCTCACGCTGGAAATCTACTGCACCCGTGGTAGTTGAAGACAGAAAATTAAAAATTTCCAGTAGCCATACCGCACCAGTGGACTACTTGTCAGTGCACCCGCGTTGGGTTGATAGAGACAACACCGCACCCGCGGTAGGATTTTGAGCGCACTGACGGTGTCTGCAGACTGAAAACTATAATTTTCCAGTAGGCTAAGCGCACACGCGGTCTATTTGTCACTGCACTCGCGATATAATCTGGACCGCACAGAATGCATAGATGATGAGGATGGCAATGACTATTGACGGTCGTTGCCCGAGGTATGTGTATTACTCTGTCTTTCATGATCATTTACATCGAGAACGATGTACATATTTTAGTTCGGGGGAGATGTTGAAAGGGGATCGGTTACGGTGCCTAGAAGCAAACGGAAGTGTGGGGACCTGGACGCTAATCATCTTTTAAATCGTCATTGGGACTAATCTAATCAGTTATGATAAATAGGGTCTAAAATTTTTTTTTTTAAAATGCGGAAGGTAATGGAATCAAACTCCTATACATATCAGTATAAAAGTATAAATCTCAAACATCATACAATAATTTACATCTCAGGTTTAACACCTAACTATCAAGTGTTTAAACCCTATCTCTAGTCCAAGTCCGGAATCACCACTCTAATCTCGATCTGTCTTCACCTCTGTGACCCTGTACCTGTCCCACCTGTTGTCATGCACACATACAAACAAGACAACAGCCGGATAACTCCGGTGAGAAATAAATATCCCAGTATAAACAATGTATTAAATGCAATCATATAAAACGTATATAAAATCATAAACAAACAACAAAACATGTATCTAATCTGACTACATGAATCAATGACTCGTGATATAATCTTATCTTATCTCAAATCTAGGGATCCCAATCTAATTTAGACTTTGGTATGCTGTATCGAGTGTCTGAGATAGACGTCGATCTACATCTAAGGCTCTTCGATACACCGTAAGTCTAGAGTCTTATCGGTTCTGAGGAAGACTCGGCGGTTCTGCCCTAGCTAGGCTGTTCTGCCCTAGACTCGGACTCTGACTTTTTTCTAAGTGAATACATTAACATATCAATCTGACAATCTACAAATATCAATGCAATAAAGTAAAGTATGTGATTTAGGGAAACTCAAGTCAAACCTAACTCGAGTTGTGCAATCCCGAATCAACATTTATTTATACCTTTCTTGCTGTCGCTCTGATACAGTCGAAGTCATGATTCAAAGTCTGTCACTCTTCAATCTGGCAATGACAATATCAATATTCTGTATCAATATTCTAATCAAATCACAACATCTCTGTTTTAATCAGATTCTGACGGTACAACAGTACAATATTGCGATACTGATAATACCATATCAGTCTATACCAATTCCAATAATTTACAATCAACCACCGTACAAATCTGATATCAGTTCTAGTCAATTTCATTCTGAAATTCATAACAATTCCATATTCAGTCCGTTTCTTAATCTGACTTCGATTCTACGCTGTCTAACATGTCAAGAACAACATATATGACGTGTATTCAATTCTAACAACATCATAATTTCAAAACATGTCAAGACGTAGTAAAACTTACGTCCTGTAGTATCCTGCGTTGATAGGAACACAGTACTGAAGTCGGATTTAAAATCTAACGGACGGATTGATCGTAAATCAAATTCTAAAAATTCAAAATCTATTTTCCTTCGATTTCTCTTTTTCCTTCTTTCTGAAGAAAGTTGCATGTATATATATATATACACCAACGTACATGCAAAGGACGAGTGGCTCAATGTGCATACTGCACGTCTCGCGCATATGCGCGGCTACTTTCCGCGCATATGCGCGCCGCGCCCTATTCGGCGCATATGCGCAAGGCGTCTGTTCCAAATACCCCCCTCTCGGGTTGTCTCGCGCATGTGCGCTAGTTTAGGTCGCGCATGTGCGCCAACCCTACTGGAACCCCCGTGCATGTGCGCGCATATAGTCGCGCATGTGCGCCAATCCTTCTGTTCTCGCACATCAATTTTCACACGTGATCTCATTTCGTGTTTTGGTTAGCCCCTTCATAATCGTCTCGATTAAAATCTATAATCGTAATATAACACGACATAAAATCTCGGGCATTACATTTCTCCCCCCCTAAGATACGATTTCGTCCTCGAAATCACATGCATTTTATTCGTATCAACAAGGATTATATATACAAAACTATATAAGAAATTACATCATCTAAATAACTCTAGGAACTCTTGTCTCATATCTGATTCAGTCTCCCAAGTTGCTTCTTCAGTACCATGACGAGTCCATTGAACTTTTACAAGTGGGATTGTCTTCGTTCTGAGCTGTTTATCTTTACGATCAATAATTTGAATCGGTTTTTCAACATAGCTCAACGTCTCATCCAGTTCGGCCTCGTCTGGTGGAATAGCATGTGAAGCATCAGGAAGGTACTTCCTTAATAACGATACATGAAAGACATCATGTATCCCAGATAATGAAGGCGGTAAGGCGAGTCGATAGGCACGATCTCCTATCATCTCGAGGATCTCATAAGGCCCGATGTATCGTGGAGACAGTTTCCCTTTCTTGCCAAATCTGAAAACTCCTCTGAAAGGTGAAATCTTCAAGAAAACTCGGTCTCCTGCCTCAAATACCAACGGTCTACGTCGAACATTGGCATATTTGGCTTGTCTATCCTGGGCTGCCTTCATTTTCTTCTGAATAAGTTTCACTTTCTCGGTCATATCTCTGATCATATCCGGTCCAGTCTCAGGAACTTCAAATATATCATCCCAATAAAGAGGGGATCTGCACTTCTTTCCGTACAACGCTTAAAATGGTGCCATCTCAATACTCGTCTGATAGCTGTTGTTGTACGAAAATTCACAAAGAGGCAATGCATCTTGCCAATTAGTGCCAAAATCTAGCACTACTGCTCTCAGCATATCTTCCAATGTCTGGATAGTCCGCTCTGACTGTCCGTCGGTCTGTGGATGATATGCGGTACTCAGATGTAACTTCGTACCGAGAGCCTGATGCAAACTCTGCCAGAAGTGCGAAGTAAATCGAGGATCACGATCTGAGACAATCGACTTCGGCACTCCATGCAATCTGACCACTTCTCGGACATAGATCTCTGCCATCTGGTCAAATCTGTACGTCATCTTATACGGTACAAAACATGCGGATTTGGTCAATCTGTCAATAACGACCCAAATCGCATCACAACCTCGGGAGGAACGCGGCAACTGCGTCACAAAGTCCATGGAAATATGATCCCATTTCCATTCAGGAATGGACAAGCTCTGTAATAAACCTCCTGGTTTCTTTCTTTCTGCCTTCACCTGTTGGAAATTCAGACATTTGGAAACAAATTCGGCGATATCAGTCTTCATTTGTTTTCACCAGAACTGTCCTTTCAAATCGTTATACATCTTTCTACCACTAGGATGAATACTGAATCGACTGTTGTGCGCTTCTAGCAATATCTGTAGTCTCAAATCTGAAACATTCGGCACAACCAGATGATTATTCACATACAAGACGTTGTCACGTACTTGATATTATGATCGATATCCTGTTCTAACCATCGATACTAATTTCTGTACATTCTGATCACTTCGCTGAGCTGCCTTAATTTTCATAATCAGCTCTGGTTCTACTTGCACCGTATAAAGTCTCAACGGTCTATAATCTGTTTCAAATTCTAATCCAGACAAACAGCAGTCTTCTATCAATTTTGAAACACCGATCGTCGATAAGGATAAAGAACATACCTTTCGACTTAGTGCATCCGCTGCTGCATTAGACTTTCCTGGATAGTATTTGATTTCACAATCAAAATCTTTAAGCAAATCAAGCCATCTTCGCTGCCTCATATTCAATTCAGATTGTGAAAACAGATATTTCAAACTCTTATGATCAGAATATATCTCAAACTTTTCACCATAAAGATAGTGTCGCCATATCTTTAATGCAAAGACAATGGCTGCCAATTCTAGATCATGAATTGGATAACGAGTCTCATGTGGTTTAAGCTGTCTTGAGGCATAAGCGATAACATGCCCTCGTTGCATCAGAACACATCCCAACCCTCTGTGAGAAGCGTCGCAATAGACCACAAAATCACCAGTACCGGATAGAATAGTCAACACCGGTGCACTGGTCAACCTCTTCTTCAACTCCAGAAAACTGGTTTCACATTCTTCAGACCAAACAAATGGAGCATTCTTCTGAGTCACCTGAGTAATTGGTTTAGCTATACTCGAGAAATCTTTAATGAAACAACGGTAGTATCCTGCTAAACCCATGAAACTGCGAATTTCAGGTACTGATGTCGGTCTTGGCCAAGAAATCACGGCTTCCACTTTACTGGGATCAACTGATATACCATCTCCAGATATAATATGACCCAGAAATACTACCTGTCTTAGCCAAAACTCACATTTCGACAGTTTAGCATATAACTTCTCAGCCCTTAGAATTCGCAACACAGTTCTTAGATGCTCAGCATGCTCACTCATATTCTTTGAATAAATCAAAATATCATCGATGAAAATAATCACAAAATCATCGAGATATTTCTGGAAGATACGGTTCATCAATCTCATGAATACAGCTGGAGCATTTGTCAGACCAAACGGCATGACAATAAATTCATAGTGTCCATACCTGGTTCTGAATGCTGTTTTTGAGATATCAGAATCTCTGACTCTCAACTGATGATATCCCGATCTCAAATCGATCTTGGAATATACTGAAAAACCCTGCAACTGATCGAATAAATCATCTATACGAGGCAAAGGATATTTATTCTTTACCGTTGCCTTGTTCAGTTGCCGATAGTCGATGCAGAGTCTCATCGAACCATCTTTCTTTCTTACGAATAGTACTGGAGCACCCCAAGGAGACACACTCGGTCTGATGTACCCCTTGGCCAGCAACTCTTGCAACTGATCCTTCAATTCTTTCAATTCAACTGGTGCCATTCTGTACGGAGCTCTAGAAATCGGTACTGTACCTGGCATCAGTTCAATGCTGAAATCTATCTCTCTAACTGGAGGTAATCCCGGGATCTCATCTGGGAAGACGTCAGCAAACTCACGCACCACTGGCAGATCTGCCAATGCTGGACTCGACTTCAGTAAATCTACTGAATATACAAGGAACCCTTCTACTCCTTTCTGTAACAATCGAGTCATAGATAGTACGGATACTAAAGGAATTCTCGATCTAGAACCCTTACCGTAAAATTTCCACTCTTCAGCCATATCTGGTCTGAATCTTACTATCTTGTGGAAACAATCAACTGTCGCTCTGTACTTGGTCAGCATATCAATATCGATAATACAGTCAAAGTCAGACAACCCAAGTACGATGCAATCTAATTCAATCTAATTCAATCTCATGCCCGTCATACTGTAGCATACAATGTTTAATCGAATTCACGGATATCAAATCCGTCCCCAAAGGCGAAGAGACAGACACTACAGTAGCTAAAGACTCTACAGGCAATGCATGACTTAATGCAAATCGTTTTGAAATAAATGTGTGTGAAGCACCGATATCAATTAATACGTAAGCAGGATAACCACATAAAGAACAGTTACCTGCCACAACGTCATATGGTGCTTCCTAGGCCTGCTCTTCTGTCAAAGCGAAGACTCTGGCCTCTGTCTCGGAGGCTGACCAACTGTCTGGCTTCCTCCCGGCCTCTGCTGTGACTGAGCTGGCGCTGGCTGAAATGTATGAACAGCAGCTGATCGTCTCTCAGTCTGTGCTACTGATCCCGATGACTCGGCCCCCTGCGATCTTTGGAAACCTCTCTGGGGACACACTTTAGCAAAGTGTCCCGGCTGTTTACAGAAATTGCAACTACCAGTCACTCCCTGGCATTGCTCAGTAGCATGTCTTCCTCCGCAAGTCTTGCAATAAACTCCAGTGTAACTCTGGCTCTGTCTAGTCCCACCGGAGCTGGAAGAACTGCTGCAAGATTTCTTGAATTGCTTTCCTCTGGCTTTCAAAAATTCTTTCTTTCCTCCACTACTGCTGCCACCCTCAAATCTGGGAGGTGGTTGCTGTGGTCTCGGTGCTGGAGGCACAAATGAAGCCCCTCTCTGTCTCATCAGCCCGGCTTCTGCTCCCTTGGCTCTGTTCAGGGCATCAGTAAAATTATTCGGTCGCCCTGTGTTCACCAATGTGAAAATGTCGGGGTTCAAGCCATTGATGAACTGGTCAGCAGTAGCTTCTTCGCTGTCAGCCACATGTGGAGCAAATTTCAGCAAGGAGGAGAACTTTGACACGTACTCTTCTATGTTCATCTCTCCCTGCCTGAGGTTGGCAAACTCCGCCCCCTTATCCTTCCGGTACGACACTGGAAAGAATCGTTGATAAAATTCAGTTCTGAATATATTCCAGGTAATAATCGTACCTCTATGCTCCATGGCTCTCTTCCTCGTAATCCACCAGTCCTTGGCAACGTCGTGTAACTGGTGTCCAATTAATTTCACTCTCTTCTCATCTGTATACTCCAAGGATTCGAACATCTCTATATCATCAAGCCAACTCTCACACTCCACAGCGTTCTCTGTGCCTTTCAAGGTTGGCGGATGAAATGACTGAAATCGTTTCAGTAACGTTTCCATTGGAGTCGGTGTGACATCCATTGTAGGATTGGATGTACTTCCCTGTTCTGGTGCTCGTCTCGGAGGCATATCTAATAATCAAATAGATTAGTAACAAGTACAACAATTTTGTTGCAATCCTCCTTTGATCATCTTACTGCTGATCTAGAATCAGTACTGATCCAATCTCAATAAAACATATTACTATATCAAATCAGATAAACAAGTAACATGTAATAAAGCAGTAAGACATGCTAGCATTCAAAAGCAGGAAAGAAAACCTCAATCTACCCCGCTCACTAGCCTCTTCTATCTCAATCTAAAGGAACCTATCGCTCTGATACCACCTGTTGGGGGGACCCGGACGCTAATCATCTTTTAAATCGTAATTGGGACTAATCTAATCAGTTATGATAAATAGGGTCTAAATTTTTTTTTTTAAAATGCGGAAGGTAATGGAATCAAACTCCTATACATATCAGTATAAAAGTATAAATCTCAAACATCATACAATAATTTACATCTCAGGTTTAACACCTAACTATCAAGTGGTTAAACCCTATCTCTAGTCCAAATCCGGAATCACCACTCTAATCTCGATCTGTCTTCACCTCTGTGACCCTGTACATGTCCCTGTTGTGGGGACCCGGACGCTAATCATCTTCTTAATCATCTTTGGGATTTAATGATCTATTCTGATAAACAGGGTCTTAAAAAAAATTTTCTTTTTCAAATATAAACGCGGAAGGTAATGACATCTAATAATATACATTTCTGTATAAAATACATGTCAGTATTAAAATGCAATAATCTAGTCTAAGGTTCAACTACTAAATTCCAGTAATAAAACCAAGTCTACTGTAAGTCCGGAATCACCACGCTAACTCGTCTTCTCTCATCGTCATTTCGACCCTGATCCAGCCCCACCTGTTGTCATGCACACATACAAAACAAGACAACAGCCGGATAACTCCGGTGAGAATAAATCCCAGTATAACACATGGTAAACATGTATATACATAAAATAAGTCATGAAACATGCTATTACTAATAAACTCAAAACATTAGATTTCATAAGCTATGAAATCTAATCACAACAAGCATGCACTTCAAATCAGCTAAACATGCATATAACCAATCTAAATCATAAAAACATGCTAGCACAACTGGAAGCAATAACGATGGGTCCCAAGATCTAGGAGCCACATCCATATAAGCATGCAGTTCTAATCAAATCATGTCTAGACTTGACTCGATCTATAACTCTAGGGATCCCGGTGTGAATAAGACGTCACTACCTACCCTCCAATCGGGGTAATGTACGTCTCATTCCTAGACTTCGGTCTGATCTGTATCAACGGCGGCAATAAGAGTAATACCTACTCCTATGCTGAGATACACCGAAACGTCTAGATATTTGACAATGCCTGTCAAAGACTCTCCTATCTTAACTGCAAGGAATAACAATCTGCAAACAAAGCATAATCATATTCATAACTGAATATCACGATTATCTTACCTGCTTGAATACAATTCTGAAATCAAAGCATAAACATGTCACAATATAAAGAACAAACTAGTATGTGATTTTGTTGGGAAACTCAAATGAGATTTCATTTGAGTTGGGACTTCCCGAATATCACATGCATTATACCTTTATCTTCCCCGTCTGAGGAAGACGAAGTCTCGAAGTCCAATCTGTCCATCTTCACTCTGAAATGACAAGAATAAATACACTGTATCAATGTGTAGCTCAAAACACAATCTGTTCTGATCAATACCCAATTCAGTACAAAATCTGATCACATCAACAATATCACGAGATAACAGAAACCAATACTGAATCTGATCAATCTGTACCAACTGATGTTTAGACGGCATAACACTACAGTCTTGTAACCCCGTCAGTCTTAACATCACGATTACACTACCAGAATTCCTAATAAATCTCAGTACAATCTATAACTTCAGTATCTGTACACTTTAAAAAGAATAACAGCATAATTCTGATAGCAATCTCAATCAAATCAACTCTAAAATTCATAACAATGCCATAACCAGTCTATTTCTAAATCTGACTTCGCTTCTACAATATCTACGGTAGCAGAAACACCATATCTGAATCATATTCAATTCTGACAACATCATAAAATCAAATCTTGTCTAAACGTAATAAAACTTACGTCCTTGCGTAGCCTGTGTTGATAGGAACACCGTACTGAAGTCGGATTTCAATTTGGATAGACGGTTCGCTCGCAAATCAATTCCTAAATCTAAGAACGAAGCATTCCTCAAGATTCTCGATTCTTGCTTCAATTCTTCTGATATGCATGTATATATATATATATATATACCCCCGAACATGCAATAGGCCAAGTGGCTCGCCTTTCAAGTTGCACGTCGCTCGCTAGGGCGGTCAAAACCTACCGCTAGGGCGAAGCACTCTCGGCCCTCACAATTCTACATGCGCGCTCGGGCGGACAAAAAGTGCCGCCCGGGCGAATCATTCTCGGCCTCGCCCATTCCAGCAGCCTCGCTCGGGCGGTCAAAAACATCCGCCCGGGCGAGTAATTCTCGGCCCTCTTCTCCTAGGCACTCTCGCTCGGGCGGTCAAAGACGTCCGCCCGGGCGAATGACATTCGGCCCAAATCTTGTGTCCCTCATAATTTTTTTCCAATTTGATCTCGAACTGGCCCGGCTATAATTACATCAAGTCATAATCAACAAATCATCTCAGATTACGTTAATTAAATTCTCGGGCATTACATTTCTCCCCCTCTTAGATCTGAGTTCGTCCTCGAACTCACCAATCATCAAACCAAATCTATCAGAAGAAATATATGACAGAGTTTAACATCCAAACTCATTTCACTAGCCGAATCAATCCCATATTACTGGCTATATAACACCTGTATACGCCAATTGCAATTTATAACAAAGCCATACCACCTGTAGTTGCTATTCCATCTTCGGCTCCCAATACCAATCGTCATCATCCGACATTGGTTTCTTACATCTATTCATTCTAATCTAGCTGGATAGTTATGGTCATACCGTAAGTCATACCCTGACAACCATTCATAACCGCTAGTACTAACATCTAGTACTAAAGTTCTACCCATATCCGCCAATATCTGGTTACTACACGCTGACTACCTGTCAATCTGTAACAACTCTGCGAGGGAGAACTCATGATATTTCCGTCACAAGTACCGCTCCATCCAAATCACAATCTGATATCATCTAATGCAGCATTCTAGTAAATCTGACAATTCCTTTGACATTGATCTATGTCATCTGGTTCTGTTTGTACGTAATCTGGTACAAACTGATAGATATAGATTGAATATTCTGTCAATCATAATCATATCATATCATAAGCTGTAGAATTGACGGTACTTTTATCCCGAAAGCCATACTCACATTTTCTTATTCAGAAATATACTAAATCGGTAATCATCTTCTGATTCATATCTTTCTGGCTTCTTTTGTTCTCAATTCAAACATATCAGTACCATTTCTACCAATCTTACAACATAATTTGCTGTCCCAACTGATCTCATCTATCTATGCCACATTATCTGTTCGAATATCTTACATTCTGAAATAGCTGAATGAAACCTGAATCCACCCCAGTGCAGTTCTGACACTACCTGTGACGTCAGATTCGAACTAATGCTGTACAAGATCAGTTAATAACATAAAAGAACGAAGAAATACCTACCTGGTATTCGGCTCTGACTATCAATACCAAAAGCTGTAAACAATTCTGATAACACACGATAACCAAACCCATAGAAAACGCAAACTCATACAGATGTTATATTGATCTGATCAACAAAATACAGGTCTGAAAATTCTGATCACCGTTCGGAACTACAGTATTTTCCACAACAACGCTGATACAATTGGAACTGCATAGTATCACACACTGAATAATACTTACAATAACATCAACTCAAACTCAGAATAGAAATGTCCTATGCTGATCTAGTGAGTTTAAGAAAACTCATAACATAATAGATTCTGGCTGGCTGACCAATCTTCATACTGTCCAGATCAACTGCTATATTTCATCTGCAAATAGAATATACTCCCAACCAATATACGATGTCTCAAATACTGATTTAGAATCATAACAATACTCAGCAGATGTAAAGTAATACAAGAAAAAGATAATCAGAATAAGATAATCTGTCCAAATCAGATAAGGAAGTTCTGACATATCTGACATTCTACTAATTCTGACATTCCTGATACCACATAGTCTGAATATAAACCTGTATCAATAACTGCATTCGGATCCATACCTGACCCATTGCTGTATACAATAATCACAGTTCTCGGAATATTTAACCCAGTCTTCACATATTCAATATAAACAATCAGATGCTATGGATATATCCCGGAATCATAGATATAACAAGTATAATTCTTCAAAATACCCCTGAACACATAATCTGTCAATTTAGAAACCAACTAAAATGTCTTCCAGAGAAATACACAATCAACTGGATTCCTTAGCCCATACTTTAATCTGTCAATTCGTTCTGTTCATTCTGATATGAAACACATCTGACATCCTATCTAGGCCAACACCAGTCAACTATTAGATTACTAACACATTTGTTACTGCTAGACTCGATTTCAGTGGATCTACTGAATACATAAGGATACTATCTATTCCTTTCTGTATTAATCGAGTCAAAAATAGTACAATAATCTAAGGAATTCTGGATCTAGAATCCTCATTTATCAACTAGATCTGGTCTGAATCTTACTATTTCTGGAACACATGCTACAATATTTCTGTACTTGTTTAGCAGTACATATCAATACTGAGATCAAAATCATATAAAACAAGTACATCATAATCTAGCCCAATCCCGGTTTCATTCTACTGTAGTATATAACATGTCACAGAAATCTCTGATATCAACATATTCCTCCAAACAGTAAGGAAATCAATACTACAGCACCAACCGACCCCATAAATATAGCATATCATCATGCTACTCAATCACAGGTACTCATGGCGAATGCATTAGTATATATCAATACATCTGCAATATAATCATAAAGAATAGTACCTGTTGTAGTTTCTGGGTTTGTTCTTCTGTCATTACCACCAATGACTTTGCTCTTTACGATCTTCGAAACTGTTTCTGAGGACAGACTTTAGCATAGTGTCCCATCTGCTTACAGATATTGCACTTCCCAAGCACTCCCTGACATTGTTCTGTGGCGTGTCTCCCTCCACAAGTCCTGCAATATGCTCCAGTATAGCTCGGACCAGGACTACTAGAACTAGAGGAATCATTTCCTAACTTCTTGAACTGTTTCTTTTGAATTCTCAATGGTTCTTTTTCCTTACCACTACGACTGCCAATCTCCACTCTGGAAGGTCGTTGCTGTGGAGTCTGTTCTGGAAGAACATACGATGCTCCCTGTTGTCCTATCAGAACCGTTTCCGCTCTTTTAGCCCTATTCAAGGTATCAGCAAAATTACTCGATTGCTTTACATTCACCAACGTGCGTATTTCTGGATTCAATCCTTGAATGAACTGGCTAGACATAGCATCGTCATTTCTAGCCACAAGAGGAGCAAAACGTAGAAGTGTGAAGAACTGTACCAAATATTCATCAACACTCAAAGGACCCTGTTTCAGGTTTGCAAATTCTGCACTTCTATCCTGTCTATATGAGGTAGGGAAGAATCTTTGGTAAAATTCAAATCTAAAGGTCTTCCACGTGATCACAGAACGACTCTGCTTTAAGGCTCCTTTGGTGAGTAACCACCATCTTCTAGCAGTTTCTTGCAACTGGTTCTCAATAAGCCTAATTCTACACTCATCTGTGAAATTCAGGAATTCAAATAACATTTCTGTTTCCTCAAGCCACTTCTCACAATCTACTGATGTCTCAGTTCCCTTCAGAATTGGTGGTTGAAACGACTGAAACCTCTGTAACTGCGTTTCCATCGGAATCTCTACCACATCTATCTGAGATTCTGTTCTATCTGTCTGATCATATGATGTACTGCCTTTTTCTGGAATTCTGCGGGGAGCTATATCTGATTACCAAAAACATCAGTAATCCCATACCACAAATCTGTGCCAATCTTTTCTGATCATGATCATCTTACTGCTGATCATGAATCCGATCTGATTCATATTCAAGAATACATAATACCAATTCAAATCATATAATCAGGTAAGCATGTATCTTAAATCAGTAACACCTATAGCCTCATGCTAGCATCACAATGTCAATCAACATCATAAGAAATCTCATGCTAGCACACACATGCAAGGAAAGAAAATTCATCTACCCCGCTCATTCTCTTCTATCTCATTCTGACTCAATCTAATAGATCTATCAGCTCTAACTATCTTAATCTAAAGATCTAGCTCTAAAAGATCTATCGCTAAAGGAACTATCAGCTCTGATTATCTACCTTTAAAGGATCTATCGCTCTGATACCACCTGTTGTGGGGACCCGGACGCTAATCATCTTCTTAATCATCTTTGGGATTTAATGATCTATTCTGATAAACAGGGTCTTAAAAAAAATTTTCTTTTTCAAATATAAACGCGGAAGGTAATGGCATCTAATAATATACATTTCTGTATAAAATACATGTCAGTATTAAAATGCAATAATCTAGTCTAAGGTTCAACTACTAAATTCCAGTAATAAAACCAAGTCTACTGTAAGTCCGGAATCACCACGCTAACTCGTCTTCTCTCATCGTCATTTCGACCCTGATCCAGCCCCACCTGTTGTCATGCACACATACAAAACAAGACAACAGCCGGATAACTCCGGTGAGAATAAATCCCAGTATAACACATGGTAAACATGTATATACATAAAATAAGTCATGAAACATGCTATTACTAATAAACTCAAAACATTAGATTTCATAAGCTATGAAATCTAATCACAACAAGCATGCACTTCAAATCAGCTAAACATGCATATAACCAATCTAAATCATAAAAACATGCTAGCACAACTGGAAGCAATAACGATGGGTCCCAAGATCTAGGAGCCACATCCATATAAGCATGCAGTTCTAATCAAATCATGTCTAGACTTGACTCGATCTATAACTCTAGGGATCCCGGTGTGAATAAGACGTCACTACCTACCCTCCAATCGGGGTAATGTACGTCTCATTCCTAGACTTCGGTCTGATCTGTATCAACGGCGGCAATAAGAGTAATACCTACTCCTATGCTGAGATACACCGAAACGTCTAGATATTTGACAATGCCTGTCAAAGACTCTCCTATCTTAACTGCAAGGAATAACAATCTGTAAACAAAGCATAATCATATTCATAACTGAATATCACGATTATCTTACTTGCTTGAATACAATTCTGAAATCAAAGCATAAACATGTCACAATATAAAGAACAAACTAGTATGTGATTTTGTTGGGAAACTCAAATGAGATTTCATTTGAGTTGGGACTTCCCGAATATCACATGCATTATACCTTTATCTTCCCCGTCTGAGGAAGACGAAGTCTCGAAGTCCAATCTGTCCATCTTCACTCTGAAATGACAAGAATAAATACACTGTATCAATGTGTAGCTCAAAACACAATCTGTTCTGATCAATACCCAATTCAGTACAAAATCTGATCACATCAACAATATCACGAGATAACAGAAACCAATACTGAATCTGATCAATCTGTACCAACTGATGTTTAGACGGCATAACACTACATTCTTGTAACCCCGTCAGTCTTAACATCACGATTACACTACCAGAATTCCTAATAAATCTCAGTACAATCTATAACTTCAGTATCTGTACACTTTAAAATGAATAACAGCATAATTCTGATAGCAATCTCAATCAAATCAACTCTAAAATTCATAACAATGCCATAACCAGTCTATTTCTAAATCTGACTTCGCTTCTACAATATCTACGATAGCAGAAACACCATATCTGAATCATATTCAATTCTGACAACATCATAAAATCAAATCTTGTCTAAACGTAATAAAACTTACGTCCTTGCGTAGCCTGTGTTGATAGGAACACCGTACTGAAGTCGGATTTCAATTTGGATAGACGGTTCGCTCGCAAATCAATTCCTAAATCTAAGAACGAAGCATTCCTCAAGATTCTCGATTCTTGCTTCAATTCTTCTGATATGCATGTATATATATATATATATATATACCCCCGAACATGCAATAGGCCAAGTGGCTCGCCTTTCAAGTTGCACGTCGCTCGCTAGGGCGGTCAAAACCTACCGCTAGGGCGAAGCACTCTCGGCCCTCACAATTCTACATGCGCGCTCGGGCGGACAAAAAGTGCCGCCCGGGCGAATCATTCTCGGCCTCGCCCATTCCAGCAGCCTCGCTCGGGCGGTCAAAAACATCCGCCCGGGCGAGTAATTCTCGGCCCTCTTCTCCTAGGCACTCTCGCTCGGGCGGTCAAAGACGTCCGCCCGGGCGAATGACATTCGGCCCAAATCTTGTGTCCCTCATAATTTTTTCCAATTTGATCTCGAACTGGCCCGGCTATAATTACATCAAGTCATAATCAACAAATCATCTCAGATTACGTTAATTAAATTCTCGGGCATTACACCACCTGTTGTCATGCACACATACAAACAAGACAACAGCCGGATAAATCCGGTGAGATATAAATATCCCAGTATAAACAATGTATTAAATGCAATCATATAAAACATATATAAAGCATAAACAAACATCAAAACATGTATCTAATCTGACTACATGAATCAATGACTCATGATCTAATCTTATCTTATCTCAAATCTAGGGATCCCAATCTAATTTAGACTTTGGTATGCTGTATCGAGTGTCTGAGATAGACGACGATCTACATCTAAGGCTCTTCGATACACCGTAAGTCTAGAGTCTTATCGGTTCTGAGAAAGACTCGGCGGTTCTGCCCTAGCTAGGCTGATCTGCCCTAGACTCGGACTCTGACTTTGTTCTAAGTCAATACATTAACATATCAATCTGACAATCTGCAAATATCAATGCAATAAAGTAAAGTATGTGATATAGGGAAACTCAAGTCAAACCTAACTCGAGTTGTGCAATCCCGAATCAACATTTATTTATACCTTTCTTGTTGTCGCTCTGATACAGTCGAAGTCTTGATTCAAAGTCTGTCACTGTTCAATCTGGCAATGACAATATCAATATTTTGTATCAATATTCTAATCAAATCACAACATCTCTGTTTTATCAGATTCTGACGGTACAACAGTACAATCTTGCGATACTGATAATACCATATCAGTCTATACCAATTCCAATAATTTACAATCAACCACCGTACAAATCTAATATCAGTTCTAGTCAATTTCATTCTGAAATTCATAACAATTCCATATTCAGTCCGTTTCTTAATCTGACTTCGATTCTACGCTGTCTAACATGTCAAGAACAACATATATGACGTGTATTCAATTCTAACAACATCATAATTTCAAAACATGTCAAAACGTAGTAAAACTTACGTCTTGTAGTAGCCTGCGTTGATAGGAACACAGTACTGAAGTCGGATTTAAAATCTAACGGACGGATTGATCGTAAATCAAATTCTAAAAATTCAAAAGCTATTTTCCTTCGATTTCTCTTTTTCCTTCTTTCTGAAGAAAGTTACATGTATATATATATATATATATATATATATATATATATATATATATACACCAACGTACATGCAAAGGACGAGTGGCTCAATGTGCATACTGCACGTCTCGTGCATATGCGCGGCCACCTTCCGCGCATATGCGCGACCCGCGCATATGCGCGAGGCGTCTGTTCCAAATACCCCCCTCTCGGGTTGTCTCGCGCATGTGCGCGAGTTTAGGTCGCGCATGTGCGCCAACCCTACTGGAATCCCCGCGCATGTGCGCGCATATAGTCGCGCATGTGCGCCAATCCTTCTGTTCTCGCACATCAATTTTCACACGTGATCTCATTTCGTGTTTTGGTTAGCCCCTTCATAATCGTCTCGATTAAAAATCTATAATCGTAATATAACACGACATAAAATCTCGGGCATTACATTTTTCAAAAATTTTCATATAAGAAAACCGAGCACCTATACTAGTTGTGTAGCAAATAACATAAACACAAAATATGTCATACATAGAATGTTTAAAAATGTACCTATCAATCACAAAGATTGATTTTTTGGCTCCAACCAAGTTTTAAACAACTTGGCTCATGAAGGTAGACAATCTACAAGCTTCCCTTGAGCACTCCTTGCTCAAGTTCCTTCTTTCCTTCAAATTAGGTCCACCACTAACAAGGTAGATCCACTCTAATTTTGCATTAGAAAAATTAGAACACTTTTATTTGAGAAGTGTATACTTTCCTAAACAATTCAAGAAGTAAAATTGGAGAGAAAAATGGGGTTGAAGTTTTGGCCATGGTGATGAGGAGAGAAAGGAAGAATAATTTCTTGGTTGTAGAAAAAGTTAAAGTGAGCATGTGCATGACATGCATTGTTTATTGAAAAAGTTGTCTCCCAACTCTTCACCTACCCATGCATATTTATTTGGACTTGTAACATTTACAAAGCCCATGGACTTTTATTTAAATATCTCAAACACATTTGAGACCATTTAAACTTTACTTGAAATTTACTCAAGCCCACTAGTTGAATAATTATTTCGTATTGAGCTCTACAAGAACCAATATTATTTAATTAATTCAACACTTGAATTAATTTAATTATTTGGATACTACTAGACCCACTAGTGTTTAATTAATTCAACACTTGAATTAATTTAATTTAGTCCATAATAATGTAACATACCGTACATTTGCAACTTAAAATTTGGGGAAAAATTTAAAATTTTCTTAAATAAACATGAAGATTCAAAATTCGATAAAAGAAGTAAACTGTACGTCTCACAAGTTGTTCCAACCAAAGATTTGAAATTTAAAGTTTGACCAAAGTATTGTAGGTTTTCATAAAACTTAAAACATGGCGGTCCTCGGGTTTACCCTCCCGCTCAGTCCAAGCATGCTCCCCGGTCCCCACCTTCAGTCTCCTCATAAACATCCTCACCTGCATTGATCAAGTCTAAAGACTTAACACGTATAAACTGGAAGTAACAAGTACTACATAATAAAATCACATGCAACTTTAAAATAAGACATACATACTTAAAACTTGAACTTGCATGACAAAACCTGAACGTACATACATGCTTAGACGTGCCATCAACATAAACTTTTTTTAAACATGCTTCCATACTTGAGCATACTTGAACATACATAACTTCATCATTTTGCGTAGAGATATGTTTCAATGCAAGTGACCCATAACATAATCGCCTGATCAGACTAAACCACAGTAATGGGATGACAGGAACGTATCCACTGCCACATACATGAGATCCCCGTTCATAATTTAATGCTTTCCATTCCTGATCTAAATCAGTTCATAATTTAACGGGCGGATTGGTCCCCGTCATAATTTAATGCTTTCTAATCCTAACATAATTTGGTCACAAGACATTTAGCATACCTGAAAAACTTAAAATATTTTCTTGCACGTCAAACATACTTACTTGGCGTTGAAGGATTCGTTGGGCTTCGATTGGGAACGTTGCTGCACATACTAACATGAATTTAAATACTTAGCTTGCCTGACTTAGACGTAGGTATACATGTTCCCCACCGAATTCCATAAATAACTTAAGACATTCTAAAATACTTGTGGCTCGACCTCATTTGAATCATCATACTAAACCCAGACATGAAACTGCAAAACAAATGATCAAATTTTTCTCAAAACATGAAGTACACGGACCCCATACCTGGGTCCGTATATGGCTCCGTGTGTGAGCGCAAAGAATGCACCAACAAAAAGGAAGGGACGCGGACCCCGTGCCCTGGTCCGGCTCCGGGTCCGTGTATGTGCGCAAAAAAGGATACTCGGCAATAGAAGGGACACGGACCTCGTGCCCAGGTCCGGGTCCGGGTCCGTGTTGGGTCGCAAAAATGGCACCAAGAAGAAATGAAGGCACGGACCCTGTGCCAGGGTCCGTGTACCTGCGCGACTTGTAAACCCACAAAATTTCCATACACGCAATGCTTATCATCCTAGACTCGATTGTACGGACCATGAACCAACACCCCGAGACCCATCCTAGCATGCCATAACATCAAACCAAATTCGTACAAACATCCCAAAGCACGACGTTCACCCTACGACACATACAATTCAAAAACGTGGGAATTGACCCCAAATCGTTTCCTACGACTTCTAAGGTACTCGAGTGCCTATCGACACTAAACGACATATCAAAAAACAACCCAACATCATACTAAGCATACCTAGATGCAGCAACGATCACCCGTCGATCCCAACGAATCCTGTAACAATAAAATCTCAAGAACACATCAATACATAATTTTCTAGAAAACGCAGTTTGAGCAGTCCCACTAAAAACATCATAACTCACTCAATTTTTATCCAAATATTTCAAAATTTGCTGTCAAATTGAAGGTATCGAAAAGTTCTACAATTTCATGTCGAAATTTTTCTCAGAATCACGACCGAAAAATCGCAGTATTTAAAAGAGACAGCATAAACGAGTTTGTAGATCTAAAACTTATCTCAAAACTGATCCAAACCATTTTCTGCTCAAACGACGAACGTTACACATCAATTTTTACGCATAAAAATAAAACAACACATAATGTGACGAGATCGATGCAGAAATAACAGAATATATGTGCCTTTGATATTTAAAGATACCGTAACGACGACACCAATGCGGGAAAGAAGTGAGGTTGATCCGGGACGACTTGCGGCTCGACTTTCTTGCAATAAAACTCACCGAAAAGTGTTGAAATTCTATGAAGGGAGGGGCGGTTGCTGAGTTTCACAAGAACCCTAGGTTTTCACTCTTTTAAAAAACATAAAACTAGAATGAATTTTGTGTGTGTGTGTGTGTGATGTCGTGTGGTGTGTGTGTGTGTGTAAAAGTGTGTTTTGGTGAAAACGTGTGTGTGTGTTTTAATTAGGGGTATATACTTTGCTTAATGATAATTAAAACTGTTATTTAAAAGTTAATCCCCTAGTTACCAAAATAAAACACACCATGTTAATTTTAAAAGCTTTAAGAATTCTAAAATCACTCAATGCAATAATAGGGCTTTTAAAATGCTGAAAACATAATAAATTATTTAAAATGCCCCTTCCTATCTTTTAAAATAAAATATCGCATTGTAAATTGCCCAGAATAGTCACCGGTTCTTTCCTCGATCTCGCCTCGAAAACTCTCCTGAACATGAAACTCGAAAAACATTTTGACGTGCATCACATAAACATTAACATAATGCAATTTAAATAAATCATGCATCACTAAAATCATTTTAGACTTAAATAAAATATTTAATAATTAAAAAAATTCATGGGTTATACGTGTACTGAATTTGGGCACTACAAATAATGTTTATGAAAATCACAATTTTAAAATACATTATTTATTTGGTCAACTTTTAAATTAAGAATAATTTCTCAAATTAAAAGTTACATTTCCCATAATCCTTTTATAGAAGTCTTACTTCTATTTTTTCTTTGCGCTTATAAACTTCTTTGTAAGCCGTTCAACATATTGAACTAATTTTACTTCTCAACGGGATCTAAAAAGTTATTATTTGTGTGACCCCCAATGGTTCAATGATACAACTATCCGTGGTTCACATCTCAATGTGATTCGGGACTAAACATGTTCTTATATGAGCATACCCCAGTTGCTCCATTCTTACTTATCAACATCTTGATAATAAGAACGTCAAAACTAAAGTCTGATAGTACCCAAACAATCATGTTAAACGCCTAGCAGCATCGCTTACATGATTCCCTAGGTATTAAGTGATAGTGCCTGCAAGAACCAATCTATTATGGTTAGCGTACAGTACGGTCCCTTCAACTCATATATTTCGACCGATTCGACAACTATTGGTATATCGAGAGATGTCAACGAATCGATACTATGTGTCATATTTTACTTGCATCGATGGTGTAATCTATGAAACCCCTTTCATAATTGCCACCATACTCTGATCATAGATTTCAAACTACGTATACATGTGATCACATAGGATATCCATACCCGAAGGTAACTGTTGAATCCCCTACTACAATGCATCGACTCATATATGTTTTGACAAAACATCCAACCTTGCCACCTGATGACCCCATGAGAGTCGGTAAACAAGTCAAAGTGCAATGCTAGTACATAGAGTCTCAATATTGTCCCGGGTCATAAGGACTAATAGTGTACAACTATAAACTAGGACGTTTCCACTCGATAAGTGAGAACCACTTGGAAAGTCCTTTATGGAGGGTTGTTCAATGCACTCTACTAGGAGCACCTATCTGCATGCTCGGATATCACAATGTCCCCTACCAATAAAACATGATTCTCACATCGCAGATACTAGTCTCGAACTCGAGCGGCCTATATCCTTCTTAGCGGTGGCTGAATCGACTAGGAACTGTTTAGAATATACCGTATTGCAAATATGAGTTTCATGATACTCATCATATGAGTATCTCATATTCTTTCTACTATTTGTATATTCAAGGACTTTATCTATGCAACTAGCATGGATATACAAATAAAGAAGTGACAAAACAATAATTTCAAATATTATTAAAATAAAGATGGTTTATACATAGAGTTTCATTGTGAACATTCGGGCAACATTTGGCTCGACGGGCACCTAATCTATCAATCTCCCACTTGCACTAGAGTAACCTACCCATATGCTTCAAACCCATCGATTCGCGATGCTTATCGAATAATGGTCCAGATAAAGGCTTAGTTAGCAGATCAGAAACATTATCTGCGGAGCCGACTTTGTCAATCGACACTTCTCCTCTTTCCACAATCTCTCGAAGGATGTGGTACTTTCTCAATACCTGTTTGGACTTCAGATGAGACCTTGGCCTCTTTGCTTGAGCAATGGATCCCGTGTTGTCACAAAACACCGGGACATGAGAAATTCCTTTAGGAATGATGCCCAACTCTTGGACGAAAATCCTTATCCAAACAGCCTCCTTTGTTGCAGCTGATGCAGCAATGTATTCTGTCTCAGTGGTGGATTCCGTTGTACTATCTTGCTTGGAACTCTTCCAAGAGACAACAGCACCGTTGAGCAAGAATATGAATCAAGAGGTTGACTTCGAGTCATCGATATCGCTTTGGAAGCTAGAGTTGGTATAGCCTTCCAATTTCAGTTCTCCACCCCTATAGACCAGGAACAACTTATTGGTCCTTCTCAAATACTTGAGGATGTCTTTCATAGCTTTTCGGTGTGGAAGACCAGGGTCGATTGATATCTACTCACTACACTTAGTGCGAAAGCCACGTTAAGACGTGTAGATACCATCTCATACATGATTCTACCAATTGCAGATGCATACGGAATGCGTGTCATTGCCGCTATCTTTGCATCAGTCTTCGGAGACATATACTTGGATAGGGACATGCCATGACACATTGGTAGATGTTCTCTCTTGGACTCATCCATCGAGAACCGCTTCACGATGGTATCCATGTATGTGGACTGGGTGAGTCCAAGCAATCTTCTCGATCTATCTCTATAGATCAGTATTCCCAATACAAAAGATGCTTCACCAAAATCCTGCATCGAGAACTTACTCGCTAACCATATTTTAGTTGATTGCAACATTCATACATCATTCCCAATGAGTAAAATGTCATCAACATAAAGCACCAAAAATGTCACAGCACTCCAACTGACCTTCTTATACACACAGAGTTCCTTAGGATTCATAGTAAAACCAAACTCTTTGATTGTACTATCGAATCTAAGGTTCCAACTCCTAGATGCCTGAATAGACCATAAATAGATCTTTGAAGTTTGCATACCATATGCTTACTTCCTACAGATGTAAACCCTTCATGTTGAGACATGTAAATCTCTTCCTTAATATCCCCATTAAGAAAGGCTGTCTTGACATCCATCTGCCATATCTCATAGTCATACCATGCAGCTATGGCTAACAATATCCTTATAGACTTGAACATTGCAACTGGAGAAAAGGTTTCCTCAAAGTCAACTCCTTGTCTTTGAGTATATCCTTTTGCCACCAATCGCGCCTTGAAGGTCAATGTGAGAACCCGGAAAATCGACTTGGAGCAAATCATGTAAGGAATACAAACTTGAAATTTAACTTAATATAAGTTCAACAACTTCCATTCTAACTATAACACTTAATTATGAACTTAGATTTCAGCTAACTTAACTCGAGGAAATAGCTTCAAAGCTCGGAGATTAACTCAACATGAAGCCAAGCTGCAAGTAACCGCATCCATCGAAGTATTGTCACTGGAGAAGTAAAACCCCAGCTCCAGGGCTCGATCTGTCAGCTCAAAGCAGCCAACCAAGCTTGTCCTAAAAAGACCAAAAAGGGAGCTATAAGTTGAGCCAAGATTTTGGACAAGTTAAATGTGCAGGAAATAACCTTTGAGTTACCCCATGAAGGAGCTGCGGGAGGAGCTAAGGGCTATGACACCTTTTTTATGCAGGAATGCAACCCTTGGTGATTGGCTTACCTTTGACCATCATTAATCATTTTCTTGGCCACCAAGGGAGCAAGGTGGACGGTCATGGGGGAGGCAAAAGGGCAAGTTCCTCCTATAAATATGTGATCTCATGCATTGCCATACCACCCCAAAAATCAAGACAAAATTTCGGTTTTCCCTTCCCCACACTCTCCCAATTTTCGGCCGAGCAAGCAAGGAAGAAAGAAGGAGATTTCGTACAGGCCAGAATTGCTATATCGTGTCAAAGTGCTGCCCCAATGAAGACAGTATTTGTTAGAATTGCACCGAAGTGCTGTCGAATTTTCGAGAGAAAGCTTCGTGCAAGAAATAGGTAAGTGGGCTTTCGTTAAATATTTTGTTGTATTTTTAAACTTTGATATAAATAAGGTGAAATTCATGTTGGTGTGTCCTTTTTTTCGAAAATATTAGTATGTTCTGTTTAAAATTTCGATATATTTTGTGTTCTCTTCTATGCTTCGAAATCTTTGGTTCCGCTGTGTCTGTAAGAAAACTCTGAAATCTGAAAATCTGAAAAGTTCTGTCTTTTACTTTTGAATTCTGTTGCACTGTTACGATTCGAATTTATAATGGGACGAGAATTGTAGTTCTGTATGGCCCCCATTGGTGGGTATAAAATCATGTTCTGTTCTGGCCCTCATTGGTGGGTATAAAATCATTTTCTAGCCTCACCCCTTAGAGAACTAACATATTAGGGACAATTTGACCATGGAAATGATATGAGTAACAGTGTTATGTCCGTTTGATTTGATCTGTTTCTGAATTTATCTGAATCATCTGATATTCTGTCATTTATTTGATTCGCTTCTATCATGATAAGTTAAGAATATTAAGTTTTGAAAGTCTATTACAAGGACGTTTTAAGAAAACTAAGTTCTATATGTATCTTTGGAATCGATCGACCCCTACTTGCTGAGTGTTTCCCAAAACACTCACCCCTTACAAATTTCAGATAAAAATGAAGAGCAAGTAAACGAGGAGGAGCAAGAAGCGTTCTGGGGATGGTGATCAGATTTCGAGATCAGGAAATCGAGAATTGTACTCCTTTTCTTTTGTTTAGCTTCTGCAAACTCTGATGTAAAATTTTATTCTTTCGTCATTGTAAGACAATATTCTATTTATGAAAAAAGACAGGTTTGATTTGATACGAGGCTTTATTATTTTCAATATAATTGCTAAACAATGCCGGATGTTGTGACGCTTCAGACTCGGGGAGTGACATTTAAGTGGTATCAGAGCCGCCATGTTCATAATCCCGCTGGGATTTTGATAGACAAAATTTGACGTCAAATTTTGGCAAAAACCTAGTGCAATCTTATCTAAATCCAACATTCATCCTTTCCGAAAATTTTCCTTGACAAATTCGAAAGTCCATCCCTTCAATCGTTCCGAAAATCCTTAGTATCAAAAATTTTTCACGACAACATTGTTATTTGTGCCTTTCTATCCTTTATACGATTCTGATGCTTTACTTCCATTTTATCCTAGGAAATGGCTGCTCCACGTACTCGTGCTCAGGCTGCTCTTCGTATGCATCAGCTTACCATAGATAATCAAGTTAGGGAGATTGCGACTTTGAGGGCGCAGATGGCTAGGGAGAAACTGGAAAAACAGGAGCTTAGTGAGAGCAGACACATACTTGAGACTGACGTACAACGATTGACTCATCATTTGGACTTGGCTGATATCCAACTTCGACAGACACCGACTGATTCATCTTGCATCGCGCGCTTAGCTTCACTCAACAGGGATTTGCTGGAGAGAGTAGAGATAGAACGAGGACGTGCTGATCAGGTCCGTCAGCGCCAGAAGGAGTCCAATGCCAAGCAGGATCGATACATTTCAAAACTCCACTGCACTATGGACAGACTTCAAGATCAGAATAACTACCTACATTTGGTGATAGAAAACATGGAGGAAGAGGAGGTAGCACTGTTGGAGGTGTCCGTAGATGACAGTGCTAGTGACAGCGACGGCGGAGAGATGTTCGATTAGATTAGCATTATAATAATGTATCTGGATTGTAATAAATTTGTGACTGAGAAAATATTATGTGTATCAAATTATTTTCTATTATTGCATATTTAAAAATTTGATGAGTATCTTATCTATAAAGTTTTTTTATAGGAAACCAACATGGATCTCCTAAGCATGATAAATGAACTTCAACATCAACTTCAGGAAAAGGAGTCATAAATTAAATTACTGAAAGAAAAAAAATGAAAAGCTCGAGAGAGATAACTTCCAGCTAGATGGTAATAACGTATGCATAATGGAGGATCTTCGTGAGGCCAGAGTGGAAGAGAAGAAACTACTCGAAGACGTTAGACGTTACGCTGCTTATCATCTAGAGTCGGAGCGTCAGCACGAAATCACCAAGAAAGAGTTGAGCAAAGCCTAGGATAAGATTTTGACACTCCAAATCCGGGATGAGAGAATTCTCAAAACACAACGCCGTCTTCAGGAACGGATCGGCGAACAAGAAATCGACGAAAAAGTAAATCAATCAACTCCTTCAGGATCAAGTAAACAACCTTGACCACAACAACACACAGTTGCAAAACCATATTGATCAGCTACAGAATAACATGATCAATATGGAGGAGCTCTTAGAGGAACTCGAACTAACCAAGAAGAAGATCCTGTTGAAGAGGAAGAAATTAATGTGGCAGTAGCAGACGGGGAAGTTATAGACGAGTAGGGAGAGTACTTTAGAATAGGCATCGATTGTATTCAGAATTATTTGATTAATTATTTGTTTTGAAACTTTATATTGTATGAATTTCAAAATTTAATGAAATTATTTTGATTTTACATTATGGTAAATGAATCAATTAAATACATGTTTATAGGATATGGCAGGCAGACCACCCCTGAACAACCGTAACCCTCGTGGAGCCAACCAAAATGAAAATCCACCACCACCTCTGAGAGTAAATCTCAGCCAAGAAGATATGATGGCGATAGCTACTATTGTAGCTGCGACGTTGCAAGGATTCGTGAACCCATTGGCTAACGCCATCCAACCACCTCAAGAATCACAACCGCGTGGGATTAAATACCATTATGAATCCCTCAGGAGTAATCGAGTTCCAACTTTTGATGGAAACCCAGACCTGGAAGTCAATCATAACTGGCTCAAAAATGTCGAATCACAACTACACCTACTTGAAGTACCTGAAGAATTGAGAGTAGAGGTTGTAACACCGTTTCTAGAGGACAGGGCACGAAAGTGGTGGGAGACTGTGTCACCATCTCTGGCCTAAGTGGAAGAGATCACATGACAGATTTTTAAGAGAGAGTTTTTGAAACAATACTATCCAGCCGAATTTCGTCTGCAGAAGCTGAATGAATTGAAAATTTCAGGCAGACACCGGATATGATAGTAATGGAATATACCTCAAGGTTTAATGATCTGGGAACCTACGTCCCAACAATTTTGTCTGATGAAACCTTGAAGATGTATCGTTTTAAGAAAGGACTGAGCAGCCGGATTCAATCGGCTTTGGCGGTGTTCAAACCAAACAACTTTGCTGATTTTATGGGCGCGGTAATGAGCCCGGAAACAGATATTAAGCGCCGTGCAGATGAAAACAGGAATAAGAGACCATAGATCAACCAAACTACTCAAAATGGTCCCAAATTTAAGAAGTCGAATCATTCAGGCGGACCTCCAAGAGGAAATTTTAACAGTGCTGGCAACACCGAAGGAAAGTGGTGCAATACATGTCAACAGAAGCATGTTGGAGAATGTTACCGGAAGACATGCGCTTGTTTTAAGTGCGGAAAGGTATGTAATAGAATTAAAGATTGTCTAGACAACAAGGACAAAGGGACGGGGCCCAGCAAACAACATGAAAATAAGACTAATGCTCGGGTTTATGCAATAACCCAAGAGGAAGCTGATAACACCAACGAAGTGGTGGCAGGTACCATCTTACTAAATAAAATGCCTGCATATGCTTTGTTTGATTGTGGTGCCACACATTCATTTGTGTCTAGAAGATTTGCTAAGAAGCTTAAACTTGAGCATGATATTCTTAGTGAACCGTTAAGAGTAGCAACACCTGCCAGCAAAGCAATTGAAACCCACAAAGTGTATCGAAACTGTAAAATTTGCATCAGCAAACAACCTTTTGAAGTGGAATTGATTCAACTCAATATGGTTGAGTTTGACATCATCCTTGGAACGGACTGGTTAGCAAAAAACCAGGCCATAGTAGACTGTCAAAAGAAAGATATTAGACTTCAAACTCCGACCAAAGAGGAAGTCGTATATCACGAAATTTGCAAAGAAAGGAAATCTTTTTTATCTGCCTCACAAGTCTGGAAGGCCATAAACGGAAGAGAAGAGATTTATCTGGCAATGATCAATGAAGTCAAAAGAGAGGAAATTCCAAAGATGGAAGATATAACGATTGTTCAAGAATTTCCAGATGTTTTTCCCCAAGAGTTACAGGGTGAGATACCTGATAGGAAAGTGGAATTTTAGATTAAATTGGTCCCTGTTGCTGCACCCATATCAAAGGCACCATACCGAACGGCTCCAGCAGAATTGAAGGAGTTAAAGGAACAACTTCAGGATAGACAATAAACAGGTCCGCCCTAGTGCATCCCCTTGGGGAGCCCCAGTGCTTTTTGTAAAGAAAAAGGACGGAAGCATGAGGCTATGTATTGACTATCGGGAATTAAACAAGATCCATAAAGAATAAGTACTCACTCCCAATAATAGATGATCTTTTCGATCAGTTAAAGAGAGCCAAGGTCTTCTCAAAACTAGATCTGAGATCTGGTTACCATCAGTTGAAGGTCAAAACTGAAGATATCCCTAAAACTGCTTTTAGGACGAGATATTGACATTACGAATTTATAGTAATGCCTTTTGGTCTAACAAAAGCTCCTGCAGCAGTCATGGACCTGATGAATCAGGTATTCAAACCATACCTCGACAAGTTTGTGGTTGTCTTCATAGATGATATCCTTGTGTACTCACCAAGTGAAGAAGAACACAGAGAACATATGCGTCTCACTTTGCAGACACTACGGGAAAAAGGACTATATGCCAAATTCAAGAAGTGTGAATTTCGGTTAAAAAGTGTGGCGTTCCTAGGTCATATAATTTCTGAATTTAGGGTGTCAGTAGACCCTAAGAAGGTGGAGGCAATCAAGGATTGTCTACCACCAAAGACAGTGACTGAAGTAAGGAGTTTTCTGGGTTTAGCAGGCTACTATAGAAAATTTGTGGAAGGATTTTCTTCGATAGCCATTCCACTCACCAAACTTACTCAGAAATATTCGAAATTCATTTGGAATGAAGCATGTGAAAGAAGTTTTGAAACCCTGAAGACAAAACTCGGATCCACACCAGTACTAATTCTTCCCGAGGATGGTAAGAATTTCACTATATACAGTGACGCTTCAAAGGGAGGATTATGGTGTGTGCTTATGCAAGAGGGTCAGGTAATCTCTTATGCCTCACGACAACTAAAACCATATGAGCAGAATTACCCCACTCATGACTTGGAGTTAGCCGCATTAGTATTTGTGCTTAAAGTCTGGAGGCACTACCTTTATGGAGTAAAATGAGAAGTTTTTACTGATCACCAGAGCCTCAAGTACATTTTCACCCAAAAAGAATTAAACATGAGGCAAAGAAGGTGGACGGAACTTCTCAAGGTCTATGGTTTGTCAATCAATTATCATCCGGGTAAGGCAAATAAGGTGGCAGATGCGTTGAACCGAAGGAACCCTGGGAAGGTGAGCTTATCTTCATTACCAGTACAACTAGGCCTCCGAGAGACCATCAAATTGAAGCAGAGTCAAGACACCTCCATCTTTAAAATTAAAGAACAAATCCAAGAAGGAAAAGTTCCAGAATTTCAAATTGATAAAAATGGGATACTCTGGATGAAAGGATGATTTTATGTGCCAAACATCGATGGAATACGGGAGGAGGTAATGGTCGAGGCACATAAATCGAGATTTACGGTACATCCAAGGAGTACCAAAATGTACAGAGACTTTAAAAATAATTACTGGTGGAACGGAATGAAGAAAGACGTGGCTGTCTTTATTTCCAAGTGCCTAACCTGTCAACAAGTCAAGGCAGAACATCAACGGCCTGGAGGACTTTTACAGCCATTGGAAATACCAACATGGAAGTGGGATAATATCTCCATGGACTTTGTAGTCGGGCTACCAAGATCAAGGCAAGGTCATGATGGAATCTGGGTAATCGTTGACAGATTGACTAAGTCTGCACATTTCTTGCCGGTGCGGATGACCTATAACCTGGATAAGCTCGCTACTTTGTATATGGAGAACATAGTAAGACTACACGAAGTCCAAGTAAGTATACTGTCTGACAGAGACCCAAGATTTGTATCAAGATTTTTGAAAAGTTTTCAAAAAGCTATGGGAACCAAGGTCACTCTCAGCACGGCCTATCATCCTCAGACTGATGGCCAAACTGAAAGGACAATTCAAACCCTCTAGGACATGTTGAGGGCATGCGCACTAAACTTTCATGGAAGTTGGAATGAGCAATTACCGTTGATAGAGTTCGCTTATAATAATAGCTACCATAGTAGTATTGAGATGGCTCCATATGAGGCTTTGTATGGTCGAAAGTGTAGGTCGCCTCTATATTGGGACGAGGTCGGAGAAAAGGTTGTTACTGGACCAGAGCTTTTTCAATTAACCATTCACAAGGCCGCTATAATCAAAGAAAGACTCAAGACCGCCCAAGATAGACAAAAGAGCTGGGCAGATTTAGAGAAGACCGTTAGAATTGGAGATTGGCGAAAAGGCTTACGTCAATGTCTCTCCTGTGAAGGGAGTAGCTCGGTTCAGTAAATCCGGGAAGCTAAATCCAAGGTATGTGGGACCATTCGAGATACTGGAGAAGGTAAGAACCTTAGCTTACCGAGTGGCGTTACCACCAGACATGTCCAGGATACATAATGTTTTCCACATCTCACAGCTGAGGAAATATGTCTCAAACCCTAGTCACGTACTCAAAGTTGCACCACTGATGATTGAAGGAAACCTCAATGAAGAACTCAAATACGAAGAAGTCCCTATTCGAATAGTGGGCACAAAAGACCAAATGTTGAGGCACCGAACAATACCTTATGTCCAGGTACAGTGGTCAAATCATACTAAAAGGGAGGCCACCGGGGAACTCGAAGAGAAAATACGAGCACAATACCCTCATCTGTTTGTAAGATCAAGCTAATGCAAGTTTCGAGGACGAAACTTCTAATAATGAGGGAGGGATGTGAGAACCCGGAAAATCGACCTGGAGCAAATCATGTAAGGAATACAAACTTGAAATTTAACTTAATCTAAGTTCAGCAACTTCCATTCTAACTATAGCATTTAATTATGAACTTAGATTTCAGCTAACTTAACTCGAGGAAACAACTTCAAGGCTCGGAGATTAACTCAACATCCAAGCTGCAAGTAACCGCATCCATCGAAGTATTGTCACTGGAGACGTAAAACCCCAGCACAAGGGCTCGATCTGTCAGCTCAAAGCAGCTCAACCAAGCTTGTCCTAACAAGACCAAAAAGGTAGCTATAAGTTGAGCCAAGAGTTTGGACAAGTTAAATGTGCAGGAAATAACCTTTGAGTTACCCCATGAAGGAGCTGCGGGAGGAGCTAAGGGCTAGGACACCTTTATTATGCAGGAATGTAACCCTTGGTGATTGGCTTACCTTTGACCATCATTAATCATTTTCTTGGCCACCAAGGGAGCAAGGTGGACGGCCATAGGGGAGGCAAAGGGGCAAGTTTCCTCCTATAAATATGTGATCTCATGCATTGCCATACCACCCCAAAAATCAAGTCAAAATTTCGGTTTTCCCTTCCCCTCACTCTCCCAATTTTTGGCCGAGAAAGCAAGGAAGAAAGAAGGAGATTTCGTACAAGCCAGAGTTGCTATATCGTATCAAAGTGCTGCCCGACCAAAGACCGTATTTGTTAGAATTGCGCCGAAGTGCTGCCGAATTTTCGAGAGAAAGCTTCGTGCAAGAAATAGGTAAGTGGGCTTTCGTTAAATATTTTGTAGTATTTTTAAACTTTGATACAAATAAGGTGAAATGCATGTTGGTGTGTCCCTTTTTTCGAAAATATTAGTATGTTCTGTTTAAAATTTCGATCTATTTTGTGTTCTCTTTTATGCTTCGAAATCTTTGGTTCCGCTGTGTCTGTAAGAAAACTCTGAAATCTGAACTGAAAAGTTCTGTCTGTTACTTCTGAAATTTGTTGCACTGTTACGATTCAGATTTGAAATGGGACGAGAATTGTAGTTCTGTTCTGGCCCCCATTGGTGGGTATAAAACCATGTTCTGTTCTGGCCCCCATTGGTAGGTATAAAACCATGTTCTGGCCTCGCCCCTTAGAGGACTAACATATTTGGGACAATATTACCATGGAAATGAGATGAGTAACAGTGTTGTGTCCATTTGATTTGATATGTTTCTGAATTGCTCTGAATCATCTGATAAATTCTGTCATTTATTAGATTCTCTTCTGTCATGATAAGTTAAGAATATTAAGTTTTGAAAGTCTGTTAAAAGGACGTTTTAAGAAAACTAAGTTCTCTATGAATCTTTGGAATCTTTCGACCCCCACTTGCTGAGTGTTTCCCAAAACACTCACCCTTTACAAATTTCAGATAAAAATGAAGAGCAAGTAAACGCGGAGGAGCAAGAAGCGTTCTGGGGATGGTGATCAGATTTCGAGATCAGGAAATCAAGAATTGTACTCATTTTCTTTTATTTAGTTTCTGCAAACTCTGATGTAAAATTTTGTTCTTTTGTCATTGTAAGACAATATTCTATTTATGAAAAACGACTGGTTTGATTTGATACGAGGTTTTATTGTTTTCAAAGTAATTGCTAATCAATGCTGGATGTTGCCGATGCTTCGGACTCGGGGCGTGACAGTCAATACCTTCCCATCCGTCCCAAGTTTCTTGGCCACCAAGGGAGCAAGGTGGACGGCCATAGGGGAGGCAAAGGGGCAAGTTTCCTCCTATAAATCTGTGATCTCATGCATTGCCATACCACCCCAAAAATCAAGTCAAAATTTCGGTTTTCCCTTCCCCTCACTCTCCCAATTTTTGGCCGAGAAAGCAAGGAAGAAAGAAGGAGATTTCGTACAAGCCAGAGTTGCTATATCGTATCAAAGTGCTGCCCGACCAAAGACAGTATTTGTTAGAATTGCGCCGAAGTGCTGCCGAATTTTCGAGAGAAAGCTTCGTGCAAGAAATAGGTAAGTGGGCTTTCGTTAAATATTTTGTAGTATTTTTAAACTTTGATACAAATAAGGTGAAATGCATGTTGGTGTGTCCCTTTTTTCGAAAATATTAGTATGTTCTGTTTAAAATTTCGATCTATTTTGTGTTCTCTTTTATGCTTCGAAATCTTTGGTTCCGCTGTGTCTGTAAGAAAACTCTGAAATCTGAACTGAAAAGTTCTGTCTGTTACTTCTGAAATTTGTTGCACTGTTACGATTCAGATTTGAAATGGGACGAGAATTGTAGTTCTGTTCTGGCCCCCATTGGTGGGTATAAAACTATGTTCTGTTCTGGCCCCCATTGGTAGGTATAAAACCATGTTCTGGCCTCGCCCCTTAGAGGACTAACATATTTGGGACAATATTACCATGGAAATGAGATGAGTAACAGTGTTGTGTCCATTTGATTTGATCTGTTTCTGAATTGCTCTGAATCATCTGATAAATTCTGTCATTTATTAGATTCTCTTCTGTCATGATAAGTTAAGAATATTAAGTTTTGAAAGTCTGTTAAAAGGACGTTTTAAGAAAACTAAGTTCTCTATGAATCTTTGGAATCTTTCGACCCCCACTTGCTGAGTGTTTCCCAAAACACTCACCCTTTACAAATTTCAGATAAAAATGAAGAGCAAGTAAACGCGGAGGAGCAAGAAGCGTTCTGGGGATGGTGATCAGATTTCGAGATCAGGAAATCAAGAATTGTACTCATTTTCTTTTATTTAGTTTCTGCAAACTCTGATGTAAAATTTTGTTCTTTTGTCATTGTAAGACAATATTCTATTTATGAAAAACGACTGGTTTGATTTGATACGAGGTTTTATTGTTTTCAAAGTAATTGCTAAGCAATGCTGGATGTTGCCGACGCTTCGGACTCGGGGCGTGACAGTCAATACCTTCCCATCCGCCCCAAGTTTCCTCTTGTAAATCCATATACACCCTATGGGAACAATTCCCTTAGGTGGATCCACAAAGTTCCACACTAGGTTAGAATGCATGGAATTCATCTCAGATTCCATTGCTTCAAGCCACTTGGATGAATCGGCATCAGATGACGCTTCCTTGAAGGTCCTTGGATCACATCCATGGATAAGCTCATCATGGCCCTCTTCAAGAAGCAGACCATATCTCATAGGTGGTCTCGAGACTCTCTCGGATCTTCTAGGAGCTTGCATATCCTCTCTTGGCTCTTCAGGTGTGGGTTCTTCAATTGTGGGTGTCTCTCGAACCTTTTCGAGTTCTATCATCTCCCATTTTCTATCCAATAAAAATTCCTTTTTCCAAAAAGATTGCATTCCTAGAAACAAACACCTTTGTTTCTTGGGTATGATAAAAATAGTATCCAATTGAATGCCTTGGATATCCCACAAAGTAACATAAAATGGATCGAATATCCAATTTACCTCATACTGTCTGATTCACATAAGCAGGGCATCTCATATTCTAAGATAAGAATATTTGGGAGGCTTACCCATTGTAATGCCCGAGAATTAATCACTGTTAATCAATGATTATTGACTTATAATTTAACGTGATTATGAAGGGGCCAACGGAGACACGATTTAAGATAATCTGCGGTCATTTATTTTGAATTTTAGAATGTGTTGCCGAAGCAACACCGCACCCGCGCTCATGGTTAGACCGCACCCGCGGTCGTGCTACTGGAATTTTGAGAATTGATACAGTAGGGTGACCGCACCCGCGGTACGAAACAAGACCGCACCCGCGGTGCAAACAAGACCGCACCCGCGGTCATAGTTTTTGGAAAATGAATGTGGATCATTACGCTGAGCGCACCCGCGGTCCGGAATGTAGCGCACCCGCGGTGCGACGTGTTTTGCAAAGATGAGGCCACCTCGCCGAATTCATGCATGGCTATATATATATCATGATTCTTTCGAAAAATATCAGCCAAAAATCGAGAAAGGGTCCGATGAATTGTGTTGAAAATCCTTACGCCTTTTGTGAGAAATTCGTCCGTCTGATTTTGAATCCGACTTCGGTATTGAGTTCCTATCGACGTAGGCTACAACTGGACGTAAGTTTACTACGTTTTGACATGTTTTGGAATTATGATATTGTCAGAATTGAATGGAACTCATATATGTTGTTCTTGACATATTAGACATCATAGAATCGAAGTCAGATTGAGAAACGGACTGATTATGGAATTGTTATGAATTTTTAGGGTATATTGATTTATACCAGACAGATTTGAATTGTGATTGGATTACGGATTGTATTGGATATGGGTTATGGATTGTAACTGTGATCTGAGGATATTGTATTGACGAGGATATTGAAATTGTACCGTTATGCCATTGATTTTGAATTAAATCAAGATTGATCAGATTGTTATTGATTTGAAAGGTATATTGACATGAGATTATTGGTATTGTCATTGCCAGACAGACTGTGAGTTCAGGACTTCGACTGAGCCAGAAACCGACGAAAGAAAAGTATAAGTCAATGTGGTATTGGGAGATCGACTTGAGTCGGTTTAGACTTGAGTTTCCCTAAATCACATACTTTACTTTATTGCATTGATATTTGCATTGATTTGATTGATGTACTTGTTCTCTTGAATTATAGACAACAGGTAGTAGATGAGTAATCGTGTGACAGAAGTTCCTGATAGTGGTGGGATCGCCACGGGAACATTGCACGATGTCACAAGATAGTATAGAAATCTTGGGACGGAAGTGCCTGATAGTGGCGGGATAGCCACGGGCACATTGCACGATGTCTCAAGATAAGGATATTAGCGATAGAGCTACAGTCCATGACGGTTAGGTCAGGACACCGGATGTTTGGTTATATCGAATAAATAGGATTGGAATTCTTCTATTACGGAATTCGATATAGGAACACCATATTTGGTTATATCGAGTAATAGGATCAGAGTTCCTTCTATTACGGAATTCGATATAGGAATACCACATTTGGAAACCGAGATCCCTAGACTAGGATTGAGTCTAGTCTGAGACGTGGAGTCACGTATATGTTAGACAGTTTTATGATTGATTATGTTTCAGATTTTGATACATATTACTGTTACCTGATTTCATGATTTATATTCGTTTATATGATTGCATGTTTCGTTGATTTATACTGGGATTTATTCTCACCGGAGTTATCTGGCTGTTGTCTTGTCTGTATGTGTGCATGACAACAGGTGGGACAGGATCAGGGTCCAGGAGATGAGGAAAGATCGTGATTAGAGTGGAGGCTCCGGACTTGGATTAGAAATAGGGTTTGAACACTTGACATTAGTTGTTAAACCTTAGTTTAATTTGAATGCATGCATTACAGGACTTGTATTGTATTTTATACTGATATGTATATGAGTTTGATTTCATTACGTTCCACATTTTCAAAAAAAAAAATTTAGACCCTGTTTTTTTAATTGATTAATTAGTCCCAATTATGATTAAGAACTTGATTAGCGTTCAGGTCCCCACAACAAGTGGTATCAGAGCGATAGGTCCTTGAGATTGAGATAGGAGCTAGTGAGCGGGGTAGAATGTGTTTTCTTTCCTGCTTTTGATTGCTAGCATGATTTACTGCTTTATAATACATGTTTGTCTGTTTGTCTGATTTGATTTGAAAACATGTATTATTAAGAATGAATCAGAGCCGATTCTGGATCAACAGTAAGATGATCGGAGGAGGACTGAAATAGAACTTTGGTTTGGGGTTGCTAATCCTTTTGATTTCAGATATGCCTCCGAGAAGGATACCAGAACAGGGGAGTACATCGAATCCTCCCATGGATGTGACTCCTACACCGATGGAGAAACTGTTGAAAAGGTTTCAGTCATTTCATCCACCGACTTTGAAAGGTACGGAGAATTCCGTGGAATGTGAAAGTTGGTTGGACGATATTGAAGCGATGTTCGAATCTTTGGAATATACGGAGGAAAAGTGGGTGAAACTGATAGGACACCAACTGCATGACGTTGCTAAACACTGGTGGATCACGACGAAACGGGCATTGGAACAACGAGGTACGACCATTACCTGCAATGTGTTTAAGTCTGAATTTTATCTACGGTTCTTTCCAGTATTGTAACGACCCGTATTTTCATACTTAAAATTTGCGGAAAAATTAAAAATTTTCTTTAATAGAAACATCCATACGGTCGTCACTCATTATTCATAAAGTATCTTTGAAATCAACCATCACAATTAAAATCAGAGTATAAATGTTTTCATACTTAAAATCTTAAAATAACGTAAGCGGTCCTCGGGTCTAGCCTCCCACTCAGTCCAAGCCTGCCCCTTGGTCACCACCTCCTGCCTCCTCATCAACATACTCACCTGCATCGATCAAGTCTAGTGAGTCTAAAGACTCAACACGTATAAACTGGTAGTAACGAGTAGTACATAATAAAATCACATGCAACTTTAAAATAGGACCTACATACTTAAAACTTGACTTGCGTATTAAAACTTGAACATACGAACATACATACTTAGACGTGCCATCAACTTAAACTTTCATTAACATACTGCATACTTGAACATACATAACTTCATCATTTTGCGTAGAGGCATGTTTCAAAGCAAGTGACCCATACATAATAAACGCCTGATCAGACACACCACAGTACTGGGCTGACAGGGACGTATCCACTGCCACATACATGAGATCCCTGTTCATAATTTAACAGGCCAGTTGATCCACGTTCATAATTTAACGCTTCACAACCACGATCTAACCCGTTCATAATTTAACGGGCGGATTGGTCCCCGTTCATAATTTAACGCTTTCCAATCCTAACTTCAAACCCGTTCATAATTTAACGGGGTGGAGAGGTCATCGGCCACGTTCACCGACTTCCAAACCCATTCACTTTTGGTCACAAGACATTTAGCATACCTCAAAAACTTCAAATATTTTCTTTGCACGTCAACATACTTACTTGGCTTTGAGGGATTCGTTGGAACTTCGATCGGGGCCGTTGCTGCACACTAACATGAATTTGCATAACTTAAATGTAGAAGTCATACTTACTCTCAAGTTCGATCATTACTTAGGGCACTCTAAAATTTCCATAGCACGACCCTGGATAATCCTTGCACTGAACCATGACATCAAACCCCGAAAATATCTTACAAATCTTTTCCAAACAGTGAGTACACGGATCCCTACCCAGGGTCCGTGTACGGGTCCGTCTAGGTGCGGTGAAGTGATACTCAGAAGGAAGGAGGGACACGGACCCCGTGCCTACCTCCGTGTAGGGGTCCGTGTAGACTCGAGAAAAAGGTTCCGAAAAGAATCAAAGGCACGGACCCCGTGCTTGGGTCCGTGTACACTCGGGTCCTAGACACTGCTGAAGGATCAAAGGCACGGACCCCGTGTGGGGGTCCGGGTGAGGGTCCGTGCACCCTCGGGACAAGAAAACTTACGAAACTTCTGTACATGTTTTGTTTAACGCTCTCGACTCGATTGTACAGACTATGAGTGGACACCTCGAGACCCATCTTAGCTTGCCATAACATTAAAACGCATTCGTATGGACTCCCAAAACAATAATGTTCACCTTACGACGCATATCGTACAAAAAGAAGACAATTGACACCGAAAAGACTTCCTACGTCTACCCACTATTTCAAGTGCCTAACGACATGAAACGAACCTCCAATAACACTCCTAACAACATGATAACCGTACCTAAATGCAGCAACGATCGTCCGTCGATTCCCAACGAAGCCTGCAACAATTAAACTTCAAGAACACAAATTTTCATAAAAGTTGCAGTTTGAGCAGTCCCACGAAAAACGTCATAACTCACTCAATTTTTATCCAAAAATCTCGAATCTTATATCGAATCGAAGGTATCAAAAAGTTCTACAATTTTCTAGTTGAAAGTTTTCTCAAAATCCCGACAGAAAAATCGCAGTTTCCATCAGAACAGTAAGTTACGAGATTTCAGATCTAAAAAGTATTTCAAACGCATTCAAATCATTTTCCGCTCAAACGACGAACGTCACACACATATTTTCACGCATAAAAATACACAACGCATACTATGACATGATCGATACAGAAAGAACAGATTATACGTGTCTTTTGATATTTAAAAATACCGTAACAACGATACCGAAGCGGAGATGGCGCTAGGATTGATCCGAGACGATGGTGGCTCGATTATCTTGCAATAAAAGCTCCGAAAACTAGTTGGAAAATAAAGGGGAAGGGGCAGCTGCTGTGGTGCCAAGAACCCTAAAGTTTTCTTATCAAAATATTCAATTGAAGTGCGTATGTGTGTGTTGTGTGAGTTTAACGTGTGTAAGTGTGTGTTAGTGGTGTGTGTGCGTGTGTTAGGGTAAAATTTAGGTAATTTAATTGTTTAATTGTCCTATTAAAATGCTAAATAAAAGGCTAATCAAGTTGCTCCTTAACAATGCTAGTTAAAATGTTATAAAGATGCTAATCCACTATTAACTTTAAATAAACTCTCTTAATTTAAAATTAATGCACAAATGCCAACTTTAAAAGTCTTAAAATTCTAAACTTCCTAAATAAATAATTTAGGCTTTAAAATACTAAAACTAAATAAATTATTCAAAATACCCCTTCCTAACTTAAAATAAAAATACCGCATTATAAAATCGCCTAAATCGTCGCCGGTCTCATTTCCTCGATCCCGCCTCGAATAATCGCCTGAGACATAAAACTCAAAGAAAACGTTTTAACGTGAATCAACTAAACATATTATAATTTAAAATAATGCAAATTCATAAATCATGAATTAAAACCCAATTTAATGAAATAAACATGCATTAAAACCATTTAGAAAAATACATAAGGAATTTAATAACTTGCACACACGTGGTTCATGTGGACCTCAAATTTTCGGGACGTCACAATCTATCCCCCTTAATTTGAATTTCGTCCCCAAAATTCGTTTATCCTCGATAATCTAAAAGTTAGATTCTTAATTCTAGTATCCCAACGATCCACGCTACCGCTGCGCTACTCTGAATAAAATTAAGTCTTATGTTGTCTTTACGTCTCTTCAATCCTAATTAAGTTGCCTACCAAAAAAAAACCTCGTTTTCTAATCGCGACTTAAAACGACTTATGGTAACTTAGCTTTACTTTACTATGACCTCGAATTCTGACTTTTCTCACCGTTCTCAATATTAGAAATGGAGGTTCAAACTTATCGTATCTTACATTCCTTATACTATACCTGTAATGTCAACGACCTATTACATTAGCATTTATGCCGTTCAACTTAAGAACTCTTAGCACCAAAGGTTACTTATCAACTTCTATCCTCGACAATACACTTAAAAGTTAAATCTTATCTTAACTCCATAATAATATTGGCCTACAATCCTTGAATCAGATATTTCCTTACGACACCAAACTTACGTAACTTATTGATTTACAAGTACGTCCCAAATAAAAGATTGTTGCCAATCTTTAATTTCGAATAACAAAAATCCATAAACTCAACATACATAATGTTGATCTTCTACTTAAATAATAAAATCTTTCTAGCATCAATCACATGCTTAAAATATTTTCTTCACGATTACAATATAGTTGATGCCTAAGACACTTGGACCTTCCTCATTGGAACGTATGTCCCACTTAGACGTATCCTCAATACTCAATTAATTCTAGCGTATAAAACTTAATAAGTTTCCTTTGTTAATGATGGACTAACTCTAATAAATCAACTCCACTTATAACCAATAGAATTCTAGAATCCCCATATCAAGCTTTTGGATTTCTTACTCAATAAAAATCTTAATATTCATTCATTGATAGCTTATGTTGAACACTACTAATTCCCTTTTGTTTTTATTTCACCCAAAAATTTCGTATGAACAAATATCCCATAAATTTGAAATTCAACCTTACGCAACCCAATTAGTTTTGGACAACATAATTTGAACACACATATTCACTTATTCTCAAGTTTCTTAATAACTTACAAAAATTTCTCAAGATAGGATGTCTACCTCCATTCTTACATGCGTCTATCGAGTAGCCTAACCATCAATCATACCCAACTTTCTAGAAAAACCATATTCCAACAAAAATATAGTCCTAACTGTTAAGATCATGACTAAAACTTATGACACGTCAAACTTAATTTCCCAAAAATTTGCTAGTTCAATGTCTACTCTTATAAATTAGCTAACCGATCAACTTTACCTTAAATCTTCATCACTCTGAATTCCTAATTTGCCACAGCATTATTTCACAAACGTTTAACCTTTCAAGCCTAAGATTGATTCATCCAACAATGTCCTTGATTACCATTCTTTATAACATTATAACCCAGACATATAAAGGTTCTAAATATCCTTCTAGCCTAAATCCCTGAAAATTCCTATCATTTAAACCATTCAATTCTCACTTGTCGCTAAACTAGTTTCCCCAATTTCTTAACAATTACAAAATCAATTCTTAATTTCCTTGATAATCACTCAACCTTGTCCATAGTTTTGAAAATCCTACAATTACCCATAAGTCCTTGGCGTTCCTAATTCCATCTTATAGATTTCTCGTAACATAAAGTTCAATAATTTTAAGCTTATTAAACCCAAAATCAATTCCATAACCTCGAAAAGCTGCTAATCTTACTCAAGTGTTCCTCAAAAGTTCGAACTTAATCCTCAAAAACTTCGAAATTTGTAATTTGGCCCTTAAAGTTCTCGAAAATTACTATTTTGGCCCCTACAACCACACGAAATTTGCATTTCCGGTCCCCAATAAAATTTTCGATTTTTGCCTCATTTAACCTTAAAATCCTCAAAACTCAGAATTTAATCCCAACCTTCGGTAAATTCGAAAATAGTCCCTTAGAAATTTTTTTTTGCACTTTAGTCCTCAATTACTGGTTATTACTATTAGGTCTTTAAAATTCTCAATTTATGCAATTCAATCCTTATAACTAATCTTACGTTTCCATCAATACTTAAAATCCCAAATTATACTCTTTTTTTTTCTTTATACTTCTAAAGGTCGTCACAGATTTCGAATCATTAATCTTTATACGAAGTTTTCAAAACTTAACTCATCTAGTAACCACGAATCATCAGTATTAAAAAAAATTTTACTTCCCAAAAGCATTCGGAATTTTCATGACTAACTTATGACCGAAAGAGTAGAATATCAGTGCTTAATAACCAAAAATCAATATACTCAAATCGCTATCAACACTTCGTAACGCCCAAAAGCTAAATTCTTAATCATGTCCAAGTCCACCATGCAAGCATGCAAGAAAATTAAATAATTTCTCATTTCATGTCGTAACATGCATAAAATTTTTAGAGATCCAATCTCAATTCATAACAACAGATAAACATGTACTCTAAAACGTACGTCATGTAAACATACAGGTGATTGCATTAAAACATGCACTTGCTGAAATCATGACTTGAATGCTTAATACATGAAATAATTTAAAACCTTAAAACTTACAGACTTGAGGTGTGACTTCGTGAGCTTCTTGCGACTGGCAGTAGGCATAACCCTTTACAAGAACACCGCTCTGATACCAACTGTAACGACCCGTATTTTCATACTTAAAATTTGCGGAAAAATTAAAAATTTTCTTTAATAGAAACATCCATACGGTCGTCACTCATTATTCATAAAGTATCTTTGAAATCAACCATCACAATTAAAATCAGAGTATAAATGTTTTCATGCTTAAAATCTTAAAATAACGTAGGCGGTCCTCGGGTCTAGCCTCCCACTCAGTCCAAGCCTGCCCCTTGGTCACCACCTCCTGCCTCCTCATCAACATACTCTCCTGCATCGATCAAGTCTAGTGAGTCTAAAGACTCAACACGTATAAACTGGTAGTAACGAGTAGTACATAATAAAATCACATGCAACTTTAAAATAGGACCTACATACTTAAAACTTGACTTGCGTATTAAAACTTGAACATACGTACATACATACTTAGACGTGCCATCAACTTAAACTTTCATTAACATACTGCATACTTGAACATACATAACTTCATCATTTTGCGTAGAGGCATGTTTCAAAGCAAGTGACCCATATATAATAAACGCCTGATCAGACACACCACAGTACTGGGCTGACAGGGACGTATCCACTGCCACATACATGAGATCCTTGTTCATAATTTAACAGGCCAGTTGATCCACGTTCATAATTTAACGCTTCACAACCACGATCTAACCCGTTCATAATTTAACGGGCGGATTGGTCCCCGTTCATAATTTAACGCTTTCCAATCCTAACTTCAAACCCGTTCATAATTTAACGGGGTGGAGAGGTCCTCGGCCACGTTCACCGACTTCCAAACCCATTCACTTTTGGTCACAAGACATTTAGCATACCTCAAAAACTTCAAATATTTTCTTTGCACGTCAACATACTTACTTGGCTTTGAGGGATTCGTTGGAACTTCGATCGGGGCCGTTGCTGCACACTAACATGAATTTGCATAACTTAAATGTAGAAGTCATACTTACTCTCAAGTTCGATCATTACTTAGGGCACTCTAAAATTTCCCATAGCACGACCCTGGATAATCCTTGCACTGAACCATGACATCAAACCCCGAAAATATCTTACAAATCTTTTCCAAACAGTGAGTACACGGATCCCTACCCCGGGTCCGTGTACGGGTCCGTCTAGGTGCGGTGAAGTGATACTCAGAAGGAAGGAGGGACACGGACCCCGTGCCTACCTCCGTGTAGGGGTCCGTGTAGACTCGAGAAAAAGGTTCCGAAAAGAATCAAAGGCACGGACCCCGTGCTTGGGTCCATGTACACTCGGGTCCTAGACACTGCTGAAGGATCAAAGGCACGGACCCCGTGTGGGGGTCCGGGTGAGGGTCCGTGCACCCTCGGGACAAGAAAACTTACGAAACTTCTGTACATGTTTTGTTTAACGCTCTCGACTCGATTGTACGGACTATGAGTGGACACCTCGAGACCCATCTTAGCTTGCCATAACATTAAAACGCATTCGTATGGACTCCCAAAACAATAATGTTCACCTTACGACGCATATCGTACAAAAAGAAGACAATTGACACCGAAAAGACTTCCTACGTCTACCCACTATTTCAAATGCCTAACGACATGAAACGAACCTCCAATAACACTCCTAACAACATGATAACCGTACCTAAACGCAGCAACGATCGCCCGTCGATTCCCAACGAAGCCTGCAACAATTAAACTTCAAGAACACAAATTTTCATAAAAGTTGCAGTTTGAGCAGTCCCACGAAAAACGTCATAACTCACTCAATTTTCATCCAAAAATCTCGAATCTTATATCGAATCGAAGGTATCAAAAAGTTCTACAATTTTCTAGTTGAAAGTTTTCTCAAAATCCCGACAGAAAAATCGCAGTTTCCATCAGAACAGTAAGTTACGAGATTTCAGATCTAAAAAGTATTTCAAACGCATTCAAATCATTTTCCGCTCAAACTACGAACGTCACACACATATTTTCACGCATAAAAATACACAACGCATACTATGACATGATCGATACAGAAAGAACAGATTATACGTGCCTTTTGATATTTAAAAATACCGTAACGACGATACCGAAGCGGAGATGGCGCTAGGATTGATCCGGGACGATGGTGGCTCGATTATCTTGCAATAAAAGCTCCGAAAACTAGTTGGAAAATAAAGGGGAAGGGGCGGCTGCTGTGGTGCCAAGAACCCTAAAGTTTTTTTATCAAAATATTCAATTGAAGTGCGTATGTGTGTGTTGTGTGAGTTTAACGTGTGTAAGTGTGTGTTAGTGGTGTGTGTGCGTGTGTTAGGGTAAAATTTAGGTAATTTAATTGTTTAATTGTCCTATTAAAATGCTAAATAAAAGGCTAATCAAGTTGCTCCTTAACAATGCTAGTTAAAATGTTATAAAGATGCTAATCCACTATTAACTTTAAATAAACTCTCTTAATTTAAAATTAATGCACAAATGCCAACTTTAAAAGTCTTAAAATTCTAAACTTCCTAAATAAATAATTTAGGCTTTAAAATACTAAAACTAAATAAATTATTCAAAATACCCCTTCCTAACTTAAAATAAAAATACCGCATTATAAAATCGCCTAAATCGTCGCCGGTCTCTTTTCCTCGATCTCGCCTCGAATAATCGCCTGAGACATAAAACTCAAGGAAAACGTTTTAACGTGAATCAACTAAACATATTATAATTTAAAATAATGCAAATTCATAAATCATGAATTAAAACCCAATTTAATGAATTAAACATGCATTAAAACCATTTAGAAAAATACATAAGGAATTTAATAACTTGCACACACGTGGTTCATGTGGACCTCAAATTTTCGGGACGTCACAAGTATCTTATAGGAAGGACAAGGGAGCCGAGTTCGCAAATTTGAGACAAGGCCAGTTAAACATTGATGATTATGTGGCTAAGTTCTTTACACTGCTCCGATTTGCTCCCCATGTAGCTGAACACGATGAGGCTGTTGCGGACCAGTTCATAAATGGCCTAAATCCTGAAATCTTTACCTTGGTGAATACCGGGAGGCCAAACAAATTCACCGATGCCTTGAACAGAGCCAAGGGAGCCGAAGCAGGACTGATGAGGTAGAGAGAGGCTTCGTTTGTGCTTCCAGTATCGGGACAACAACCACCACCTCCTCGATTTGAAGGTGGCAGTAGCAGTAGCAGGAAGAAGGATTTCTTGAAGGCTAGAGGGAAGCAATTCAAGAAATCGGGAACTAGCTCGTCCAGTTCGAGTGGCACTAGACAGACCGGTCAAGGCCAGAGTTATACAGGACCGTACTGTAGCGCTTGTGGAGGGAGGCATTCCACAGAGCAGTGCCGAGGAGTGGTTGGCAGCTGTCGTATCTGTAGACAGCAGGGACACTTTGCTCGAGTGTGTCCCCAGAGGAGTGCCCAGGGATCGCAGGCAACTGAGTCATCGGGATCAGTGGCTCAGACCGGTAGACGACCATCTGCCATTCTAACTTTTCAGCCAGCACCGCCTACTCAGTCACAGCAGAGGCCAGGAGGGGGCCAGACAGTGAGCCAGCCTTCGAGACAGCAGGCCAGAGTTTTTGCTTTGACCAAGGAGCAGGCACAGGATGCACCTGATGATGTTGTGGCAGGTAACTGTTTTATTTCTGGTTATCCTGCATATGTACTGATTGATACTGGTGCATCTCATACATTTATATCTGAGCGATTTGCGTTGATGCATTCTTTGCCTATGGAGTCATTGTCGGCAGTAGTGTCTGTCACGTCTCCGTTAGGAACAGGTTTGATATCAGTAAAATCTGTTAAATCGTGTATACTGCAGTACGATGGGCATACGATTGAGTTAGACTGTATTGTGCTTGGTTTATCTGATTTTTATTGTATTGTCGGTATCGATATGTTGACCAAGTACCGAGCTACAGTTGATTGCTTCCACAAGATTGTTTGATTCAGACCTGAAATGGCTGATGAGTGGAAATTTTATGGTAAGGGTTTTCGTGCTAGAATTCCTCTGATATCTGCAATGGATATGACTCGATTATTGCATAAGGGAGCGGATGGATTCCTGGTATATTCAGTTGATTTACTGAAATCGAGCCCATCATTGGCGGATTTGCCAGTGGTGTGTGAGTTTGCTGATGTCTTTCCAGATGAGATTCCTGGATTACCTCCGATTCGAGAAATAGACTTCAGCATCGAATTAATGCCAGGAACAGTTCCGATTTCTAGGGCTCCATACAGGATGGCACCGATCGAATTGAAAGAACTGAAAGAACAGTTGGAGGATTTACTGGCCAAGGGGTACATTAGACCGAGTGTATCTCCTTGGGGTGCTCCAGTACTGTTCGTGAGAAAGAAAGACGGGTCGATGAGACTTTGTATCGACTACAGGCAACTGAATAAGGCAACGGTAAAGAATAAATATCCATTGCCTCGTATTGAGGATTTGTTTGATCAGTTGCAGGGTTCATCTGTATATTCCAAGATCGATTTGAGATCTGGATACCATCAACTGAGAGCCAGGGACTCTGATATCTCTAAGACAGCATTCAGAACCAGGTATGGACACTATGAATTTATTGTCATGCCATTTGGTTTGACGAATGCACCGGCGGTATTTATGGGATTGATGAACCGCGTCTTTCAGAAATATTTGGATGATTTTGTTATCATATTCATTGATGATATATTGATTTATTCAAAGAATATGATTGAGCATGCTAATCATCTGAGGACTGTGTTGAGAATTTTAAGGACAGAGAAACTGTATGCTAAATTGTCGAAATGCGAGTTCTGGTTGAAACATGTGATATTTCTGGGTCATATTATATCCGGAGACGGTATATCAGTGGATCCCAGTAAGGTTGAGGCAGTGATTTCTTGGCCAAGACCGACATCAGTACCCGAGATTCGCAGTTTTATGGGTTTAGCAGGATATTATCGCCGATTCATTAAATATTTTTTGAGTATTGCCAAACCTATTACGCAGTTAACTCAGAATAATGCTCCGTTTGTTTGGTCAGAAGACTGTGAATCCAGTTTTCTGGAATTGAAAAAGAGATTGACCAGTGCGCCTGTGTTAACGATTCCTTCAGGTACTGGTGATTTTGTCGTTTATTGTGATGCATCTCACCGAGGATTGGGTTGTGTTTTGATGCAGCGGGGGCATGTGATTGCTTATGCCTCGAGACAGCTGAAACCCCATGAAACTCGTTACCCAATTCATGATCTTGAATTGGCAGCCATTGTCTTAGCTTTGAAGATATGGCGACATTACCTCTACGGTGAGAAATTCGAAATCTATTCTGATCATAAAAGCTTGAAATATCTGTTTTCACAATCAGAGCTGAATATGAGACAGCGGAGATGGCTGGATTTACTGAAAGAATTTGATTGTGAAATCAAATATTATCCAGAGAAATCCAACGCAGTAGCAGATGCACTGAGTCGAAAGGTATGTGCACTATCCTTATCGACGATAGGTGTCTCGAATTTGATAGAAGACTGCTGCTTGTCTGGATTAGCTTTTGAAACAGATTGCCAGCCTCTGAGATTACATACGATTCAAGTTGAACCAGAGTTGATATTGAAAATCAAAGAGGCACAGAAAGTTGATCAGAACGTACAGAATTCGATTGCAATGGTCAGAGCTGGACATCGATCGGAATATCAGGTGAGAAATGGCATTTTGTATGTGAATAATCGTCTAGTTGTGCCAAATGTTTCAGATTTGAGACAGCGAATACTGTCAGAAGCGCACAACAGTCGTTTTAGCATTCATACTGGTGGCAGAAAAATGTACAATGATTTAAAGGCCCAGTATTGGTGGAAACAATTGAAATCGGACGTGACTAAATTTGTAGCCAAGTGTCTGAATTGCCAACAGGTGAAAGCTGAAAGAAAGAAACCAGGAGGATTGTTGCAGAGTTTGTCCATTCCTGAATGAAAATGGGGTCACATTTCCATGGATTTTGTGACACAGTTACCACGTTCCTCCCGAGGTTGTGATGCGATTTGGGTCGTGATTAACAGATTGACCAAATCTGCATGTTTTATTCCATACAAAATGACCTATAGATATGACCAGATGGTCGATATTTATGTTCGAGAAGTGGTTAGACTGCACGGAGTGCCGAAGTCGATTGTTTCAGATCGTGATCCTCGGTTTACTTCCCACTTCTGGCAGAGTTTGCAGCAAGCTCTCGGTACGAAATTGCATCTGAGTACCGCATATCATCCACAGACCGACGGGCAGTCAGAACGGACAATTCAGACATTGGAAGATATGCTGAGGGCTGTAGTGCTTGATTTTAGCACTAACTGGCAAGATGCATTGCCTCTTTGTGAATTTTCGTACAATAACAGCTATCAAACGAGTATTGAGATGGCTCCATTCGAAGCGTTGTACGGAAAGAGATGCAGATCCCCTCTTTATTGGGATGATATCTCTGAAGTTCCTGAGATTGGACCTGATATGATCAGAGATATGACTGAGAGAGTGAAATTGATTCAAAAGAAAATGAAGGCAGCTCAAGACCGACAAGCCAAATATGCCAACCTCAGACGACGACCGTTGGTATTTGAGGTAGGAGACCGAGTATTCCTGAAAATTTCGCCTTTTAGAGGAGTTGTCGGATTTGGCAAGAAAGGGAAACTGTCTCCACGATACGTTGGTCCGTATGAAATTCTTGAAAAGATAGGAGATCGTATCGACTCGCCTTGCCGCCTTCATTATTTGGAATACATGATGTCTTTCATGTATCGATGCTGCGGAAGTATCTCCCTGATGATTCTTATGTGATTCAACCAGACGAGACCGAGCTGGATGAGACATTGAGTTATGTCGAGAAACCGATCCGGATTATCGATCGTAAAGAAAAACAGCTCAGAACAAAGACGATTCCTCTTGTAAAAGTTCAATGGACTCGTCATGGTGTTGAAGAAGCTACTTGGGAGACTGAATCAGATATGAGACAAGAATTCCTAGCATTATTTCACTGATTTAAATTTTATTCGACTTTAATTACATTCTCTCGTAATGATATGATTTGACTATCTGTGATTTCGGGGACGAAATCATATCTTAGGGGGGGAGAAATGTAATGCCCGAGAATTAATCACTGTTAATCAATGATTATTGACTTATAATTTAACGTGATTATGAAGGGGCCAACGGAGACACGATTTAAGATAATCTGCGGTCATTTATTTTGAATTTTAGAATGTGTTGCCGAAGCAACACCGCACCCGCGCTCATGGTTAGACCGCACCCGCGGTCGTGCTACTGGAATTTTGAGAATTGATACAGTAGGGTGACCGCACCCGCGGTATGAAACAAGACCGCACGCGCGGTGCAAACAAGACCGCACCCGCGGTCATAGTTTTTGGAAAATGAATGTGGATCAGTACGCTGAGCGCACCCGCGGTCCGGAATGTAGCGCACCCGCGGTGCGACGTGTTTTGCAAAGATGAGGCCACCTCGCCGAATTCATGCATGGCTATATATATATCATGATTCTTTCGAAAAATATCAGCCAAAAATCGAGAAAGGGTCCGATGAATTGTGTTGAAAATCCTTACGCCTTTTGTGAGAAATCCGTCCGTCTGATTTTGAATCCGACTTCGGTATTGAGTTCCTATCGACGTAGGCTACAACTGGACGTAAGTTTTACTACGTTTTGACATGTTTTGGAATTATGATATTGTCAGAATTGAATGGAACTCATATATGTTGTTCTTGACATATTAGACATCATAGAATCGAAGTCAGACTGAGAAACAGACTGATTATGGAATTGTTATGAAATTTTAGGGTATATTGATTTATACCAGACATATTTGAATTGTGATTGGATTACGGATTGTATTGGATATGGGTTATGGATTGTAACTGTTATCTGAGGATATTGTATTGACGGGGATATTGAAATTGTACCGTTATGCCATTGATTTTGAATTAAATCAAGATTGATCAGATTGTTATTGATTTGAAATGTATATTGACATGAGATTATTGGTATTGTCATTGCCAGACAGGCTTTGAGTTCAGGACTTCGACTGAGCCAGAAACCGACGAAAGAAAAGTATAAGTCAATGTGGTATTGGGAAATCGACTTGAGTCGGTTTAGACTTGAGTTTCCCTAAATCACATACTTTACTTTATTCCATTGATATTTGCATTGATTTGATTGATGTACTTGTTCTCTTGAATTATAGACAACAGGTAGTAGATGAGTAATCGTGTGACAGAAGTTCCTGATAGTGGTGGGATCGCCACGGGAACATTGCACGATGTCACAAGATAGTATAGAAATCTTGAGACGGAAGTGCCTGATAGTGGCGGGATCGCCACGGGCACATTGCACGATGTCTCAAGATAAGGATATTAGCGATAGAGCTACAGTCCATGACGGTTAGGTCAGGACACCGGATGTTTGGTTATATCGAGTAAATAGGATTGGAATTCTTCTATTACGGAATTCGATATAGGAACACCATATTTGGTTATATCGAATAATAGGATCAGAGTTCCTTCTATTACGGAATTCGATATAGGAATACCACATTTGGAAACCGGGATCCCTAGACTAGGATTGAGTCTAGTCTGAGACGTGGAGTCACGTATATTTTAGACAGTTTTATGATTGATTATATTTCAGATTTTGATACATATTACTGTTACCTGATTTCATGCTTTATATTCGTTTATATGATTGCATGTTTCGTTGATTTATACTGGGATTTATTCTCACCGGAGTTATCCGGCTGTTGTCTTGTCTGTATGTGTGCATGACAACAGGTGGGACAGGATCAGGGTCCAGGAGATGAGGAAAGATCGTGATTAGAGTGGAGGCTCCGGACTTGGATTAGAAATAGGGTTTGAACACTTGACATTAGTTTTTAAACCTTAGTTTAATTTGAATGCATGCAGTACAGGACTTGTATTGTATTTTATACTGATATGTATATGAGTTTGATTTCACTACGTTCCGCATTTTCAAAAAAAAATTTAGACCCTGTTTTTTAATTGATTAATTAGTCCCAATTGTGATTAAGAACTTGATTAGCGTCCGGGTCCCCACACCCATCCATATCTCATATGGTGTCTTATCAACTGCCTTTGAATGGACATTGTTCAACAATAGTGCCGCTGTCTCAAGCGCATATCCCCAAAAGGATGGCGGCAACTCCGTGAACCCCATCATAGACCGAACCATGTTCATCAAAGTCCGGTTACAACGCTCTGAAACACCATTCCACTGCGTTGTAGCAGGCGGATTCCACTGCGAGAAAATCTCATTCTCCCTAAGATACTCTTGGAACTCGGCACTCAAGTACTCACCATCTCGATCCGATTGAAGTTACTTGATGCTTCGTCCCAACTGTTTCTCTACTTCAATTCTAAATTTTTTGAACCTTTCAAAGGCTTCCGATTTGTATTTTATCAAATACACATACCCATACCTCGAAAATTCATCGATAAAGGTGATGAATTAGGCATGTCCATGCTTAGTGGTGATGCTAAGCGGACTACACACATCGGTATGGATCAAATCCAATAACCCATTGGCCCACTCCACATGGCCCTTAAAGGAAATTTTGGTCATCTTTCCTTTAAGATAGGATTCACAAGTCGTGAGACAATTAATATAAGACATATCAAACATGCCTACTCCCACTAGTTTGTTCATTCTTCTTAGGGAAATATGTTCTAATCGACATGCCATAATTGTGCCGAATTTAAAGTATCTTGTTTTTGCTTGTTTGTTGTTGTTATTGCTTGGACGTTGTTTAGTGGAATATCTTTCAATTTTAAATTATAGAGAGCGTTTTAAAGTTTTTCAGTACGAATTAAACATTCAATCTTGTAAATATTCCAAACACCCTTGCGAAATAAATAAGAATATACATCTTTATCAAGCATAGAAATGGAAACAATGTTTTTCATTAAATCAAGTACAAACAAAACATCTCTTAAAATCAACTTAAAATCATTATTCATCAATAAGTAAACATCTCCTACGGTCTTGGCAGCAACTCTTGCTCCATTGCCCATCCTCAAGAACGTCTCACCTTTCCTAAGTCTTCTACTTCTTCCCATCAGCTGTAAATCATTACAGAATTGTGAGCCACAACCGGTATCTAATACCCAATAAGTAGAGTTAATTAAAATATTTACTTCGATGTAGAACACATCATTTCCAGAACCCTTCTGGGAAAGATATTCTCTGCAGTTACGCCTCCAATGTCTAGGCTTCTTGCAGTGATGTCATACATCAGCAGTCCTGTCAGTCTTAACTGGTGTGGCTGCCATAACGGGATTCAGAGCTTGCCTCTTCAAGAGCACATTCTTCTTGGGACGTTGGAAAGAACGCTTCTTTCCATTTCCATGTGGACCAATCTTCGTACCATATGAAGAACCACATAAAGAACCGACTTCTCATTCTTGATGATGCCTTCAAACGTAACAAGCATATTCACCAACTCCTCAAGGGTACGCTCTAGCTTGTTCATGTTGAAATTCACCACAAAAGGATCAAATGAGCTCAGCAATGACAAGAGCAACACTTCAGTGGTCAACTCCGATGGCAGCATGAGATCCATGCCAACAAGATTATCCAAAAGCCCAATCATCTTTAGGCCATGCTCAAGGACCGAGGCCCCATCTCGCATTCGTAAAATGATTAGCTCATTGACGGCAGCATGCCTAAGAGGCTGTGTTTGCTCACCAAAGAGCTCCTTCAGATGCAAATTAATGTCAGCAGCACTCTTTGCATCTTCAAAATTCCTCTGCAGCTCATCATTCATAGAAGCCTGCATATAACATTTGGCTTTCAAGTCATGGTCACACCATTTTTTGTAAGTCTGCAATTCCTCAGGAGTGCAGCCAGTCGGAGCCTCAATACGACGCGACTCAGTAAGTGTATATGCTATCCTTTCCGAATTCAAGACGATTTTCAGGTTTCTTAGCCAATTGAGGTAATTAGGTCCGGTTAAAATGTGTTTGTCGAGTATTGCAGATAATGGATTGCGAATCGAAGACGTTGTCAAGATTGTACTGAAAAGTAAAACTGATAAATGTTAATGACTATTTTAAAATATTTAGCAAAATATAAAGTATGGACATTTATTTCATAAATTTTTTCTCTCACTGTTTTGACATCTTTCACTACCCTCTAGTGAAAACGGGAAACTCATTTCCTCAGTAGGTGATTAAGGTCCAATTAGCAAATTATGATCCCGAATAATATCAGCCAATCATAATTCCTAAAAGGTAGTTTCCAATTGCATCTCCATGTAAATAACCAACCCTCTACGTAAACTTTTGTCTCACATTTTGATTAGGACCCAATAATATCATGTCGTTCATCTTTACGTGTCAAGCCTTACTCATCGATATTGAACCTTAATGAACGGTCGCCATGAGTTCTATCAATAATATGAGCCGAAATCATGGGAGTTCCACGTAGTTCACTTCATCATGTCAATGGATGTAATAGCTTTCCGGTGTCCAGGGCTCCCTCAATAACCCGTGCCTCGAGCACGAGTAGCGTTCATCATGCACCTATTGTCGAGGAAAGACATAGAAATTATAAACACTTTTATAATTCCCTTTTCGGGCTTGATATAATTTTAAATCTTATTCAAAATGAGGGTTTTTAATTTTTAAAGGTCTCATCATTAATTTTGTTTGAAAAACTTGCCATGTTTGATCGTATATTTGTCGGATTCATGCAACTTTGTTATTATCATAATAATAACGCACATATACATTTTTTATAACATATCATGCATATATTATAAACAGTAAACTAAACAAGGATGATCAATCGCCCCAAAACTAATGGCCCATGTGAGCCAAACACGGGCCTAGGTCCAACATGGGATGCAATGCAACTTTTACATAAGCCTATTATATTTACATGTTTTCGATCTTCATAATCATCAAGCTCACCATCTGCCAATCTTGATCTACCACTATAATAATATTTAAAAATAGATATCCATGGCAAATAGGGATACATCTCATAGGGTGTGAACGAGCCATAAACCAAGCTCACTTATAAATTGATAATTATTACAATCATTCAACACAAAATATCCTAGCATAAACCTAGCAAATTGGGCTTAGGATATTGATCATCCTTCGTGCATAATATCACATATCATACACCATCAATTAATTACCACAATAATCAATTGATCCAATATTATATATCTTGATCCAATCACTAACCGCCACGATTATAAACTAAATCAACAAAATAAACAAATACCTTTTCTAGCTTTCTAATTATTTTATTTATAACCGAATTTCTTGTAAATCGCAATTTACTATAAATAATTAAAGTTCAACTTCAAATTTTTTTTATGAGAAAATACATAGCAATTTTGTAGATTTAAACTTAAGGGCCCAGTAAGACATTTTTCAATAAAAATATTTTGGCACATTTAAATTTCACAAAATAAGTTAGCCATCTAATGGCCCAACAACTCAAGGCCCATGACACTTTGATATTTCAAAACACTTTTGAAAATACTAGTCGACATCGCCATTTCCGGATTCCGGCCAACATGCACCAATTTTTTTTTATTAAAATAGGGGGGAATTTCGGCTAGCCCATGGGGCTGCCCTTGCTGCCCGAAATGGGCAGCAACATGGGGCCGAATTATAGCCCCCACTTGGCCTTCGATTTTTTGAGACTATTATCTCATGTGGTTAGAATAATATCATGTATTTTCTACACAAAAAGTAACCATAGCTATGATACCACTTGAAAGGGGATCAAGTACGGTGCCCGGAAGTGCGAAGGAAGTTTCAAAAAATTTCATACAAGAAAACCGAGCACCTATGCTAGTTGTATAGCAAATAAAATTAAAACAAAATATTTCATACATAGAGTGTTTAAAAATGTACCTATCAATCAAAATGATTGTTGTTTTGGCTCCAACCAAGTTGTAAACAACTTGGCTCTTGAAGGTTGACAATCTACAAGCTTCCCTTGAGCACTCGTGGCTCAAGTTCCTTCTTTCCTTCAAATTAGGTCCACCACTAACAAGGTAGATCCACTCTAATTTTGCATTAGAAAAATTAGAGCATTTTTCTTTGAGAAGTGTATACTTTCCTCAACAATTGAAGAAGTAAAATTGGTGAGAAAAATGGGGTTGAAGTTTCGGCCATGGTAGTGAGGAGAGAAAGGAAGAATAATTTCTTGGTTGTAGAAAAAGTTAAAGTGAGCATGTGCATGTCATGCCTTTTTTATTGAAAAATTTGTCTCCCTACTCTTCATCTCCCCATGAATATTATTTGGACTTGTAACATTTACAAAGCCCTTTGACTTTTATTTAAATATATCAAACACATTTGAGACCATTTAAACTTTACTTGAATTTCCTATTGGGCTCTACAAGACCCAATATTATTTAATTAATTCAACACTTGAATTAATTTAATTATTTGGACTCTACTAGCCCACTAGTGTTTAATTGATTCAACACTTGAATTAATTTAGTTTAGTCCATAATAATGTTTATGAAAATAACAATTTTCAAATATATTATTTATTTGACCAACTTTTAATTTAGGAACACTTCCTCAAATTAAAAGTTACATTTTCCATAATCCTCTTAAAGAAGTCATACTTCTATTTTTTTTCTTTGCACTTATAAACTCTTTTATAAGCCATTCAACCCATTGAACTAATTTTACTTCTTAACGGGATCTAAAAAGTTATCACTTCTGTGACCCTCAATGGTTCAATGATACAACTAGTCGTGGGTTCACATCTCAATGTGATTCGGGTCTAAAGATGTCCTTATAAGAGCATACCTCAGTTGCTACATTCTTACTTATCAACTCCTTGATAATTAGAACTTCAGAACTCAAGTCTGATAGTACCCAACCAATCATGTTAAGTGCCTAGCAGCATTCCTTACATAAATCCCTAGGAATCAAATGATAGTGCCTGCAAGAACCAATCTATTATGGTTAGCATACAGTATGGTCATCTCATATATCCCGACCGATTCAACAATTATTGGTATATCGATAGTTGTCAAAGAATCGATACTATGTGATATGTCGTAGTTGCATCGATGGTGTAATCTATGAAACCCCTTTCATAAATGCCACCAACACTCTGATCAGAGACTGCAAAATACGTACACATAGGATATCCATACCCGAAGGTAAGCGGTGAATCCCCGACTACAATGCATAGACTCCTACATGTTTTGACAGAACACCCAAACTTGCCATCTGATGACCCCATGAGAGTCGGTAAATAAGTCAAAGTGAAATGCTAGCATATAGATTCTCAATATTGTCCCGAGTCATAAGGGCTAATGGTGTAAACCATAAACTAGGACGTTGCCACTCGATAAGTGAGAACCACTTGGAAAGTCCTTTATGGAGGGTTGTTCCATGCAGTCTACTAGGAGCACCTATCTGCATGCTCGGATATCACAATGTCCCCTACCAATGAAACATGGTACTCACATCGCAGATACTAGTCTCGAACTTGAGCGGCCTATATCCTTCTTAGCGGTGGCTGAATCGACTAGGAACTGTTTAGAATATACAGTATTCCAAACATGAGTTTCATGATACTCATCATATGAGCATCTCATATTCTTTCTACAATTTTTATATTCAAGGACTTTATCTATACAACTAGCATGGGTATACCGATAAAGATGTATCAAAACAATAATTTCAAATATTTTTAAAATAAAGATTGTTTATACATAGAGTTTCAACGTGAACCCTCTGCCAACACCTGGCTCGACGGGCACCTACTTTAATAGATTTTATGTTATTTATTTTATTTGAGTGTTTTATTTGCTTGTGAGTTTGTAGTGTCATAGTCATGACATTTTTTTAAATGGCCAATGATGAACAAAATTTGTGTGTTGAGAAGAAATGTCATGCATTTCATTCTTGTTCATCAATCAATTTGAAATATTTAGAGAACAATCATGAGATTTGGTAAGTTCAAGACTTTTAATTTCTATACAACTCTGTGATTTTCATTTGACATTGAAATAAATTTTTGCACACATATATGATTGAGGCAATTTTTGATTTTATTTGGGCCTATGTATATTATTCATAAATATTCGTTTGAATCCCTCTTGAGCCTATATGAGAAAAGAATGGTGTTCTTGAATTTCTTGGAAGCCAAGCACTTTTTTTTTGAATATATATATATATATATATATATATATATATATATATATATATATCGAAACAAAACTCGAGGAGAAATACGGACAAACTATAATTTTTGGATTATTGGATCGGCTTTGTAGATTATATGAATTCGAATGGCACATGTGAATATGTGTAAAGGACCCCCATTCGATATCCTTTCAAATATCCCACAGTTACCACCCCTTTGAATATCTTATACATTAATTTCCTACCTTCTTAAGGGAGTAAGAATTCAAAGGATCAAAAAAATTGAAATTCTCCTACAAAAGAAAAGAAAAATAAATGATGTTTGATTGAAGAACTTGGCGAAAAAGGAAAGAAAAAGAGATGAAATGAATTTAAAAAAATGGAAATAAAAGAAAAAGTGGAGTATGCAAAAGAGATACAAATTAAACTTACTCCCTTATTTGAATTCATAATCTTCATTTGTATCCATGAGCTAATGCCTAACATTACAAGCGTTGCAAATCCTCTTGACCAAGTCATACTTGTCCAGTATACTGGTGGAAAGGGATTGAGAGGATCAAGTCTATGGACAATCGATAAACACTTACATTGAGTATGAATCTTGATCAACTTTACACATACCTCATTGCATCAAATATTTATTCTGTACTCTTTTTTTGAATGAATATTGCTTTGAACCCAATTTTTACCGCAAAAGACCACTTGATTTGTGTTTGTAAAAATTGAAATCGATTGAGAATGTTTTGAAACATGAGCTGAAGAGATTACAAGTTTAGAAAATAAACCGATTGCATGATTATATCCGGATGAAAAATTAGTTGGATTGATTTAACTTGTCATTTATTGAATGATTAATGCATGAAGAGTTAGTTAAATTAATTTGAGGCCAAGTTCTTTTAAAAATATTTCATGACTTGTTTGTTTGTGTTGTTTTGTTTTGCTCGGGACTAGCAAAATCATAAGTTTTGGAAAGTTTGATAAGTGCAATTTATTGCACTTTTATTACTTGTATTTAACTTGGAATTTTGTGATTCTTGAGTAGGTTTTATGCGATTTGTTGTTGTTTTTGTTGTTGTAGTTTGGAAGCTTAGGATGAGAGTTTGGAGTATTAAAATATTGAATTGGAAAGTGAAAAAATACAGAAGCTACAGCGCACCCGCGCTTATATTTACACTGCACCCACGCTAGAAAACATATTGCAACCGTGCTCACAAACCAGTAGTTGCACCGCACCCGCGATGACTTCCTAACCGCACCCGCGGTCCTTGCAAGACATAATCCGAAAAATCTGTATTTTGGTGTGCTGCGCTTGGAAGTCCAAGATTTTGGTGTGCTGCGAATTGGGGCTTGTCTGGGACTATAAAATTCATCATTTACTTACCATCTAGGCTGCTGCTAGAATATTGAAGACCCAAGTTCATAAAGTTTTAGGGAAATATTTTGCACAACTCCGGGGACGGAATCAGCACTTCAAACTCTTGTTCTAATTTCTTATTTCTTTCGTTTTTCATTTGATATGTCTTGTTTTAGAAACATGTTTTGTTTTTTTCTTGTGTTATTATGAACTAATTTTTATTTCTAGAGGAAATATGGAACAAAACTAGAAACCATGTGTTGGAATTTATGAACTAAGCTATTTAAGTTCTTCATATTGTTCATTTGTATTGTTCTAATCTTAATGCTTTCAATTTATTGTCCATAATTTGAATGATTTATATGTTTACAATTTATTACTCGGAAGAAGAAATTATAAACAAGAAAATGGAAAAATATGTCAATGGTATTTATAGAGTTTGGAAGGGCCTCTAATGCTATCGAAGCCTATAGAGAATCTATTTCTTGATGTATTATTTAATTGTAGATTGTTGATGGGGATGTCGCAATCTATTTTTAGATAACTAACATCAACTTATCACTTGGGAGAGGGAGTATATAATTATAGGATTCTTGGCTAATGAATAAGAAGGATTTTTATAACGTAGCTACAAGAAATTACACATGGTGGACGATTGCGTGAAATCATACCTCTAGATCTTTTATTTCATTGTTATTTGCTAAAATTGGGTGTTACATTTAAATCCATTTTCAATTTTGTTATTCTTACAAACAAATCTTTTAATTGATTATTCTAAATAAATTCAAGACTATTTTAATCACAAGAACTGATATAAGTTATACACATTCCTCGTGGAATCGACACTTGTATTTAAAAATACATTTTACTATAACTTGATGTCGTGCACATGCGAGCAATCAAGAAAACATGCAACACTCATCACCGAATCTGGTGAAACCTTGAAGCTTGTAGGTCTTCGTGAAACTCCTACCATAGTGATCCGACCTACTATTCTTCCGATTGCACGACCCAAGGGCGTGGTGATTCGTGAGAGAGTGGATGCAACTGCTTCAGGGCTGAATATTTCTCATGCTCTGACTGATCCCAAAGGCAAGGGCAAATTGATTGAAAAACCTAATCCAACCAACTATGTTCAGACTCACACCGATCTCATCTGGAATGACATTAATGAGTTTTCTGAATCAGAGTTAGAGGATTTTGATGAATGGGTTCAATGCAGAACAATAGTCTTTGCGGAACACCTGAATAAGAAGTCTGAAGAAATATATTGTTTTGGAGACTACGGTCCTGAAGATTGTCAAAGCAATAACAATCGTACAGGCCTTGGAAAGGAAATTTTATTTCTTTGGTTTGATGAGGATGAAGAGGCTAGCTGAAGCGACTGCCGAACTGAAGCTGAACTATAACCCAACTGGTCCAACTTCCTACACCGACAGAGCAGTATTTCAACAATTGGTAATAGATCTTCTCTCTCTTCAAATGAAGATAAAACTCTGGGAGATGGATCAACAATTGTATATACCAGTTGAGACCAGCAATCCTCAGTCAGCTGAGAAGATTCAGCCAACAGAAGCTCAGTCTGAACCAATCAAGGATAAAGTTGCTGAACAAGGTTCTGAGCAACTAACTGAATATGAGGTTATCCAATTAATCACATTTTTGCACTTGCACCAGCTGAACGAAATTTCTATATCGATGCTGATCTATTACTAGCCAACATTGATGAATTTGTCAGATCAATTATTACCGATACTCAGCTGGACTTAGAACATGTTCAACCAGAAGACTAGGGTGCAGAATCCAACTCATCAGAACAACAAGCCTTCGAGGCTATAGCAAAAACAATTGAAGAAGAAATTTAGTTAGTAGTTTGGATTGAACAAAACTATGAAGCAGTTGAGTCGCAAACTGAACAAAATTTTCTGAAAAAACTGCCAAGTGAATTCCAGAATCATCAGTTTTAACCGAGTCAATTCTGTCAATGGTAATTTCTAACTCCTTTTGCATATCTGAAGCATCTCAGAAGAAATTACTGGACATGAAGAAACTCACTGATGCACTGTCCAGTTCAACTGCTTCTCTACCCCATCTCTCAGCCTCTGCTCAACAAAAAGATGCAGTTGAAGAAGTTGCTATTGAATTGGACGATCCAAGTGCTGCTGGAACTGAAGACTAAGCAATTGTGACTTTTAATGGGAAGATCAAAGGAAAAGAACCGACTATAACTGAAACAAGCTCCCCTGAAATGCCAATTCCAACTAGTATTATAACTGAAGGCATTCAGTCCAATTTGCACTTTTTTATGTCTACAATCTCGGAAATCAAATCAATTCAACTAATGCATACTCTAAGATTTGATTCCATCAAAGATCATGCAATGAAGGACCTCAAGCAGGTTACAAAAGACATCACTGTCTTATTTCTTGTTGTTGACCAACTGAAGAAGGACAAAGTCACAGTTCCTGCTTTGTTCCAAACCCAGGATATGCTCATAAACAGAATTGATTTTGTGCGTACAAGTTTGTCCAAGTGAATGGACTTAATGCAAGAACAAATGCTTTGTGTGGTATATCAAGTCAGTTCAGAACTCCACCTTCTCTATCACATGGCAAGTATTGACAAAAAATGGGAAAAGGAACAAAAGCTAAACCAAGATCAAGGTGGTGCTTCAAAGAGAAGAATTTGACATCCAACTGTTCAAGGACCAGCTGATAAGAAAGCTAAGAAATGATGTATAGTCCAATCAGTTCGAAAGTTAGAAGTTCATTCGATCTTTATTCTTATTATGTACGAATCTGTACATTTCTATTGAAGGTTATTTTATCTACTATCAGTTCTTGGAATCTAAGTTTTGTCAAAAACTTAAAGGGGAAATTGTTAGAATTAAAGGTTTCGGAGTTTGACAAATAAAGTATCGAAGTTTTCAGAACTAGTTAGCTAAACTGAAACCATACAACTAAAGTAATTCGAAATAAAGCTATCTAAACTGAAGTCATCCGAATTGAAGATTAATGAGTTAAATGATCGGACGCAATCAAATTGAAGAAAGTTAACTGAATCAGTAAAGTCAACTGAAATATCAGTTAGAACTGAACATGAATTGAACTATCAGTTAGAACTTAAAAGGATGCCTTAAGTCAGTTCAACCGATCAATCCATCAGTTAAACTAGCTTTAAACCGAAAAATCATACTAAGCAGAATGCAACTATCAGAAGGAGCGCCGCACAGAAGGCTGCAACATCATACTATTGTCAGAAGAATGTTACACACTCAGAAAAGACGAATCAACGGATGTATTAATTAATGCATTCAATGTTACCGTTGGAAGCAAATCCTATAAATAGCTGAAGAGTTCAGTGATAAGCTGATTCATTTTTGAATTGAAAATTCTTGAAAGAGAGAACAAGTGAAATATCATTTATACAAGATCAGTTACAATGCTTACAAAAAGCTCACACTTCATAGATATATTCATAACATTCAGGCTATCATTTGAGCAAAATCTATTGAGATCAGTTGTGCTACGAAAGATAATCAGTTTGCGTGTTGATTAGTTGTAAGAAACTAAGAGTTTCAGTTTGTCAGTATTTAAGTCCAAACTGAAGTGGGTTATTACATTTTCTGTAATCAATCTAAGTCTTTTAGTGAAAACATATCCTTGTGATAGAAGGGATGACGTAGGAGTGTTTGAAGTCTCCGAACATCTATAAAAATCTTTTTGTTCAGCAGTTCATTTATCCTTTGAGTATTCAATCTATCAGTTAGTTTATTTCCGCACTTCAAACTAGTTAACTGGCTGATTCGACAACAAGATTATTGAATTTAGTTTATCACTAAACTGATTCATATTTTGAAAAGAGTCAAAAATCTTAAAGTGTTTATTGAAACCCCCCTTGCTAAACACTTTGACCACCCATCAAACCAATCCTAACAAAGTCCTACACAAGGTTCATATTGACAACTTTAATTGTGATATAAAATCATCTGCTTTAGCCTATATTATCTCAAGAACAGAAAAATTCCTCCTACAACAAAATAACACAAAAGTGTATCAATTAAGTACGTAGGAAGTGGCAACGGTGGGAAATATGACAACAAAAATATAAGCTATTACGAGCCTATAAAAATCTCCCACATCTAAATCATGCTTGCCCTCAAGCATAAAAGATTTCAATTCATTATTTCAACTCCTTATCATCCTTCCGCTTGCATTGCATATTCGAAAAAAAAAAATCATGCATTAAAACAAACGTAATTTTGGAACATATAACATACCAACATCATGAACGATCGCTTCCATCAAAATGTATAGAAATTAAAAAGCATGGGGTCCAAACACTCCTCACAAGTTTCGCTCATTTCACTCATAAGTGTTTAGATATGCATCGAAGAAACTCTCATGTCAAAACACCAAAGATTTTTGCCATAATCTTTCAAATATATCACATCCCTACACCAAATGACCGGATTAAAATGCACAAACAATGGCTGTAAATGGGTTTTACCATGGCTAGAGGTCAGGTAGGATAGAAGGCACAAAGCGTTTATAGAATTAAAGAAAACATACACATTTTTCACAAAAACAATTGCACCTGATAATAACTTTTTTCATTCTAATTATAATATCAAAGAATTTAGTAATAAAATGTTTTTTCTTTTCTCATTTTTTCTGTTTTCTTTCGTCTTGTTCTCTTTCTCGATGCATAAAATGTTTTTGAGGCAATGACTTCGAGCTTGAATCACTCAATCTCAACAATTTTCACTTGTTTGGCTCAAAATGATGATAAATACAAAAAGAGAAAATGCAAAGAAAAAGAGAAAAAAAGAAAGAGAAGAAAGAAACATCTTATGCATGGGGTTTAGCACACATAAAAAGAATATGCAAAGACTTCTAAACCCCATACACTCGTCATTTCAACCCATCATCAAGAGCAATAACCCATAAATGCAGTAGTAAGAATGCAAAGTTAGTTAACATGCAAAGAAAAAAATCAATTTTTTTGTAGACTCGCATCAGAAGTATTCAGGATTCAAAAGAAAGAGTTGACAAATAAACATTAGATGAATCTAAAACACCAAAAAAAAAAATGAAAACTAAAATTCAAGCTATATATCCCCTCCACACCTATTTTTGACATTGTCCTCAATGATTCTAAAATAAAGTGTTCAATTGAAACAACAAAAACACAAGGAAATTAGATAACTCTCCTGAAAATGTTGAGCATCGTGAAAAAAATGTCATATAGCGTTGCAGTGGTGATGGCACGATGTGAGGGTGGTTGACGGTGATTTACAAATAGTATCATTGTGGGTTTGTGGTGATTCGCTGGTGGGTTGTACTGTGGATTACGCTGGTGGTCGCTGGTTGCTGCATGGGCATAGTTTCAATTTCAGAATATGTTTTCTTTCAAGGCGTGCCCACATCCTAATCGAAATTATATCCTCCATTGAGCATGCCAAAAATTATATCAAATCCCAAAAAGAAAACATTTAAAATAAAACACAATTGAAATAAAAGAAAACAGTAAAAAATTTGGATTGTCTCCCAAAAAACGGTTGATTTTTATTCATCAGCTTGACCTTTAGAAGCACTATTTAAAGAGCGGCCAACGTCCAAAGTAAGTGTCATATGACACCATATATGGGTCATGGTTCCATGTGCCCTCAAGTTTGGCTTGATTATACAATGTAAGATCATCTCCTCAACAAAATGTGACTTTAAATAATAAGCATGAGACTAGAATATCATTGTTGGCTCTTGAAGAACAAAATCTTTTGAAATCGACAATGGAAAAAGACAAGGAACTCCTAGATATATGTATGATAACATTATCGATGAGCTCAAATCGATAGTCTCGGGAGCTTTTTCATTTCTCAACTTCACTGGTGGCTCATCTTCCTATGATATTTCTTCCAAAAATTCTTTAAACTGAGGCTCAATAGTTTCCTCATTCAAGGCCACACGCTTGTTTACCATAGAATTCAGTCGACTTATGATTAATTCAAGAATATATCCCTTGTCTTTTTATGATATAAAGGTTGGTCTATAAAATCAGGATGGCAAATTTCTAGGTGGTATTGGTAGCTCCAATTCTGCAGCGAAAGATCCCAATACTGATTATAGTCAAATTCGGCCATATCATCTAGCAAATATATCACAGTGTCTTTGTAGTGACCCGTTCCAGAATCACCTACTAATCAAAAACTAAGCATGCAATTAACCTAATAAACAATAATCAGAGATAACAGCGGAAAAGTCAACAAAAATAATGGTTATACAACCCAATCGAAGTCTAGAATAACTCAAAATAAAAAAATACCCAATACAACCATATCGAATCAAAACAATACCGATAAACTAAACCAACCAGCTACTCAACGTCCTCCTCCTGCTCCTCCTGAGCTGTCCAACCTGAGGCCTGCCCCGTGGGAATGGGGTGTCCAAGAATAAACAAAACCGAGGACGTGAGCGATAAGAACGCCCAGTACAAAAGTATGAGTATACAAACCTATATGAAATGCACATGCTATGATATGATACCAGGGTAGTCAAGAAACAGGAATCACAAAAGGATCTCAACAATGCTCAGTCTAGAGGCGCCAAGTGGATAGTGCCGCGCGGTCCAACCTCTGGGTCACTGCATCCACTACAAGACAGACGTGGACCTAAAATGTCCCGGACCACCGAAGCCCTCCCGACCCGTCGGCCACTGTGTACTCTCGGTGTCCATGCGTCCACAAGACAGGGCTGAGCGGCCCCAAGATATAGCTTATCTCGAAAGAGATACAGCTCAACAGTAAAGGCTATCTCGAAGAAGATACGGCTCAACATGAAATGCAACGTGCAGTAATAAACGTGACATAATAGCATGCATCATATGACATATATCAATGCACCACATAATCATGCAACACATATAAGAATGTATACTCAACCAGGATATCTCGGATAGTACTTTCGTACCTCTATCACAGCAATCCTAATCCACTGGAACCACCAGACAACAGGTCTAATCCAAGCCTATTCATCAAGTGAAAACCATCACTAAACTTATCTACCAGACTTAACTAGATAATCCTGAGATAAATACTGATAAAATTCCAAACCTTCGTCCGTCGCTAGCCCGCTGATGCCGCTAGCTCCCAACTAGAGCACAGCTCTGCTACAAGACCAGCAGCTCCCCGCTAGTGCCCAAATCTCAGAACAAGACTAGAACCTGTCAGAAACGACTGAAATGCTATGGAATTCTCTGAATTGGCGAGTAAAAATGAGGAAATCCGACCACTATTTATAGGCCATGTTCGGATCGTCCGAACCCTCTTCGGAACGTCCGAACTCTTACGTGTCCATTGGCTCTTGACAGCTCATGATCGGATCCTCCGATCATACACTTCGGACCGTCCGAACATGCACGTGTCCATCGACTCTTGACACCTCATGTTCGGATCCACCGAACTCACTTCGGACCTTCCGAACTCTTCGTTGCTACCGAACCATCTTCGGTCCGTCCGATCATGACCACGGTCAAAATTACACATTAAACCTTCTTAATCACCAATAATCCGTTAATTACCCAATTTGGAATTCGGGCTACTACATTCTCCCCCCCTTAAAAACGATTTCGTCCTCGAAATCTAGGCAAGAGAATAAAACACCATTGTAATACACTGCAAATATTCTTCATTACAACTGTATAACAATTACATCCCAGGCTGATCTTGGTTCAGCGCAAAAACCTGACCTTGGGCACGAGGTCGAATATTCGAACTATCCACTGCCTGACCCTGTCTCCTCTGCTGAACAGTCGTCTGGGATCCAGAACCAGATCCTGCTCCACCTCGCAGCTGAGGACAATTCTTCTTGAGATGACCCATCTCTCCGCACTGAAAACAAGCTCCTGCGGCTACTCGGCATTGCTCCGATGGATGGTTCTTCCCACAATGCACACAAGCATCCTTCTTCTCACCAAAGCGAACATCACCGCTAGACCTTGATCCAGATCCAGAAGAAGAAGAACCAGATTTCTTGAAAGACTGAGGTCGAGGGCTCAAAGTATGCGAAGGGCTAGAAGAAAAAATAGCCCTACCACGCTGGAGACTGATCTCTGCCTGGCGACACCGGTTCACCAACCCATCGTAAGAAGTAGGATTATCACAGACGGTGACACGATCAAAAATCTCCTGGTTAAGGCCCTGAAGGAAATGATCGTACTTGGCTTCAGAACTGCCACTGATATGAGGCGCAAAGGGTAACAACTCAAAGAATTTCTGCTGATACTCATCAACAGACATACTACCCTGCTTCAGATTCAGGAGCTCAATCGTCTTGGCCTGGCGAAGGGCTGGAGGAAAGTACAGCTGCATGAACGCTGCACGGAAATTGACCCAAGTCGCTCTACCCTGCGACTGAACTATCGGCGCAGAAGTCGATCGCCACCACCTGCGAGCACGGCCCTCGAGAAGAAAACTAAGGGTCTCCATCTTCTGCTCATCGGTGCACTGGAATGCGCGGAAACAACTCTCCATGCGCTCTAACCAATCCTCCGCATCATCAGGAGTCTCTCCACCAACTAGAGGCTTAGGCCCCATCTGAATGAAACGATGCATATCGAAACGCCTAGGACCATCCCGACGATGACGATGTTCACGATGACGCCTACGATCGTCCTGGTCACCCCAACGACCTACACTTCCCTGACTACTCTCATCACCAAAGTGGTCAGCCATTGCTACAACATAGAATGGGGAAACTAGTAAATTGGTCAACGAAAATCCCAAAACAGAAATCTATATCCCAAAATCGTACGCATGCTCTGATACCATAAATGTAGTGACCCGTTCCAGAATCACCTACTAATCAAAAACTAAGCATGCAATTAACCTAATAAACAATAATCAGAGATAACAGCGGAAAAGTCAACAAAAATAATGGTTATACAACCCAATCGAAGTCTAGAATAACTCAAAATAAAAAAATACCCAATACAACCATATCGAATCAAAACAATACCGATAAACTAAACCAACCAGCTACTCAACGTCCTCCTCCTGCTCCTCCTGAGCTGTCCAACCTGAGGCCTGCCCCGTGGGAATGGGGTGTCCAAGAATAAACAAAACCGAGGACGTGAGCGATAAGAACGCCCAGTACAAAAGTATGAGTATACAAACCTATATGAAATGCACATGCTATGATATGATACCAGGGTAGTCAAGAAACAGGAATCACAAAAGGATCTCAACAATGCTCAGTCTAGAGGCGCCAAGTGGATAGTGCCGCGCGGTCCAACCTCTGGGTCACTGCATCCACTACAAGACAGACGTGGACCTAAAATGTCCCGGACCACCGAAGCCCTCCCGACCCGTCGGCCACTGTGTACTCTCGGTGTCCATGCGTCCACAAGACAGGGCTGAGCGGCCCCAAGATATAGCTTATCTCGAAAGAGATACAGCTCAACAGTAAAGGCTATCTCGAAGAAGATACGGCTCAACATGAAATGCAACGTGCAGTAATAAACGTGACATAATAGCATGCATCATATGACATATATCAATGCACCACATAATCATGCAACACATATAAGAATGTATACTCAACCAGGATATCTCGGATAGTACTTTCGTACCTCTATCACAGCAATCCTAATCCACTGGAACCACCAGACAACAGGTCTAATCCAAGCCTATTCATCAAGTGAAAACCATCACTAAACTTATCTACCAGACTTAACTAGATAATCCTGAGATAAATACTGATAAAATTCCAAACCTTCGTCCGTCGCTAGCCCGCTGATGCCGCTAGCTCCCAACTAGAGCACAGCTCTGCTACAAGACCAGCAGCTCCCCGCTAGTGCCCAAATCTCAGAACAAGACTAGAACCTGTCAGAAACGACTGAAATGCTATGGAATTCTCTGAATTGGCGAGTAAAAATGAGGAAATCCGACCACTATTTATAGGCCATGTTCGGATCGTCCGAACCCTCTTCGGAACGTCCGAACTCTTACGTGTCCATTGGCTCTTGACAGCTCATGATCGGATCCTCCGATCATACACTTCGGACCGTCCGAACATGCACGTGTCCATCGACTCTTGACACCTCATGTTCGGATCCACCGAACTCACTTCGGACCTTCCGAACTCTTCGTTGCTACCGAACCATCTTCGGTCCGTCCGATCATGACCACGGTCAAAATTACACATTAAACCTTCTTAATCACCAATAATCCGTTAATTACCCAATTTGGAATTCGGGCTACTACAGTCTTCATGTCAACTAAACAGTGGACTACCATTTGTCAGTGCCCCATTAAATACTCATCTTCGTGTAACTGCATCCACAGTTAGAAAAATCATGATTCTGAATTTTGTTGCTAAATTATTGAATCTCCCTCATGCTTCTTAGAACGGCTCTCCGTATTGTTGGGCAAAACTTGTGAATACTTGTCGATGAAACATCTCGAAGTATTTCACAAAAATTCTCAAATTCTTCTTCTCTTGATAAACCACATATAAGAGAAGAACAAAGCGTAAAAAAGAAAAAAACTAACCTTGCACCATTCCTCGGCAACAATGCCAAAATTTGGTGTGCTGTCGTTGAGCCACCAAACTTAAATTCCTACTCTCTAAGTAAAATGAGTGTAATGGTGAGCAGGGTCGAATCCACAAGGAATGAGAAGAAGACAACTAAAAAATTCTCAAATTCTTTCGAGGAAAACAACTAAAAAAAGAAAGATTTTTGGAAAATAACAAAATAAATTATTAAACCTGAAATTAGAAAGCAATAAAAAAACAATAAATCTAAACGAAATATAAATTAACAAATTCTGATTCAATAGAGTTTTCACTATTTAATTGTATCACTGTTCATCGGCTAAGATATTATTTATTCATGAAGTTACAAGTAATTAACCTTAGAATTATAGGGATAGCCGCTAGAATCATTATGTTTCCTGATTTAATTGACCAAACCGAGTATCCAGTCAAAATTATTAATAACTAACTGGGTACGATAACGTTCCATATTAATTAAAAATACATTTTCGTTTTGTGAAAACATTTAATCTTAAAATCTAACAATCGAGAAAGCTGCAATTGATAAATTTATTTTCGTCGATTTATTTAGACTAAATATATTATGATAGCACAACACACCTAATCTAGTGTTACTCATGTACCAATCGTTCATGAAACTTATGGATCACTGAATTCATGGATATCAGTAGAAAATTATATATCGAATTAAATTGTTAAATTAATCAATATACAACTTTCATATAATTAAATCATAAATCAATAAATACTTGAACATATAAGAATATTAAATTGAAGTGCAAAAAAACCTCACAGTGATAAATTAAAATAGTAAAAATATCCTTTGAATCAGAAATAAAAACTTAGCCTAGAGTTGTAGAGAGAAGATGAGAAATTCTTGCGCCTTCTTCTTGTTCTTCACATTGAATAGGTAGAAGGAGAAGAGAGAAATATCTATGTATTCATTTGTGTGCGCCTCCTTCTTTGTACGTGTAGTGCTTTTTGGTTCAAGGAGAAAAGCCCACCAAAATTAAGGAAAACCTAATGTACACAAAATACTACCAAAGATATGATATAGTTTTTATGGAATAAAAATTTATCTTATCTTTATTTCTCTCATTTAGAAAAATCTCTCTCCATTTATTTTCCACAGATCAAATATCATAATTAGGAGTCCAAAATTTGATATTATCTTTACAATTTTCGAAATTCAGACTTATTTGTGCCAGCAGCTGAGGAGTAGTAGTAACAAGGCATCATCATGCCTTGTAGAAAGTCCACTTCTGAAATTTTCTGGTTCAAGTCCTACACAATATTCATATTGAAAACTTTTATTGTGATATAAAATCACCTGCTTTAGCCCATATTTATCTCAAGTGCAGAAAAATTCCTCATACAACAAAATAACATCAAAGTGTATCAATTAAGCGCGTATGAAATGGCAACGATGAGAAATATGCAACAAAAATATAAACTACGAGTCTATCAGTTTCCTATATGTTCTGATCTTCTCTAAGGGGTGAGGTCAAGAATCAGTAATCGGAAATCAGAAATGTTCAGAATATGTATTCCTACTAATAGTTCACAAAGAGTCTTTCGAAAATATAGATTTCAGAAATAAAACTTTAAACACATATAATGCATATATGTTAGTAGGTTTTAAAATGTAAATCTCAAATTAAAACAGAAGGCCCACTTATAAAAATAAGTGTGCAAATTTTATCAAAATATTTAAGCGAACTTACCTGATTGTTCTTCAATAAGAAAATTGTGTAAAAGGATTGACTCGAAAATGGTTTGAACTTCGCTTGAATTCGAACAACGCTCGGACATAATTTTGACTAGATACTCTGGCAGAACTTAAGCTCGGAAATGATGCAGAACCTTGCTCAAGATGGTCGAAATTCTTCAGCACTCTTGCCCGATATTTTGGTGTGTTTTTGGTGTATTTTCTTGCATGGTATGGACCTCTATTTATAGGTCTCCAAGGATAAGGTCAAAGTTCACTCAGTTATGACCGTTTATCTCACTTTAAATGTCATTATTTTGTTCTACGAGGTCTATTAGTTGTCATATAATGGCCATCGATTTAGATGTTAAAATGTTCTCAAATTCCAATTAAATGTGGGTTTCAATAACCATATACATTTAGGTATAGAAATGGGGTGGCGCAGCGCGGCGGGAACGGGTTTGCCATCCTCATCCACATCTCCGAAATACATCTCCACTATCATACCAGCCCCGATCCCTACTTTTTTGGAATTCCCGAACCCGAAACCACGGGATCAAATTCTTATCTCCGCTCTCATTCTCGTTTCAAAAATATTAATGTGGCAAGACGAGGACGGGTTCGAGGATTTTCTCAAACTAAAACTTATTATTATCTATTATTATTAGTGATAATATTAATATTAATATTAATAATATTTTTAAAAATATTATTATTAATACTAATAATATCAATATTAATAATATTATTATTATAATATTTTTAAAAATATTATTATTAATACTAATAATATTATTTTTATTATTAATATTACATTTAAGGGGTTATTAGATGAGGATAGTAATCCAGTATCCGCCACGAACTACTTCTAGGATTTTAAAAAATCTCCGAACCCGAACCCAATCCCAAAAAAATCAGGGATCTTCGTCCCTGTTTCAGATTTTTCCCACAGGTCCAAACCCATGTAGAAAGTTGTCATCTCTATTAATACATTGTAGCTCTTGGGAGCTACACCAAGAGCTACAATGGATGTATATATGTACTACATATTGACTCTTGGAAGGAAAGATGAATTAACGTGTTATTACTAATTTTTTGCCCAAGAAATCGAATGCAATCCATAGATGATGTATTCATTTATCTTACAGATCAGTAGGAAAAAAAATTGATTTATGGGATGAGAAACGTGTATGTTGTTACTTTGACTTAATTAAGTATGCAAATTTTCTTTTTAAGACTAAAATCCTAAATTTCCAAGATATGGTGTCGATTCTAAATCCTACAAAGAGAAACATATTTTTCAAGATTAATGTTAATTAACTTTCCTACTCCTCTTGATTTTTATATGAACCTAAATATAGGGAAATAAAGTGTTAATGCAGAGTACATTATGTATAAATAATTTCAAGTTACACAATTAAGTCACATGCAAATTTGTTCTTAATTCTCACTTCTTAGAAAATATAATTAATTCAATAAAAAATCAAAGGCCGACTGAAACATTAATAACACCATCGAACAAACAAATTTAGAAACTTCACCTGTAATATTTTCTTAAAATCTATAAGTTTTATTCCCATTATTTTCTAGTTATTACATTTCAATCCTCCCATTGATGAATACATATATACCACACTTAAATTTATCCTAACTATTGGAAACTTGTAATACTCAAACAAATGAAGCCACCACTATCTTCCTCCCCTTGCTCCGCCTCCGCCTCCGCCTCCACCACCCTCTTCCGAAAGGGTCGCCTTTCGCCCTATCTCTTTACTCTATTAGCATTCATCCTTTTCATTACCATCCTCCAAAGTGAAGACTTTACAAGTTACATATTCCACGCGGAATTCACTACCGATCGATCTTTTCACCGGGACCAAACCATATCATCTTCCACAAGTAAATTCGTATGACATAATTATTTCCCATATATACATTTCTCGTTTTCTAATATCACCTCAATCAGTAGTCAAGGGTTGGCCTGCATGAGCCATATATCTTCTCCTCTATCTTTATTTTTCTTTTCTATAATTTTTTTGTAATTTTCTTGTTCAAATACATACAAAACACGATTTAATTACTTCCCCTAACAATATCGAATTTTATTTCGTTACCATCCTAACTTCACTACTCATTTAATGTAACCTTTATCTGATTAGTTAAATGTTTGTGTCTACATTTTTTTTTTTTTTTTTTGGTTTTAGAGGAGAAAGTAGAAGAAAAGTTGGCATTTGCAATTGGAGAGAGTGAAAATAACTGCGATATATTCCACGGATTATGGGTGCAAGACGAGTCGTGGCCGATCTACGAGGAATGGGAGTGCCCCTACATACAACCACAGTTGGCATGCCAAGCATACGGCCGGCCGGACAAGGGCTATCAACAGTGGAGATGGCAACCTTATGGGTGTTCCCTTCCTAGGTATTATTATCATTATTATATTTTTATTTTAACACAATGGCATGCTAAAAGAAAGCAATGTATATGCATAAATTTTGGAGGTATGATATCTTTACATATGTATCTATCAAATATATATGTGAGAGGTTGGTACCTACTATAATTGGAGAAACATCGTCTTTCCCTACAAACACGGTGCGTGTGTGCCTGCGTGCGTGCTAAATTTTAATATTAAATTTTTTTATACTATAATTCGGGGAACACCTTAAACGAGAACAAAATAATAAAAGCGAATTGTAAGTTCAATAACTTTTTAATGCCTTTAATTACTTTTTAATGGCAGTTCTTTTCATTTTTGGCTTTTTCATTGGCTTTCTAACCCATTTTTGGCTCGAGAATGACGATTTTGGAATTAGAAAAAAGATTTCACCAAAACGCAGTTTGTCGCTTTCTTTATTAGTAGTAATATGTTGTTAATGAAGGTCAAATCTTTAGCCAAGCATTATTTGCAACTTGTAATGCATGTTACAAGAATTCAATAATCAATTTTAATACATTGAATTTTTAAAATTTTAAGGAAAAAAATTAATGTTTTCGTTTCTAAAAAAATAAAATTTTAAAATTCTATATATAATTGGCTCACTACCAAACTTGATGATTAAAGTTAAATTTAATAGATAAGAGTTATACTAAAATTGATATCTCTTTAAAACAATGGTTAATCACAGTAATATGCAGATATAGGAAGTTACAACAAATGTGACATGCAGGTTCAATGCGACATTATTTATGGAATCGCTTCGAGGAAAACGAATGATGTTCGTGGGAGATTCTTTGAACCGGGGGCAATACATTTCCATGGTATGCTTGCTCCACAGAGCCGTAGCCGAAAATGCGAAATCCCTAAAAAATTCGGGACCAAATATGGTTTTTACTGCCAAGGTATGCATCGTCTTATTTGCAAATATTCTGTTATTGTTTATATGTTTTGCATGAACATTAAACTAGTTGATTGTTCTGCTTAAGCGCATCTGTTCCTGGATAAACATTCCGTTGGTTGAGATGTTATCAAAATGTCGTCGTGAAAATATTCGGAGAAAAATTTCTTCAAATTAATTTTTTTTTTATTATTTAACCAAACCAATAATAGTATATGATAGACATGTTCAACATTGATTATAATATGGGGAAGTTAGCCAAATCGTCCTGAACTTGGACTATTTTGGCTTTTGGTCTAGTAAATCGTCAAAGTTAGTCTCAGTTCGACAATTGTTTTCTTCTTGTTTGTTACTTCTAATAATTTTTCATAATGGAACTATAAATTGTTGACATGACATCAGATCTTATTGATGTGTCTGATGACAAAAAAATATATTGCTGGAAAAGGATTTGAATAGAAAAGAAAGAAAAAAAAATCATGTTCTTGTACTAATACCAAAATTATGACGATTTAGGAGACGATTTTTTTTGCAATTTCCCCTTAAAACTTAGGATATTCAGACATTAAACTTGCTTTTGATAATGTGTTCAGGATTACAATGCGACGGTCGAGTTCTACTGGGCACCTCTTCTGTTAGAATCAAACGCAGACCACCCAAAAAAGAAAATAACTGATAGAATAATTCGTAAAGGTTCCATAGACGTGCATGGGAAACACTGGAAAGGAGTCGATATACTTGTCTTCGGTTGTTACGTGTGGTGGGCCAGAGGAGTAGAGTATATCAATATTTTGTAAGTTTATTTCTTAACCTTATTTTATTGTCTGATAATTGTACCATAAATCCTATGTATGCATTATATATTTCTATTTTTTATTTTAATAAATAAATTTTTTAAAAAAAAAAAAAAACAGGAGAGGTACTTTTGAAGATGAAGTAAAAGACGTTGTGAAGGTGCGAACAGAGGAAGCATATGGTTTGGCAATCGAGGGCATGATGGAATGGTGTGAGAAAAATATGGATCCCAAGAAAACAAGAGTCTTCTTCACTAGCATGTCACCTTTCCATCAAAAGTAAGTTAGTTGAAACAATGGTAAATTATTTTATTAATCACAAAATTGTATCTATTATATTATATTTATTTCTTGCTCTAATGAATTTTTTAAAAAAAACCTAACGACTTAATTATTCAAATATATATATATATATATATATATATATATATATATATATAAAATCAATTTCACCAGCATAGATATTAGTTATTGAAAGGAAAAATTTAATATTAGGGCTGTTAAAATAAGCTAGGCTTCCGGTCATAGAAAATGGGTGAGTTAGGTTTACAATATCTCTTCCTGTTTCATTAATAACGGGTTACAAGCTGCTCTACCGTGCCCTGCCTAGCTAATTTGACACAAAACTGGCTAGGACTGACCCGTCCAGCCACTTAAAATATATGGGTTTGGTTCGGTTGGGTTGGCAATTTCCTACCCCTATTGGCCCATTATATATGACAGCAATGTTGGAAACAATGCAGGAGTAGTGAATGGGGAGGGCTTCCGGATGGGAACTGCTACAACGAAACAACCTTGATAGATGATCCAACATACTGGGGATATGAGTGCAGCAAACCTATAATGAGAGTCATTTCTGAAGTTTTCAGCAGATCACAGTTTCCCATCATATTTCTCAATGTCACGCAACTTTCGGGTTACCGAAAAGACGCGCATTCGTCTGTATACAAGAAACAGTGGGTCCCTTTAACTCCGGAAAAGATTGCGAATCCGATGAGTTACGCGGATTGTGTGCATTGGTGTCTGCCTGGGGTTCCTGATACATGGAATGAATTCTTGTTCTCTAAGCTTTTTTATCCTTGAGGTAATGGAAATGTCCAAGGGTTCGGTTTGCAGGAAGCTCTGGAAAAGCATGAAAATTCATGTAGACCACATTAAGACAGAAAAAATTTATGGGACAACAAAAACTTATATATAGGTATACTTTGTCAGTTGTTATCAATGATTTGTATATCTTTTTTCTAACTACAATTTTTTCGTCATCTTTATTTTGGATTTTCTATGTTGCGGTATTATCGTCTTAAATATTTGATCATGTCTTTTTGTTTCAATTTTTTGGCTTCTTGAAAATATAGAATAGTACTGTATTAATTGTTTCATTATTAATATACAAGACTTTGTTGTGTGACTTTCAATATTTTTCCCAGCTTCGAAAATGATTTTATTTTATTTCCATTTTAGCTACTTATAAATTAATGTACTTCATTTGTCTAATGTCAACCAATTGTTGCAACTTCCACTTCAGGGGTTTGATTTATTTTTCACTTCATGTGCACATGCTTAGAAGTAGTAATATAGATTCTATTAAGGGTGTCAAAATCAGACAGACCCATCAACCCGATACGGTTCAACCATAAAAAAATCAAGTTTGGGTTTGGGGTTTTCGAGTTGGACCCGATAGCTGATTCGGAAAAAATTATCGAGTTGGGTTGACTTCGGGTTGACCCGAAAATTTTAAATTTTTTTAAAAAATATAATTAATAAATATTGCCAATATTTTTATATATTGTGTGTCTGAAAAATATTTATTGTATATTTATATCATAAATTTTCATAATTTATTATTTATTTTGAACATTATTTATTTTTTAAATAATTTTTTATTTGATTTAATAAATATACTTTATTTTTCTATAATTAGATTTTCAAATTTAAATCATATATATGAGAGAGATTTTATTATTATGTGTTTAAATTAAAATATTAGTATTATTTTTTTAATTTTATTTAATTGTCTTTAAAAAAATTATAAAAAATTCAAAATCAGGTTATACAGGCTTATCGGGTTGATTCGGGTTCAGGTTTGGGTTGGCTCGGGATCGGGTTGAGCAATTTTTCAATAGTACTTTGCTCAACCTGACCCAACCAACCAACCCACTCGAATTGACACCCCTAGATTCTATAATAATTATTTAAAAATATCATTTCTTTAATTTTACTATTTGCAATAAAAAAAATTAGAGACATAGATTTCGTTTTTTTTCTTGTGCTTAATATTTAGACGAAGAAATTGGAGTATATAAAGACATTTTTAATGTTTTTAGAGAGTTATTATACTCCTCGGAGTCGTACATTAGAATAAAACAATCCATTAAAGAAAACATTGTTACAAACATTAATGTGCTTATACTATTAGATATTCTCTCTCGATATGCCTGAACATGGATTCCGATGAAAAGTGAAACCATAATCAAACCCCATGAATATAGTTCTGATTCCGATTTCTAATAGTTCTGGTAACAATTTAAACAAAAAATTATTTTTAAAATTTAGAGGCAAAAATTAACAACATATTATTTGGGACAATAAAACTAATTATTCAATGATTATACAATAAAATATTTTTAATATTTATTTTTTGTTAAAAATATATAGTAATAAGACATTAAATTTATTTTATAAAATTAATATAATTTTAAGGCTTGTATGTACACTATAAAATCTTATAATTTTACTGATTTATGATTTTGGTTCTGATTCCCAAAAATAAGGAGCCAAAATTGAATCATAATTTTATGAGTCTGGATTCGGTTTGGAACTGAAAACAAAAACTTCGATTATGATTTTTAAGAGACAATCTGTAAGGAATTGTTGTACATGAAATAAATATATTTAATGTGTATCAGAAGTTAGTGTTGTGCTCGGGTATTGTCAATACGAGCACACAACATGGAGCGAAAAAATTAATTATTAACACACAAATATAATTTTAATAAATAAACACCAGTTTTAAATTATGCACAAGTACGATTACTTGTGCAATGCCTCATGGCAAAAAATTCACTAGAAAAATTATGTAAATCGTTTACACCAAAACAATACTAGTGAGAAAACAAAACCAAATTCCTTGACGCTCCAAGGAATTAAAAATGCACTAAAATAAACCATATAAAAACTAGATGCATAAAATAAAAACATATTGCTTAAAACAAACACAACCACTCTTCGATCAACACTCTGCGTCAGTGTTGTTCTTGAGTGTTGTCAACACCAATCAGCAACACGGTATATGTGAATCAATCACACAAAATCTTCAACAAGAAAATCTTCAATATCAGAACTCTATGTGTGTTCAGAAAAATCCAGCAGCTCTCATACGCTGTAAGTGATTAACCGATCACACAAAAACGTCTCATCAAATAGGCTCGGCTCTCATATATTTCTTCTATGCAAGAACTCCTTAGCTGACCTTTACGCGCACTCCTGAAAACCTCCAGCTAATCCTCTCCAAAACAAAGTGATCCACACTCACACAAAACTTCAGCACCTGCACAATAAAGTGACCACCCGATCACATAAAAATTGTAGAGCAAATATATGTTGGACTTTTATAATTTCTTCTATGTGAAAAGCTTCCTAGTTGATGCAGTCATCGATTCTCCCGAGAGTTCACAATTGCCGCGAGCAAACATATTAATGACGAGGCAGGCATTTTTGTTATGCTACTAATACTTGTACTTGCTCGCCTATTCTGCCCAAGCATGGCTGAAGAAGAGTTACGGGGCGTAAAACAAAAGAATACGCTGATGGGCCGGGGGCATAATATGTGTAATGAGTCCGTTATTCACGATAAATAAAAAGAAAAAGCCATTCCAAAGACCCACACCCAAGTTCCATAGCTTTTGGTCCGCTATCCCGATCAGGATTTTCCTACCCCCTGCAGCTGTGAAGTTCTGCATATATATACTTTGCTTGACCTAAAATTCATTCCTTAAAATAGTCCTAGAAAATATATAAATAATATTTTCATTAGAGATAACACTCTTTTAAACATGGATAAAATATCTTGGAGATAAAAATCATATTAAAACAAATCATATAATATCTATATATAAATCAATCAAGTTCTTATCATCTAGAAATAAATCAAGTAAGATATCATAATTTAGAAATAAGTAAACCAAGATATTATCATTTAGAATTAAATCAAGCAAGATTTGATAATCTAGAAAGGCAAAATCATAAATTGATAATATCAATTTAGCAAAATAATAAAGGAATAAAATATTCCTTTCAATTTCTCCTTTTTTGCCTTTCTGGACAAAACATCCAAAAATGATAATCTTGGTAAGCATCGCAGTCAGTTAAGCTCCCCTTGCATTAGAGTGTATCTCCCTCTGAGTCAAAGTTCATCTCCCCCTGAATTAAACATGTTAGAGCACTGGTGTTGTTGACAATGTTGTCAACACCATCATTACAAAACCTGAAAACATGAGAAGACATACAAATGAGAAATTTATTAATCACGCAAAGCAACCCAAAAACAACATTAAAGAGAGAGTATGTGTATTCATTCAATCTCATCAACTCCAGATGCTTCAGCATCATTCTTTTGCATTTTTGGTCCTCCTACTCCCTCTTTTTTGCCAGAATGTAAGCCAACTTCCAAAAGCAGACTATACTCAGCCACGTAGTAAGCAATGAATTCTTTGGCCTTTTGAATATCAGTGATATCATTGATGTCTTCTGTGATTTCATTTTCTTCATCTGCATGGGTATTGTAAAATTCATTGATTACAGTCGAGGAGAACTTGACAATCATAGCAAATAGTCCTTGATCTTTGAAGAACTTAAGCCTTCAAATTTGGTTGGTCATACGCATCCATGTCAATGTTCTTCTTTTCAATCAATTCTCTTTTCACATAGAGAAGCCATATGATAAGGCAGCTTCAGTATAGAACTTGGTGGAGACAGAATGACTCACAGCATAATAAAAAGAGTCAGTGTTGTCAGCGGTGTTGACAACATCGGACTCAACACCAATAGTATCTTCAGCCACCTGTAAATTGTGAGAGAAAATTATAAAGGTATATCAGGAGCTACGCACAAAAACGCACAAAGAAATCACGAGGATGAGGAAAGATGCAAGAGCAAGTGAAAATAAGCAAGAGTAATTAACAAGCATTTAATGACAACAAAACATATTTACTCTTACACAAAAAATCGTTTCAATCATTCAGCTCCGCAAAATCCGCACATTGAAGGTAGTATTTCCGAAATTTACCCAAAACACTAAATACGGTTCTATCCCAAAAACAAACAGTAAAATTGATTCAAACTCGTATTACGTTGATTTAAAAAGAATATCTAGTGAAACTCACGTCGATTATAACTCACTGACACAAGTAGTCACATAAATTCAAAATCTAGGTAATCAAGGTTTTTATCAACTGTTATAGGTCAGATACTGATATGTCACTGCACATGATAAATTCACGAAACAAAAATCAATATGCATGTCCTAAATATGCCTCCAAAATGATGAATTATCGAAATGTAACGAACCGTACTTCTCATACTTAAAATTTGCGGAAAAATTAAAAATTTTCTTAAATAAAAACATCCATACGGTCGTCACTCAACATTCATAAAATAAACCTCACAATCATCCGTCACCAATAAAATTTTGCTAAAAGAAACTGTCTCCAAATATTTCGCATCCAAATGTATAAAAAATCAGAGTATTTTAAACTTGCATAAAAACATAAACATTGCGGTCCTCGGGTCTAGCCTGCCACTCAGCCCAAGCCTGCCCCTTGGTCATCACCTCCTGTCTCCTCAACATAGTCACCTGCATCGATCAAGTCTAGTGAGTCTAAAGACTCAACACGTATAAACTGGGATAACGAGTACTACATAATAAAATTGCATTCATCTTAAAAATAGGGCGTACATAACTTGAAGCTTGGACTTGCATAATAAACTTGGACATACGTACGTACATAATTTAGACGTGCCATCAACATAAACTTTCATAAACATACTGCATACTTGAACATACGTAACTTCATCATTTTGCGTAGAGGCATGTTTCAAAGCAAGTGACCCATAACATAATAAACGCCTGATCAGACAAACCACAGTACTGGGCTGACAGGGACGTATCCACTGCCACATACATGAGATCCCCGTTCATAATTTAACGGGCTGGTTGGTCCCCGTTCATAATTTAACGCTTTCCAACCACGATCTAACCCGTTCATAATTTAACGGGGCGGAGAGGTCCTCGGCCACGTTCACCGACTTCCAAACCCATTCATAATTTGGTCACAAGTCAATTAGCATACCTCAAAAACTTAAACATATTTTCTTTGCACGTCATACATACTTACTTGGCGTTGAGGGATTCGTTGGACTTCGATCGGGGCCGTTGCTGCACATACTGATCATGAATTGACATGCTTAATTTGCATACTTAGACGTAGTTAATCATGCTCACTTACGAGTTCATTCAATTCCTTAGGACGTTCTACAATTCCCATGACTCGACTTTGTAAATCATTGTACTAACCCATGACGTCTAACCTCAAAGCATACTAAATTATTTTCCCCAAAAATGAAGGACACGGACCCCGTATCTACATCCGTGTAGGGGTCCGTGTAGGCTCTGGAAATTGACACCGAAGGAAAGCAAAGGCACGGACCCCGTGTCAGGGTCCGGGTGAGGGTCCGTGTAGGTACTGGAAATATACACTAAGTGAAACCCAAAGGCACGGACCCCGTGCCCTCATCCGTGTAGGGGTCCGTGTAGATACTGGAAAAAGACTCCGAGAAGAAAACAAAGGCACGGACCCCGTGTCAGGGTCCGTGTACGGGTCCGTGTACCCACTGTAATCGCGAACTTACGAAAATTCTGAACACCTAATATTTATCCTTCTAGACTCGGTTATACGAACCATGCACCGACACCTCGAGACCCATCCTAGCATTCCATAATATCAATACAAGTTTTACAAACGTTCCAAAGCAATAACGTTCGCTCTACGACACAAACGACCCAAAATACGACCAATGACATCAAACCGTCTCCTACGACTTCTAATTACTTCGAGTGCCTATCGACATGAAACGAAACCTCAAAGACACTCTTAACATCACTACTAACATACCCGTACGCAGCAACAATCGCCCGTCGATCTCCAACGAAGCCTGCAACAGAAACTTAAAGAAACACAATTTTCGTAAAAGTCACCGTTTGAGCAGTCCCACGAAAAGCATCCTAACTCACTCAATTTTCATCCAAAAATTTCGAATTATATATCAAATCGAAGGTATCGAGACGTTCTACAATTTTCTAGTTGAAAGTTTTCTCAGTTTATGTACCGAAAATTCGCAGTATTCAGAAAGGACAGTAAAAACGAGTTTTCAGATCTAAAATCCATTCAAAACCGATCCGAATCAATTTCCGTTCAAACGACGAACGTCACACACATACTTTTACGCATAAAACAACGCAACGCTTAATATGACATGATCGACACAGAATAACAGATTATACGTGCCTTTTTTATATTTAAAAGTGCCGTACGACGACACCGAAGCGGAGATGGAGCGAGGCTTGATCCGGGACGATCGTGACGCTAAAATTCTTTGAAGAAAATTCACAAAGTTTGCTGGAAAAGTTCAGAGGAGGGGACGGCTGCTATGGGGAGAAAAACCCTAGAATTTTCTCTCTTAAAAATATAAAATCTGAAACGTAAGGTGAGTGTGTGTGTTTAGTGTGTGTAAAAACGTGTAAGTGTGTGTGAGTGTGTGTAACGTGTGTGTGTGTTTTAATTAGGAGAAACTCTAGCTAAATAGACTATTTAAAATACTAATAAAAAGTTAACACACACTAATTTAATCAAACTCTACAATTAAAATAATTACACACCAATTTTAAAAGTTTCAAACTCTTGAATCTCTAAATACACAATAATGCTTTAAAATATTAAAATTTGATAACTTAATAAATTTCCCCATCCTCAACTTAAAATAAAATACCACATTTTAATTTCCCAAAAATCGTCGCCGGTCTTTTCCTCAATCCCGCCTCGAATGATCGCCTGAAGCATGAAACTCGAAGGACGTTTTAACGTGCATCACATAAACATAGATAATTTAAAATAATGCATTTAAATAAATCATGCACTACTAAGACTGTTTTAAAATTAAATAAAAGTTTTAATAATTAATTACATGCATGGGTTATACGTGTACTGAATTTGGGCACTACAATTCCTCCCCCACTTATAAAACTTTCGTCCTCGAAATTAAGTCTAACCGAACAACTCCGGGTAACGAAGTCTCATGTCGACCTCTGACTCCCAAGTGGCTTCCTCCACTGATTGGTTCAGCCACTGAACTTTGACTAGCTTAGTCACTTTGTTCCGAAGTCTGCGCTCCTGCCTGTCTAAGATTTGGACTGGTTTCTCCTCATAAGACAGGTCTGGAGTCAACTGTAACGGTTCATAACTCAGAACATGAGAAGGATTAGCCAAATATTTTCTCAACATCGAGACATGGAACACATTGTGCACCCCGGCCAGATTCAGCGGAAGGGCTACACGATAAGCTAGTGTCCCAACTCTGTCCAAAACCTCGAACGGTCCAATAAACCTCGGACTCAACTTGCCTCTTTTTCCAAATCTCATCACACCCTTCATGGGTGCTATCTTGACGAAAACGTGATCACCCACTGAAAATTCGAGGTCTCTCCTCCTCTTATCAGCATAACTCTTCTGACGGCTTTGGGCAGTCTTCATTCTCTCACGAATCTTGACCACCACGTCTATATTCTGTTGAACTATCTCTGGACCAAGCTCTGTCCTCTCACCAACTTCATCCCAATGAACTGGTGATCTGCACTTCCTCCCGTACAACGCCTCATAGGGAGCCATACCAATAGATGCTTGGAAGTTGTTGTTGTATGTGAACTCCACTAGAGGTAGTCTAGACTCCCAAGTTCCTTGAAAATCAATCATGCACGCTCTCAGCAAATCCTCTAAAATCTGAATCACTCGCTCAGACTGGCCATCTGTCTGCGGGTGAAAAGCTGTACTAAAAAACAACTTCGTCCCCATAGCTGCATGTAAGCTCTTCCAGAAGGACGATGTAAACCTCGGGTCCCTGTCGGACACAATAGAGACTGGGAAACCATGCAACTGGATGATCTCTCGGATATAAAGATCCGCATACTGCGTCATGGAGAAAGTCGTCTTCACTGGCAGAAAATGCGCTGACTTAGTGAGTCGGACCACTATAACCCAAATGGAGTTCGATCCTCTGACTGATCTCGGTAATCCAACCACAAAATCCATAGTAATGTTCTCCCACTTCCACTCGGGAATGGGTAGTGGCTTAACCAATCTTGCTGGCCTCTGATGTTCAGCTTTTACTTGCTGGCAAGTGAGACATTCTGATACAAATCTACGGATGTCTCGCTTCATCCCTGGCCACCAATACAATAACTGTAGGTCTTTGTACATCTTGGTGCCTCCCGGGTGGATAGAATACGGAGATGCGTGCGCCTCTGTTAAAATATCCTGTCTGATCGAACCAACACTAGGCACCCACATTCTACCTCTGTATCTCACAATCCCATCTGACACTGTATAAAGGACACTGCCCTTGGCCTCTTCTTTCAGTCTCCATTTCTGTAACTGCTCATCTGAAGACTGACCTACTCGGATACGGTCTAGCAAATCAGACTTGACTGTCAGATTAGACAGCCTAGGAGCCTTGCCATCACGATAAATCTCTAGACCAAACTTTTGAATCTCCGACTGCAGTGGTCCCTGAGCTACCACTGCCACTTTTCTGCTCAAAGCGTCTGCGACAACATTAGCTTTTTCCGGGTGGTAGCTAAATTCGCAGTCGTAATCTTTCACGAGTTCCAACCACCGTCTCTGTCTCATATTCAGATCTTTCTGTGTGAAGAAATATTTGAGACTCTTGTGGTCGGTGAAAATCTGACATTTCTCGCCGTATAGGTAGTGTCTCCAAATTTTCAGTGCGAAGACGACGGCGGCTAACTCAAGATCGTGCGTCGGGTAGTTCTTCTCGTGCACCTTTAACTGTCTGGATGCATAAGCTATGACTCGACCCTGCTGCATCAATACTGCGCCTAATCCGAGCTTAGATGCATCGGTATACAGCACAAACTCGCCTTGCCCTGTTGGCATGGCTAGCACTGGCGCCGAAATAAGAGCTTGCTTCAACGTGTCGAAGCTCTTCTGGCATTCTTCACTCCATACAAACTTGGCATTCTTCTTGGTGAGTGAAGTGAGTGGCACTGCTATGGATGAAAATCCCTTCATAAACTTACGGTAGTAACCGGCTAAACCCAAAAAGCTGCGGATTTCTGATGCATTCTTTGGCTCAACCCAATCCTTGACAGCTGCTACTTTCGCTGGATCAACCTCGATTCCACTGCTAGATACTATATGCCCCAAAAAACGCTACCTTCTCTAGCCAAAATTCACACTTACTAAACTTCGCAAACAACTTACGGCTCTGCAAGGTCTGTAGAACTGTCCTCAAATGCTGGCTGTGCTCCTCATGGCCCTTCGAGTATATGAGAATATCGTCAATGAATACTATGACGAACTGGTCGAGGAACGGCTGAAATACTCGGTTCATGAGATCCATGAAAATTGCTGGAGCATTTGTCAGACCGAATGGCATTACTAAGAACTCGAAATGCCCATACCTGGTCCTGAAGGCCGTCTTGTGAACATCTGCATCCTTAACCTTCAGCTGGTGATACCCTGATCGAAGATCTATCTTAGAGAAAACTGTAGCTCCCTGCAATTGATCAAACAAGTCTTCGATTCTTGGAAGTGGGTACTTATTCTTGATCGTTACCTTGTTCAGCTCACGGTAATCGATGCACAGCCTCATGCTCCCATCCTTCTTCTTTACAAAGAGCACTGGTGCGCCCCACGGTGAGAAACTAGGGCGGATAAATCCTTTGTCGAGGAGCTCTTGAATCTGCTGTTTGAGCTCTAACATCTCAGCTGGAACTAATCTGTATGGCGCCTTGGAGATTTGCGTTGTGCCTGGCACGAGCTCGATTGCAAACTCCACCTCTCTCTCTGGTGGAAGACCGGTGACGTCATCAGGAAAGACGTCTGGAAATTCTTTGACTACTGGCACCTCTGATAAGGATGGAGTGGACACGTCAGGCGCTGAAATAATACTAGCCAAGAAGGCCTGACATCCCTTGGAGATCAACCTCTTCGCCTGCATGCACGAAATCATGCGAGGAAAGCTTCTCCATCTGGCTGGCTCAAAAAGAAATTGCTCCATGCCCGGGGTTCTAACCAAAACTGACCTCTTCTGAAAATCTATCAGAACTCTATTCTTAGTCAGCCAGTCCATGCCCAAGATAATGTCGAATTCTGGCATCAGCAATAGGATTAAATCTGCATATACCAGGTGGCCATGCAGTTCTAGATCGATATCTCTGATCACACTGGTAGCCAACAGTTCTTCCCCTGACGGGACTGTCACTGAAAAGTTCACGTCTAGGCCTATGGACTTGAGGTCCAAATGATTAGCAAACGTCTCCGATATGAAAGAGTGAGTGGCTCCTGAGTCTATCAGTGCAGTTGTGGATAGTCTCTTAATAAAAATGTTTCCTGAGATGTGTTAGCACAATACCAACTTATATCCCCAACATGCAAACAGTAACTTAAAGCACAACAGAACTCAATATCCCAAGTCATACAAACTAACACTAGCACACTAATAATCCCAAATGAAAATTCCACATGCAAAGCAAAAATAATACTGCTTAGGTAGGAAAGTTTACCAGTCAGTAGGGTGGTGTCTGGGTCCGCCTCCTGTGCATGCATGGCGAATACTCTGCCCTGGGTTGGTTGCTTCCACTGTGGGCACTCTTTCAGCACGTGATCTGTAGCCCCACATTTAAAACATTTCCCGGATCCCCATAGGCACTGTCCGGGATGCTGGCGGTTGCACTTCTGGCACACTGGGTAAACAACGGGCCTCTGCGGCGCCCCTTGCTGCTGAACGGGACCCTTGCCCTTCGGCGGTCCGTGAAAAAGTTTCTTTCCTTGCGGCCCTTGATACGGTTTCTTAAAGTGGGGTCGCTGATTCTGCTGCTGATGGTGTGGCTGCGGTGGAGCCTGATAGGGCCTCTTGCCCTGCCTGTCCGCCTCGATATCCCGCTGGTCTTGCTCTCCAGCCAGAGCTCTAGAGACAGCAACTGCATAAGAAGTAGGGCCAGCTACCCTCACGTCACGGCGCAAGATCGGCCGCAAACCATTTAAGAAGTGCCTCAACTTCGCCTGGACATCATTAGCAATGAGGGGCACGAAGTGACATCCCCTCTCAAACTTCCTAACAAAATCTGCCACGCTACTGTCCCCCTGCCGCAACGTCATAAACTCGTTGGTGAGTCTGGTTCGTACTTCCTCAGTGAAGTACTTGGAGTAGAAAACTTCCTTAAAACCATTCCAAGGCAGCACCTGTAAATTGACTGCCACTGACGCACTCTCCCACCATAGCCTAGCATCTCCAGTTAATAAGAAGGTGGCACAACGGACTCTGTCAGCATCCGTCAGCTCCATAAAGTCGAAAATTACTTCGATGGATTTGATCCATCCTTCAGCGACCATCGGGTCAGTAGTACCCGAAAACTCCTTCGGACTCATCCTCCTAAACCTCTCATATACTGCCTCTGGTTGGGGCCTCGCCCCTGCGCCTGCTGCTGCCTGGTTCCCCGCAAACTGTGCGAAGAACTGTGTCATACCAGCAAGCATCTGTGCCTGCATATCTGGTGGTGGAGGTGGTGGAGGATTGGCCCTCTCCTCATCTCGATGTTCCATGTCCTCAACTCGGTGCTCCCTGTTCTCATCCCTTGTTTCCCGGTTAACCAAACGTCTAGGAGGCATGCTGTTCCAATAATTCACCCAACACGCAAACCCAATATGCATGGACATATATCAATATTTATGATGCACGTAAATCAAACTTAAAACATGCACATACTGAAATCATAACTTGATGATTACTACATAACATATTGCAAAACTTTAAACTTACAGACTTGAGGTGTGACTTCGTGAGCTTCTTGCGACTGGCAGTAGGCGTAACCCTTTACAAGAACCTGGCTCTGATACCAACTGTAACGAACCGTACTTCTCATACTTAAAATTTGCGGAAAAATTAAAAATTTTCTTAAATAAAAACATCCATACGGTCGTCACTCAACATTCATAAAATAAACCTCACAATCATCCGTCACCAATAAAATTTTGCTAAAAGAAACTGTCTCCAAATATTTCGCATCCAAATGTATAAAAAATCAGAGTATTTTAAACTTGCATAAAAACATAAACATTGCGGTCCTCGGGTCTAGCCTGCCACTCAGCCCAAGCCTGCCCCTTGGTCATCACCTCCTGTCTCCTCAACATAGTCACCTGCATCGATCAAGTCTAGTGAGTCTAAAGACTCAACACGTATAAACTGGGATAACGAGTACTACATAATAAAATTGCATTCATCTTAAAAATAGGGCGTACATAACTTGAAACTTGGACTTGCATAATAAACTTGGACATACGTACGTACATAATTTAGACGTGCCATCAACATAAACTTTCATAAACATACTGCATACTTGAACATACGTAACTTCATCATTTTGCGTAGAGGCATGTTTCAAAGCAAGTGACCCATAACATAATAAACGCCTGATCAGACAAACCACAGTACTGGGCTGACAGGGACGTATCCACTGCCACATACATGAGATCCCCGTTCATAATTTAACGGGCTGGTTGGTCCCCGTTCATAATTTAACGCTTTCCAACCACGATCTAACCCGTTCATAATTTAACGGGGCGGAGAGGTCCTCGGCCACGTTCACCGACTTCCAAACCCATTCATAATTTGGTCACAAGTCAATTAGCATACCTCAAAAACTTAAACATATTTTCTTTGCACGTCATACATACTTACTTGGCGTTGAGGGATTCGTTGGACTTCGATCGGGGCCGTTGCTGCACATACTGATCATGAATTGACATGCTTAATTTGCATACTTAGACGTAGTTAATCATGCTCACTTACGAGTTCATTCAATTCCTTAGGACGTTCTACAATTCCCATGACTCGACTTTGTAAATCATTGTACTCACCCATGACGTCTAACCTCAAAGCATACTAAATTATTTTCCCCAAAAATGAAGGACACGGACCCCGTATCTACATCCGTGTAGGGGTCCGTGTAGGCTCTGGAAATTGACACCGAAGGAAAGCAAAGGCACGGACCCCGTGTCAGGGTCCGGGTGAGGGTCCGTGTAGGTACTGGAAATATACACTAAGTGAAACCCAAAGGCACGGACCCCGTGCCCTCATCCGTGTAGGGGTCCGTGTAGATACTGGAAAAAGACTTCGAGAAGAAAACAAAGGCACGGACCCCGTGTCAGGGTCCGTGTACGGGTCCGTGTACCCACTGTAATCGCGAACTTAAGAAAATTCTGAACACCTAATATTTATCCTTCTAGACTCGGTTATACGGACCATGCACCGACACCTCGAGACCCATCCTAGCATTCCATAATATCAATACAAGTTGTACAAACGTTCCAAAGCAATAGCGTTCGCTCTACGACACAAACGACCCAAAATACGACCAATGACATCAAACCGTCTCCTACGACTTCTAATTACTTCGAGTGCCTATCGACATGAAACGAAACCTCAAAGACACTCTTAACATCACTACTAACATACCCGTACGCAGCAACAATCGCCCGTCGATCTCCAACGAAGCCTGCAACAGAAACTTAAAGAAACACAATTTTCGTAAAAGTCACCGTTTGAGCAGTCCCACGAAAAGCATCCTAACTCACTCAATTTCCATCCAAAAATTTCGAATTATATATCAAATCGAAGGTATCGAGACGTTCTACAATTTTCTAGTGGAAAGTTTTCTCAAATTATGTACCGAAAATTCGCAGTATTCAGAAAGGACAGTAAAAACGAGTTTTCAGATCTAAAATCCATTCAAAACCGATCCGAATCAATTTCCGTTCAAACGACGAAAGTCACACACATACTTTTACGCATAAAACAACGCAACGCTTAATATGACATGATCGACACAGAAATAACAGATTATACGTGCCTTTTTTATATTTAAAAGTGCCGTACGACGACACCGAAGCGGAGATGGAGCGAGGCTTGATCCGGGACGATCGTGACGCTAAAATTCTTTGAAGAAAATTCACAAAGTTTGCTGGAAAAGTTCAGAGGAGGGGGCGGCTGCTATGGGGAGAAAAACCCTAGAATTTTCTCTCTTAAAAATATAAAATCTGAAACGTAAGGTGAGTGTGTGTGTTTAGTGTGTGTAAAAACATGTAAGTGTGTGTGAGTGTGTGTAACGTGTGTGTGTGTTTTAATTAGGAGAAACTCTAGCTAAATAGACTATTTAAAATACTAATAAAAAGTTAACACACACTAATTTAATCAAACTCTACAATTAAAATAATTACACACCAATTTTAAAAGTTTCAAACTATTGAATCTCTAAATACACAGTAATGCTTTAAAATATTAAAATTTGATAACTTAATAAATTTCCCCATCCTTAACTTAAAATAAAATACCACATTTTAATTTCCCAAAAATCGTCGCCAGTCTTTTCCTCAATCCCGCCTCGAATGATCGCCTGAAGCATGAAACTCGAAGGACGTTTTAACGTGCATCACATAAACATAGATAATTTAAAATAATGCATTTAAATAAATCATGCACTACTAAGACTGTTTTAAAATTAAATAAATGTTTTAATAATTAATTACATGCATGGGTTATACGTGTACTGAATTTGGGCACTACACGAAATGTCAGGCAGTGCATAAATTGTGCTGTGTCTGAACTTGGTGTTGGCAACACCTCCTGGCAACACCACTGAGTTTTAGTCAAACTTCCATAAAATTTTCTTTTCATACATAAATGGTAGCTCCCACACTAGAAGAACGGTCTTCAATTGACTCCCCTAGGTAGCTTTTTCCATAACTATTTTACTTAGAAGTGGTAGCTCCCACACTAGAAGAATAGCCTTCAATGGACTCCTCTAGGTAGCTTTTTCTATTTTCTTCTAAACAAATTTTTTTATTTACCTCTTTTCTGTTTTTCTTCTTATGCTCACATTTACCAAGTCACTTTTTCACATTGGACAAGATCACGATTTCCAGGAACATCCTCAACTACTCGATGCCTTTGATTGAGCATAGTTTACTCCTCAACATTTGATTGTAAGTATGAACACTCGTAGAGTACCTTTCAGAAATTGCCTTCACTGTTCAGACATTACAAAAATAAATAGGATGGTTATGATTATGCAAGTATGCCTAGCATCTTAAAAATAGACATGCAAAAACGGTTTTGTCATGGGTGTTGGCAACACCCATGACAACATGTGTGTGTGATTATTGTACGCACATGCTGAGAGACTTCCGAAGATTGAAAAATCTCTCAAAGTCCAAATGTTTCGTGAATATATCATCCAATTGATTCTCAGTCCTAACAAATTCAAGTCAACTTATGTCTTTTCAACCAAATCTCGAATAAATTGATGTATTATGTCTATGTGTTTTGTAACGTCCTGAAAATCGGAAAGTCCACGTGAACCACATGCATGCAAGTTATTAAATTTCTTAGGTATTTTATTAAATTGTTTTAAAGAATTAAATGCATGATTATTTTATTAAATTGTGTTTAATTATTATTATGAATTTTATGTATTATTATTGCATGATAAGATTTATTTTATGAAATCTTAAAGATTCATGTATTAAAGATTTTTAAATTTGCAATTCACGCTGGAACGAAGAACGGAGACGGAGAAATTTTAAAGAAAATTATTTTTATTACACGATTAATTTTTATTAATTAATATAAGATGTTTTAAAGTTATTTTTCAAAAATTGGGATTATTGGGTATTTTTAACCGCAAGATTTTAATTTTTAACGGTGCGTAAATTTTATCAAATCGGGGGATTTTTTAGGGTTCGGCTAATATTTTCAAAAACTTTTCAACACGAAATATTTTTCGGGAGTGTGTTTGGATTTAATGAGACAACTTTTAAGCTCGTTGGACTTAAAACTCTTTTAATCTTTTAATTAAACCATTTAGGGTCATTAGTTATTTGATTAATAATTAATTAAAGATTATAATTGCTACCCTACAACCATTATCACCCACCACCACCTGCCGACACCCCATTTATATTTCAGTACACGGTTTCAAATAAATACACCAGCTGAAGGCCACGGTTGTTGGCTTGTTCTTGCATCCAAGGCTATCCGGCGTCTCCTCCGTCTCGTTTTCGTTCATCAACTATCTAAGGCACACATTTGTATCATTCTTTTCTCATCACACACTCCATATTAGGCTGTTATATGTGCAGACTCGTAGGGGTTAAAGGCATTGCAAGTTATGTTGTTTATGCATCGGTTTTCAAGAATTTGTACATACTATATTATGCAAACTCACGTTTCCATGCATGCTGGTGTAAGGGGTTGCTGTCTTGGGTGGTTAGGAAGCTGTTTTGATCAAGGATATCAGTGGCAAGGGGCTCGAATTAAAGCTGGTGACGAGTGGAAGGAAAGTTGAAAGAGGTAGCCGAGAGTTGGGGTTTGAGGTGTTGTGATGGTTGTGGGGCACGGTCTGGTTTATGGGTCGGCTGGGGGCCTGGGGCTAGGGTTTGGTGTGTGTTTAAGGGTCCTAGGATGAGTCTCATTATGGTGGTTCATGGCCTGGAGCGGCACCTAAGAGATTGAACAAAGAAAGCTGCGGCTGTGCACTTTGGGTTCGTGTAGAGCAAGTCACGGTTGTGGGTTTTAAGGCGGTTGCTGGACGGGGTCTGGGCATGGGGCAGTGTTTTGGGTCGTTCTTTAGGGTCCTAGGGAGGGCCTGGTGGTGTTGGTTCAGGGCTGGATTGGCTAGGGAAGGTGGCTAGACTAGGAAGCAACCAGCTGCACCAATGGGAGACGGGTTAGGCTAGTCACGGATTTTGCTTGCTTTGGGGCTCAGGCATTAGTTCTGAGTTTGAAAGGGGTGTATCATGGTCTTAAGTTATGCCTAAGGGTTGGGTCTAGGGCCTGGTTCGGGTCAGGTTCAAGTCGGTTTAAGCATGAGTGTCGAATTAAGGAAAGATGGTGACTAAGGCTTTCGGGTTAGCACATGCTGGAAATTCCAGCAGCTTGCTGCCCTGTTATTCGAGTCTCTAAAGGTCTGGTTTTGAGGTTTTTAGGACCTTTTAGATGTTTTTAAGATATGACAAAAAGTTGGGAAAAATTTGGTTAAGTTTCGGTTCGATTCGAGTTAAAACCGGGACTCCGATCCAAGTTTTAAAACAATTTGGCTAAGTTATGAAATGGACTCGAGTTTACGTCTAGGAATGATTTTAAATATGTTTGGGACATTTTAATGAGTTTGGTAAGCTTCGGGTCAATTTTAGAGGTCCAGGGGTGAAACGAAAATTTTTGGGTTCCTAGGGGCAAAATGGTCGTTTTGCACCCGGGGTGAGGTTTTGGTCCTGGCAGCGCCCTGAGCACAAATTTACTATATTTTAAAGTTTTATGCATCATGATCACGATTTTTAAGATTTTATGAAAATATACGTTGCATGCTTGGTTTAAAGGAAAAATTACGTATATGCATATTTTTATTAAGTGGTGAATATGATGATGTTTTTGAAGGATGGGAGTTGGTTGTGACTGACGATGTATATGTATACGATGATATGATTGGAGATATCGTGATTGAAAAGGCCCCAGAGGGAGCCCGTTTACGGGAGAAGGCCCCAGAGGGAGCCCGACGATCGTATTTCCATTGACATGATATGATGAGCTGAGGCCCGGGCTCAGTGGACGGGTAATGTTGTCGCTGATGTCTCTCACCGCCGGGTACCACGGTTACATGTAGATGAATCCATCGATAGAGCTGATACGAAAGTCACAACTAATGAACTGAATTCAATTAAAAAGAAAATATATACGTATATGACGACATGAGATGACATGCTTTAATACGATATGATTTTACATGACACGTTTACGTATATGATGACATGAGATGACATTCTTTAATACGATATGATTTTACACGACATTTTCATGTATATGATGACATGAGATGACATGTTTTGAGACGATATGATTTTACACAACACGTTTACATTATGCTTTTAAGTTCTTTAAAGATATGTTGGCATTAAGCTTTTTAAGTTCATGAAAGATATGTTGAGTATGATATTTTCATTGTTATATGCCTGTATATGTACTTGTTATTCTTGGTACAGGCGTGTTGAGTCTTTAGACTCACTAGGCGTGTGTGATGCAGGTGAGCTAAATGCTGAGGAGACTGGAGGTGCCGAACTCTGAGTAGGCATACTTGGTGGGTGACACGACACGAGGACCACATGTTTTCCGCATTACGATTTATGAGATTGAGAGGAGATGAATATTTTCATACGTTGATGATTTTAAGAATTTTTATACGTTTATGTTTACGTATGATTTTATACGAGTTGGGTTATTTTAAACTGCGCTATTTTTACTGACAAATATTTAAGATAATTTTAAACTGTGATATTTTTTTATTGTAAAATAAAGACGATTATTTTAAATGTTATTTTGTAATTGCGAGTTTTTAAAAAGGAAAAAAAATATTTTCCGCATTTTAAAACGAGTAGACGCCACATGTTTTGTTCGAGAGTGTTGAATAGGATTCTTAGAAATATTATCTATAGAACTTGAGTTGTCACAATATACCATCATGCAATTGCTTAACTTGCAATCCAAGAAATAAAGTTAATTATCCTACCATGCTCATTTCGAATTGTGATGACATGCAATTCACAGTGTTATTCACAAGCATTTGAGATGAAGCACTGAAAATAATATCATCTACATACACTTGACAGATCAAAATATCATATTTCACTTTTTGAATGAAAAGAGTTTTGTCAACCTCACCTCGTTTGAAGCCCAAGTTTATCAGATTGTCAGCTAACCTACCGTACCATGCCCGTGGAGCCTGTTTAAGTCCATACAGGGCCTTCTTCAATTTGTAGACTTGGTCCACGTGGTGAGGATCTTTAAATCCCCTAGGTTGACTGACATAGGCTTCCTCATTCAAAATGCCATTATTATTATTATTCTTGGGTTCAATTTGAGACACAAAACACGAGTGACTTATCTGGGAAAACCTGAAGCTCATGCAGATTAAACCAATCATTTTGCGGTAGTCCACCTTTTCTTTGTTTCTTGTTTGCACACCATCATGTAATTCACCAATGATTTGTGATGATGGATGATTCTTCTGAATCTTGTTGGGAATTTCTCTTTCATAATTGATCACCACATTATAATTATCATCGTTATCATTATCCACAATTTCTGTTTGGTTCAGAGGCGGTGTTGTGCTTGGTGTTTCTTCACTGGTCTCAACACCAGACTCAACACTGTTTCTGATCAGTGACTCATTTATATCCAGCAATTCTTCTACATCAGCCTCCGGTGTTTTAACTGTCAGATCTGCAAGATCATCAAACACAACGTTAATTGATTCCATTGTAGTCTTAGTTCTTAGATTAAATACACGATAAGCACGACCATTAGTAGAGTATCCAAGAAAAAGACATTTAACACTTTTTGAATCAAATTTAGCTAGATGATCTCTATCATTCAGCACATAACATACACATCCAAAATATGAAATATTTAAGGTTTGGTCTTCTTCCCATTATAATCTCATATGAGGTCATTGTAGAACCACTCCTTACGCGGTTGGAAATGTTACATGCCGTATTTAAAGCTTCGGCCCAAAAACATTTTGACACATTTTTAGAACTAAGCATGACCCGAGCCATTTCTTGAAGGGTTCTATTTTTCCTCTCAGCAATGCCGTTTTGTTGGGTGGTCTTTGGAGCTGAAAATTCATGAGTGATACATTTCGTATCGCACAGAGAAATAAAATGAGAATTTTCGAACTCCTTACCATGATGGTTCTTATTTTAACCACCCTCATATCATACATATTTTTTATCCTAGCATGCAACTTCTTAAAAGTATCAAATGTATCATATTTTTCTCTAAGAAAACTTACCCAAGTAAAATGCGAAAAATCATCAACACAAACAAAGGAATATTCTTACCACCCAAGCTCTCAACTTCCATCGGACCCATTAGATACATATGCAAGAGTTCAAGGTACCGTGTTGTCCCAAAGTGTTGCAAAACCGGGTGTGCAACACGGGTTTGTTTACCTTTCTGACACGGTCCACATACATATGAGTTACCTGAGCTTAAATTTGGCATACCTCTCACAGGATCATACTTACACAGATTCTTCAAAGTCTTGAAGCTCACATGTCCTAATTTTTTATGCCATATGTATAAATCACTCACATTGGCACTTCGGAAACCATCACCTTCTCCCAATTGATAGCAATTTTCAGCAGAACGAGTACCTGACATTACACAAACATTGACATCATTAAAAACTTAACAAATATTTTTATTGAACTTAATATGTAAATCATCATTACAAAGTTGACATATGCTTATTAAGTTTGAGTTAAGTTCTTCAACGTGTAGAACATTATGAAGTTCAGGAAGCCCATCAATATTCAGGGTTCATTTGCCTACAATTCTTCCTTTGGCACCACCACCATATGTTACACGCCCACTTTTTATTTCAACATAATTCGTGAGGTGTTCTTTAGATCCGGTCATGTGGCGTGAGCACCCACTGTCAAAGTACCATGTACCTGCAATGTTAGTTTTTAAAAAAGTAAAAATGACATTAGATCGAATAACAGTTTTGGGTACCCATGTTTTCCTTGTGGAAGTTTTTTTGACTGTGATATTGTGCTTGGTGTTGTGCAACACCCGATTTGATTTCCAATTCAGGTAGTCATCTCTGAGTTTGTAGCAGAAGGGTTTGATGTGCCCAGGCTTATGACGATAGTGGCAAATAAAATGTCTTTTTCTTTGCTTTGGTTTAGAAGTTGACACGAGCTTCTTGGTTTGTAACATCTTCACTAGCAGGTCAACTTCCAAATGAGGAGAAGAAGCTCTATTTTGTTTCGGCCTTTGTTCCGAAGCTAGCTTTGAGATTGGCAGAGTCTTTATAGGAGAGTTTACCATTAAAGAGAGAGAATTGTCTTCAATTCCATTTACAAACATAGTTGGTTTTGATCCAGAGTTGGAAGATTCTCCAATCTCATGTATGCTTTCGACATATCCAAGACCAGTTCTGTTCTCTTTTCCAATTGTCAGCATTGAGTCAAGTTTTGTTGAACTTGAGTTGAATTTTGCGAGAGTTTTTGAGGACTTCTCAAGCTCATCCTTGACTTTGCACAGTTCAAGATCCTTCTTGCTAAGCACAATTTCAAGTCGAGAAATACATTCCTTCAAATCAGTATTCTCCTTGGTGAGGATCCAATTTATTTTATTTCTTTTGATCCAATCTTCGTATAGCTCTTCATACATAGCCTGCACACTTTCAAAGGTGAGTTCATCATAATCAGTATCCTGGATTTCATGCTTACCCGAGTCATTTTGAGATTTAGCATTGAGACACAAGGATTTTGAAGTGGTGTTGCGGCCCGATGTTGCAACTCTAGAGGTAACACCGTGCGGGTTGACTCGCAGCCATCACTTTTCCTTCAAAACAACAGTGTTCATAGATAGTGCGTCCATTGGGATTCTGTTAAATTTCCTTGAAAAAAAAAACAACAATAAACCAGAATCAATCACTTAGTGTATCAAGTGTTGGCTCTGATACCACTTGTAAGGAATTGTTGTACAGGAAATAAATATATTTTAATGTGTATCAGAAGTTAGGTTGTGCTCGGGTATTGCCAACACGAACACACAACATGCAGCGAAAATTAATTATTAACACACAAACATAATTTATTAAATAAACACCATTTTTAAATTATGCACAAGTACAATTGTGTGTGCGATGCCTCATGGCAAAAAATTCACTAGAAAAATTATGTAAATCGTTTACACCAAAACAATACTAGTGAGAAAACAAAACCAAATTCCTTGACACTCCAAGGAATTAAAAATGCATCAAAATAAACCACATAAAAACTAGATGCATAAAATAAAAACGTATTTCTTAAAACAAACACAACCACTCTTCGATCAACACCTTGCGTCAGTGTTGTTCTTGAGTGTTGTCAACACCAATCAGCAACACGGTATATGTGAATCAATCACAGAAAATCTTCAACACTAAAATCTTCAATATCAGAACTCTCTGTGTGTTCAGAATAATCCAGCAGCTCTCATACGCTATAAAGTGATCAACCAATCACACAAAAACGTCTCATCAAAATAGGCTCGGCTCTCGTATATTTCTTCTATGCAAGAACTCCTTAGCCGACCTTTACGTGCACTCCCGAAAACCTCCAGCTAATCCTCTCCAAAACAAAGTGATCCACACTCACACAAAACTTCAGCACCTGCACAATAAAGTGACCACCCGATCACATAAAATTTGTAGAGCAAATATATTTTGGACTCTTATAATTTCTTCTATTTGAAAAGCTTCCTAGTCCAACTCTCTACTCTCCAAACTCCCTTGGGGCTGTGAAGTTCTTCATATATATATATATACTTTTTTTGACCTAAAATTCATTCCTCAAAATAGTCATAGAAAATATATAAATAATATTTTCATTAGAGATAACACTCTTTTAAACATGGATAAAATATCTTGGAGATAAAAATCATATAATATCTAGATATAAATCAATCAAGTTCTTACCATCTAGAAATAAATCAAGTAAGATATCATAATCTAGAAATAAGTAAACCAAGATATTACCATTTAGAATTAAATCAAGCAAGAGTTGATAATCTAGAAAGACAAAATCATAAATTGATAATATCAATTTAGCAAAATAATAAAAGAATAAAATATTTCTTTCACAATCAAATTTTGGTTCTACGGTTGTCCTGTTTTGGTCTGCTTTCAACTCTTGACGTGTAAATGCCAAACGATGATAGTAGACGTTTGTTACCACTTGCTTTCAAATCTGTTTCCACTATGTGAAAAAAGGCTTTTTACTTCGGATATTATCTGAAGTAATAGGGTAGTTAAGTTCCGAAGTATATGGACGTGAAGTAATAGATGACCTTTTACTTCGTACAATAACCGAAGTTGTATGATTGAAAATACTGAAGTCTTTGGTACTGAAGTCTTTGGCCGGTTTTTGTGGTACTAAATTACTAAATTTAGCGACGGAATTCATGTTACACACCGTCGCTATATTGCGACGGAATGCATGTGGAAAACCGTCGCTAATTAGAGACGGAATTCATGTTAGAAACTGTCGCTACTTAGCGACGGTCTATGTATAAATTCCGTCGCTAATATGTTCGGTAAAATAAAAAAAAATTAAATAATTTAATAAATCTGTTTTATTAATAGGTGCGGTAAAATAAAAAAATTTAATAATTTAATAAATCTGTGTTATTAATTGGTACAATCGTGTAAGAGATAAAAATTTTAAGTATTGTGAAGTGGTAAAATCGTGTCAGAAATTTAAATTTTAAGTGTTGTGAAGTTGTAAAATCGTGTAAGTGAGAAAAAATTTTAATTGTAGTGAAGTGAAGTAGAAAAAATTGGAGAGAATTTGTAAGTATTTATAGAGAGTGGTGGAAGAAAATGGAGGGAAAAATAGGCGGGAATGAATTTTTTTGAAACTGGCGACAATTTTATTAAAAACCGTCGCAAAAATTTAAATCGGCGACGGTTTAAATGGAGGGAAATATACGCGGGGTGGAATATTTTTTAAAATGGCGACGTTTTTATTTAACTGTCGCCAAATTTTAAATCGGCGACGGTTTTTATTTGACCGTCGCTAAAATTAGCGATAGGTTAAAGTAAACTGTCGCCGATTTTAAATTTGACGACGGTTGTTTAAACCGTCGCTACATTTAGCGACGGTTTATAAAAACCGTCACATGGTTTAATCTTTTTACTTCAGTATAACGCATTTTCATTATTTTTTACTTCATCAAAATTGATATGCCGAAGTAAAATATAAAAAAAAAAATATAGTGAAGCCCGTGTTTTTAAACATCCGAAGTAAAATATATTATTTTACTTCGCTTGTGTTATTAATGAAGTTATTGGTAATATATTACTTCGTAATTTATTATTGCCGAAGTAACGCTTGGCGAAGTAAAATGTCATTTTTCACATAGAATTCATTTGAACTCCTTTCAAAATGCAGATCGTTCTCTCCGGAAAACTCAATTATTTCCACAACAAGTGAATAGAAAGCTAAATATTCGTGCAATTTATATTTTTGTTACCCCAATACGATATCCCAAAATATTTTTTTTATGTTTTTGTAACATAATTTGTTCTAAATTATTAAAACACCTTGCTCTTCAAACCTATCAAAAAGAGTTTCTTCCATATTTTAATAGTTCTTTTAGTAATAATTTCAAATATCATTGTCAAATCATCATCTATATTTTAACAAATAAAATTTTTTCTTCTTAATAAAATCACATGAATAAAATTATTCAAAAATATATCATATATTTGGTGATAGTTTTTCCAAAAAAAAAAAAACTAAATATCTGCATATATCTTTTAATATATCTCATTATCTCAAACAAACCTCTTCAGATATGTTGGGATGGGGAAAGAGTTTAGAGGGGGGTGAATGAACTCTTTCAAATTTTTCTTTCTAAAAATGGTTTTCATCCGATTTGAAGCGGTAGAAAATTCTTCTCAAACTTGTTAGAAGTATGAACCATTGTAAAGTGCGGACAAACGGTTCGAAACTTCTAATGATAGCTTAAAACTTGTTGGCAAACATATCAACAGAGATAGTGAAGAGTAAGAGCTTGCAGGAAGTAAAGACACGAGGTTTTTATGGATGTTCGGAGAGGAAATCTCCTACGTGACCCTTTCTTCCTCTTTAGGAATGATTCCACTAAAAGACTTTGGCTTTATAAAAATTCTTTGCAACAGCCCACTCGAATCAGGACTTATCACACTGCCTGTTTTGGAACTCTTAGTGATCACTTTAAAATTCTGTATTTTAAGAACACTCGGTTCACCAGACACCACAACTTAAAAAAATAACCAAAAAGTTACTGATATAAGTAAACAAATTGATTTTGGTAGCACGAAGATGATCCTTGAATGATCAGACATCTTTTTTGTTCAGTGCGTGCTTATGAGCGATGAAGTGTGTTGATTTTTGAGTGCGCTCTGAATCTTTGAAGTATTCAAGCTTGTGATGATTTCATTGTTGTGAATTTGATAATGTATCACATGTAATCTTGCACACTTCCTTCTTTATTAATATAAGCGATCATTCCAACGGTCGAAAGGATTGATTAACGTTAACTTGTAACAGAGAGAAGCTGTATCAATATCAGCTGCAACTACATTTAATGTTCTTCATAAATGCATTAAATGTTCTCTTTGCTGATATTGCCTTGAGTCTCGTTCTTTGAAGAGTTGCTGCAGAGTTACCGTTTATGGCAACTGCTTTCATCCTCATACCTTTGTAAGATAAATGATCTTTCCTTTCTGGGATAGTGATATAAATGCAGATCATTCTCGGGACTGGTGTAGGGACAAGTTAACTTTTAAGCGGTGCAAACTATTGAATGTCTTGAACTGGTCAGAGAATGTCTTTCATTAATTAGGTAATAAATAATCCTCTTTAAAGATGTCTTAGAATAAGGCGGTTGAGAAGTTCATCTTCGTTCACTTTAAGCGGTTGAATTATTAGCAGTCTGAAATTCAAGTGGTCAAACTTTTTTACTAGCCGATAGTGAAGCAGTCTTGTTGCTAGGCTGAGCGGTTGAACTCATACCTGTTACACATAAAATATGCAGATGTTTCCTGAAATAGTGAAGTGCTATCTTGATTTTTTCGATCATCAAAACTTTTGGGTAATAATAATTTCTTAACAATTTCCCCTTTTTTGGTGATGACAAAAATCAGCTGAAAGGCTATACATTTTTTTACATATAATTATAGCAGGCTAGCAATAATGCACATTTCAAGAGAAAATATAGCATTCCATTGAGTAAATGAAATTACAATCTCTAAAGCACAACTAGACAAATACAAGATACAAACACTACTTTTGACATGCTCGTTCATCTTTGACCCTTTCTTCCAGTTCTTTCATAACTAATATATCTGCTAGCTGAATGACTCTTTGTCGCTCTCTTTCCCCCTTTTTGACTTCACCATGAACAAGAAATTCCATAATTTCTGCAAGCTGGGCTCCTTGGGCATTCATGCGTTGATCAACATGTGCTTGAAGACGATTTATTTGTCTTGAGAGCTCAAAGCACATGTTGAGATGTGAAGAATTATGCTTGGCTTGTCGGAGGGAGATACTTGTATTCATGGAAGAAAAGTCTTTGCAGAGATCAGACTTCATCGAATTAAAAGCCTCTTTTAGATCAAAATGCTTGGGTTAATAGCAAGAATTGAGTTATCCAAGTTGACAAGTCTGGTTTGAATATCTTTTTGACAATCTACGTCTATGTGTTCTTCTTCTTTAGAGACATCCTGATCAGAAAGTAATATGGCCCTGAAAGAGACCTGTTGAGAATACGAGGCTTTACCAGCAGATTTTGATGACTGAAGCTCATTTAGTTCAGCAGATATAGCCTCAATAATTTTGTTAATATCATCAGTTGTGGGAGAGGGTATATTGCTGGCGCCTTCCTTTGCATCTAGGGCCATAGATGTAAGACAATCTGTAGGTATGCATGAAATGGTTACCTCGTCAATCTGTAAATCTTTGGGAGATGATATCAACGGTTCTTGGAGAACGTCTTGATGAAGATCATCAGTAGAAAGAGATTTTGGAGAAGATTCTTTTTCTTTGTAAGTTGTGTTGTTGTCAAATTCATATAAAAATTGCTCGGTCTCATCAACAGAGAGAGGTTGGACTTCAGAGAGGCTGCCATGAGTCTGTTGATTTGGTGTATCAATCTCAGAGATTGTGTGAGAAGCCGGCAGAGGGTCTGAAACATCCTGGGGGCAGAGTTGTTTAGTAATGGCAGCATCCTCGGACATGAGTATTTCAGTTGGTGGGAAGGTGTTGTCCTCATTATTCATCAGAGCAGTTTCGACCGGCACTTCTGGCGATGAAGGTTTAGTAAACTCAACAGATGATGATGATGGGTGATTCTGAACTGTGGATTGGTCTTTGAGCGTCTGAGAGCTCAGCTCTTCATGTGATTTCAGTTTAGAGTCAAGCTTACTCAGTTCTTAAACCGCTTGAAGATTAAGGTCCTACCTCATCTCATCAACAATAATAGTAAGCGAGAGAGCATCCATTTCCAATTGAGAGATAACAACTGAGTCATTCTTTGCAGTAGGGCAAGTGGGAACAAAACTATTCTGTCTCAATTGGATATGTGCTCGGAGAGCACTCTCTTTCATCTGAATTTCCAAGAAATCTCGTTGATGTAGTGCGGTTGAATATCCGATGTTTCTGTCCATTCCAAGATGGACCGTTCAAGCTTGGCAGCAGCTTTTTATCATATCTTTTTGAATCAATGAGTCAAAGGTTGTGATGGTTCGAAATTGAACCCATTGATCTAACATCTCCATCTTCTTCTGAACGGTCTCATTGACACATTTACTGGTAATAACTGTGGCGGTATGGACTGAGTTGGTTTTTGGTGGTTCTTAGATCATGACTTGTTTTCCCTTGTCTGTTGAAAGAATGATAGGTACTTTCGAGTGAGAAGATTCAATTTCTCGTTCAACAAATTGAATACCTATGAGCTTTGTTGCACGAAGTGTAGGGATTGGGGGATGGAACAATGGCACCGAAAGATGCTTAATCAACTTGATCTTCATTGTTTTGGGCTTAGCGGACCGTTTCTTCTTGAAAACTTGAGAGACAGGGACATCGTCCCAAGATTCATCATCAGGGATAGATTTTAGTTCTAGCTTTCTCTTTGTTCCTTTGGGAGTTGACTCAGTCTTCTTTTGTTTTACAAATTCAACCCCAGTATCTATTTGATAGAGACTATTTCCTCATCGGTTGGTCGATTTTTCTTGATAAAGTTTTCATGTGTTAGCCTTTTGAACAGCTTGGTCTTTCCAACTTCTGTCATTTCCACCGATTGAACTCCAGCATCAATTAGTAGATAACAATTTGAACCGCAAATCCTTGAGAATGGTTTTCCTTATGTATCATAGCCACCAATGTTTTGAACAAAATGTCAGACCAGTTGACCTTCAGATTTGATGAGATGTTGGCCATGACAAGAAATTTTCAAAAGTTATCATGTCATATGCACCAGCCTTGGCAAGGAATCCTCTTGCCACAATGTTAGCCAGCAATCTGAATTCGATCTTAAGATCACGTTTTTGATAGGTTGGAGAAGAAATAAAAGATTCAATGATGGAGAAATCGCTTCTCCCAAGCTCAATATTGCCCTCTGGAAGTGTAGTAAAGTTGGTGATTCCAGCTGCTGGTAGTCTTAACAAATCAGCAAACATCTTCTAGGTGAAATATAGGTTTTCCCCTTTAATAGCACAAATAATTTCTCTGTTTTCCATGTATGTTGAATTGAAGAGTTCCTTCACTAGATTCTCAGAATACTTCTCACTGCATCCCAAAAGTGAACGAAGCCCAGAAGATTCAAGGAGATGAAACATGGCTTTCATTGGCTTGTTGGTCATGGCAAATACTAATGCAAAGTTGATGGCAATTGTATTTTGAACAATTGATGCAGCCATTTGATGCAGAAAGATCGAAATAAACACTAGAAGATAATCTCAGATAATATTTCACAGGAATTTCGTATGATTGCTGTAACGTACCGTGTTTTTGAAATAATTGAAATTTGCGGAAAAATTAAAACTTTCTTAAATAAGTAATAAACCTTCAAATCGCGATGAAAATATTCTGCTCGTCTAAAAATATTTGAAATGGAAACAATTACAAACAAAGTTTGCAAAAAGGTAATCGTTTAAACATCGTAAACAGTCTCGGGAAAATCAGAGTATTTGAAACATGCATAATGACTTAAAAACATAGGAGGTCCTGGGGTGTAGCCTCCTACGCAGATCGAGCCGGCTCATTGGTCCCCACCCCTCGTCTCCTCATACTCGCCCTCACCTACATCGATCAAGTCTAGTGAGTCTAAAGACTCAACATGTATAAACTGAGAAAAAAAATAATATGTATGAAAACCACATGCATTTTAAAGTAGAGCGTACATACTTGAACTTGAACATACGTACATAAACATAGACGTGTCATCATTTCCTAAACTATTTCATAAACATACTTTCATCATACATACTTGAACATGCATAACATCATTTTGCGTACAAATATGTTTCAAAGCAAGTGACCCATACATAAATGCTCCTGATCAGACTAAACCATAGTACTGGACTGACAGGGCTGTCCACTACCACATACATAAGATCCCCGGTCATACTTTATCGGGTGGATTGGTCCGTGGTCGTACTTTACCGCTTTACAATCCTGATCAAACCCGGTCATATTTTACCAGGGTGGAGAGGTCCTCGGCCACGTTCACCGACTTCCAAACCCGTTCATATTTGGTCACAAGTCATTTAGCATACCTTAAAAATAAAACATTTTCTTTTGCTCGTCGAACATACTTAAAAACGTCGAGGACTTCGTTTGAATGCTCTGGACATGCTGCTCTAACCAAAGCAGCAAAGATTCAGAAGATCCCAATTAAGACTACGACCAAAACATGAGAAAACCAGAAGAATATGCACAAATTTTCGCAGCTTGAGCGATGTCACAGTAAAAATCATATGTCCCTCATTTCTTATCAGAAAAATATGAATTTAATGACAAATCAAAGATAACACGATGTACTACAAATCATATGGTGAAAACATTTTAAAAAAACCATCCTATAAGTCTCAGAATTCGAAATAACATAGGGTGACAGATTTTATGACACAAAAATTTTCACGGCTTGTGCAGTCCCACGAAAATGATCATAACGCACTCGTTTTTTAACCAAAAATTACGAATTTACTGTCAAATCGAAAAAAGGTTTCAAAATGTCTTGCGTTTTATATGTTGAAAGTTTTTCTAAAAAATCGACCAAAAATTCCCAGTATTCAAAATTACAAAAGACTCGGTTTTTGAGATCCAAAATTTTGATCCAAAATTTGCTCAAACTTTTGCATAACATACACATGTTTTTCATACAATATACATCAAAATAATTACTATGACAAGATCAATGCAAAAATGAAAGAATATACATGCCTTTGATCTTTAAAATTCACGATACGGCGAATAACGAAACGACGCGATGCAGGAAGCGATCCGGGCGACTTGAGGCACGATTTTTTTTACTAAAATCAAGGTGTGGTTGCTGAAATTTTGAAGGAGAAATGTGGAGATGGGGCTGCTTAAGAAAGAGCCTAAGAACCCTCCAAATTCTCTCAAAAAAAAATATGAAAGGGTGCAAGAGATGTGTGTGCCATAGGCCAAGTGTGTGTGTGTGTGTGTGTGTGTGTATATAGTGTGTGTGTGTTAATGTTTGGTGGGTTAGTGGGGTATTAAGGGTTTAATAACTAATTAACTTGTTGATTAAGAATATTAACCGACTAATAATTTTTAGTAGAAATCCCATAATTTAGAATAAAATACTCAAATGATAACTTTGAAACTTTAAAATCTTAAAAATCACCTAATAATTAAATTATACTTTAAAATGCTTAAAAATTCATAAATCATTTGAAATCACACTTTCTTGACTTGAAATAAAATACCACATTTTACAAATCGCCTAAATCGTCGCCGATCTCCTTCCTCGCTACCGCATCGAATATTTGTCTGAAACATGAAACTCGAAAAAATATTTTAAATCCCATTACATAAACTTGTAATAATTCAAAATCATGCAATTTCATAAATCACGCGTCACTAAAAATAATTTTAAAATTAATTAAATAAGTAACAATTTAAATAAATACATGGGTTTTACGTGTACTAATTTTGGGCTCTACAATTTCTCCCTCACTTAAAGAAATTTTGTCCTCAAAATTAAATCTTACCAAACAACTCTGGATAGCGGCTTCTCATGTCTGCTTCGGCCTCCCAAGTGGCCTCCTCCACTGATTGATTCTGCCACCGGTTTTTGACCAACTTGGTCACCTTGTTTCGAAGCCTCCGCTCTTGTCTGTCTAGAATTTGGACAGGTCTTTCCTCATACGACAGATGTGGAGCCAACTGCAACGGCTCAAAACTCAAGACATGCGAAAGATTTGTATATACTTTTTCAGCATTGAAACGTGGAATACGTTGTGTACACCGGCCAGATTCGGCGGTAGGGCTACACGATAGGTTAGTGTCCCAACTTTGTCAAGAATTTTGAGTGGCCCAATAAATCTCGGACTCAGCTTGCCTCTCTTCCCAAATCTCATAACACCCTTCATAGGTGCCATCTTAACGAATACGTGATCTTCTACGGAAAACTCAAGTTCCATTCTTCTCTTGTCAGGATAACTCTTTTGACGACTCTGAGCGTGATAGGATCGATTAACGTATCAAGAGTGTTTAGAAGGGGGGTTGAATAAACACTCACAATTAAAACTGATCTTTGGAATTTTGAGTTCAGTTTGGTGATAAACTGATTCTCGGAATCTTGTTGGTCAATGTCAATCAGTTAAACTGAATCAGTTGCGGAAAGTAACTGACTGAAAGATAGAATACAAAAATAAAATACGCAAGGGTTGTTTCTGGATGTTTGGAGATTTCAATTACTCCTACGTCATCCCTTCTATCTCAAGGATAGGATATCCACTAAAAGACTTTGATCAAATACAAGAATTTTACTGACCCACTTCAGTTTAGACTTAACACTGCCAAAAACTGAAACTCTTAGTTTAACAAAATGTTCTCAGTGCGTAACAGATCTTAGCACTATCGAATTTCAACGATTATTACAACTTGCTAGAGAGCTCAAATTGTAGCCTTGACTGCTACGAATAAATCAAGCAAGAGTGAGCTAAGATTTTGACAGAGTAACAGCAAGCTTTTGAATCGTGTTTTTTCCCTTGCTTCTTCAGTTGTTCTTCTGTCATATTTATAAGCTTCTTTTCTCCAACGGTAACTTGCGATGAATTTGAATCTTTGTATCTGTTGATTTCTTCTTAATTATTCCTTGGACATTGTTTTCTTTATTTATTGTGATGCGGCGTCTTAATTGCTTTCGCCGAAATGCGTTTTTCTAAGCTGTATTGATTGAAGTGCGGCGTTGCAATCTTCTATGTCTCTTGACGGTTGATTGTTCTTCCCGAGACATGTTCAGTTGAAGGGTTCTTAGTATACGGCTGAATATATCAGCTGAAACTGATCAGTCAGTTGATTTCAGTTATTAAGTCCAGTTGTTGAATGTACTTGCGCATATCAGTTGGTTTATCAGTTGTTCCAAGCTGTATTGATTGAAGTGAGTCGTTCCACATTCAATTGCAGTTTTTTATGTCTCTTTGTCGGTTGACGTGTTTCAGTTACTGGTGAGGAGATTAACAGAATTTTCAGTTGCATGGATTTAGCTGCTGAGTTCAGTTTACTCGATCAGTTGGTTCGTATTTTCGGTTGATTCATATTTTGTCAAACTCCAGAATTTAGTTTCCAACAATTTCCACCTTTATGGTGTTTAACAAAACTTATTTAATAATAAATGAACGTCTGGACTCATTGTAGATAAAATAAGAGATTTAATTTCTTGAACTGATAGAAGTCTTGAATTAATAACAGCTGAATCTAATAATCTGATTAACTGCTTTTTAACAAGATGGTTTCTTCTGCTGTTTCTCAAGATGCTCTTTGATTTCTTCCCCCTTTTTGTCAAACTCATCCATCTTCATAGATAATCTTCGAACTTCAGTGGACATAATTTTGACATCTGAGGAGATACTTGAGACATCGATTTGTAAGGAAGTCTGCAACAGTTCCATTTTATAAGAAATAGAGGTTTCCAATCGCTCAACTCGTCTGTTGATTATTTCTTGAGTTGTAAATAGACTTTGAGCTAGACCTCTATTGTTTTTCATCACATCCACAGTTTGGGTAAGAGACTCCATGTTGGCTTGGATGGCTTTCAGTTTTGGTGTATTAAATTCAATCGAGCAATCCAATTGGACAGTATGAGAAAATTGTGTGGATTGAATTTTCTTGATTTGGGTGAGCATCTGCTGCATATTGTGTATTTCTTCAAGAACAAATCAAAATCTAATGAGGATGGAGGAGGAGACTGATGAGAGGATTCTGGTACTCTTGTGGTTTGATCAAATATAACCAACTCTTGGTCAGTTGCTACTGTTTCAGCAACATTCTGAACTGAAGTGATTGTTACAGCAAAGTCTTCTGGAACTTGAGGCGGAGAAAGTGGATTTTGATCAGCAGATGAGCTATCTCGAGGACTAATAGAGTCTGATGAAGCCAAAACTGGTGCCTCTAGAGGATGATCTTGGGGATCAATTGGCACAACAGTTGGAATAGCTTGTTCAGCAGATAAATTTGGCTGAACTGGTGCTTCTGAAGAGATAGGAACCTCTGTATTGATTTGATCAACGGGGTGATCAAACTTTATCAGAAATAGATTCACTCAATTGGGATTCTTGCACCACTGTTTGAATAATTTCATCAATGTTTGCGAAAGATAATTATGCTTCAGTGTACATTTGATGTTCACTAGTAGGTGATTGAGACATGACCTGAACTGGCTCTTCAGTTGGAATAGTAGCCTGTTCTGAGGATGACTCTTTCTGCTTAGAGGGAGGTTCTTCAACTATTTCCTCTTCATCATCGTCTGGATCTCCTTTATGAAGGACTAACTCTTGATCCATTTCCCAAAACTTTATTTGAGATTGCAAGCCAATCAGATCGGTGTCTAGCTGAGTAATCACCGCATGATCAGCATAGGCAGTAGGATTTGTTGGAACGTAGTTAGCCTTCAGTTTTTCAATAATTTGTGCTAACTTCTTGACTCTCATCTGATCAAACAAATATGTTTTTCTCTCCAGAGCTTGAACAATGGTGGCAGCTTTGACTGTCTTGAGGACTAAAGATTCTAGTTTGATGAACTTGTTCAGCTGGGATTTCTTTCTCAGTTGCTTGGAAAAAATATGAGTACGATATGCTGGCCAAGCATCATAGAGTTGAAGTTTTGATGCTGCAAAATTATTAACCTCATCTCAAACAAGGTCAATGTGGGTTTGAATGGGATTGGATGGCCTTGGCTCTTTAATCAATTTGCCCTTGCCTTTATCAGAACTGAGGATGTGTGGAATTTCCAGAGCAGTTCGAGTAGTATCTACCCATTCTATAATATTGATGTCTTTGGGTCGGGCAGGTGCCAGAACAGTAGGACAAACAATGTTAATCAGAGGAGCTTTGATCCTAATTGTTTCTCTCTTTGCACCAGCTGATTTTTCTGGTGGGATGATCTTCAGAGGTACTGCTTCAATTGGCTGCTAAGCATATGAAGATATTAGCTTGTCAGTAGGGATAGATTCCTATGTAGTTGTTGGTTTAATCCTCTGGGTTCTCGATTTCTTGGCGATCTTTGGGGAAGGAGTTTTCTCTGAATCAGATTCATCCACAATTGATTTCTTTTTTGCTGACTTCAGTTGAGCCAATGTCTTGGCCTTTTTCACTGATTTAGGAGCCGCCTGTTGAGTCTCAATCTCCTGTTTTATCTTTACAAACTGAGCAGGAGAAATGTCTAATTTGGTCTTGAGTGGCATAGTATTCTTCGCATTGAAGACTTTGAATTTGGATGATTTTTCCGAATCATTTGCCACTAACCCCTTCACTTTCATCAAATAGCTCAGTTGCACTACAAAGCCTTTGGACTGTTAGAATGATAGAAACATATTCTTTAAAATATTGAATATAAGATGCTTCCAGTTGAGTTTACGTTCAGCCATAATGATAGAAATGGCTTGAAATTTTTCCAATGTAAGTGCAGCAAAAGATCCAGCTTTCGCCAAAATCCCTTTGGCGACTATATCAGCAAGTAACTGAACCTCGTGCTTCAGTTGTTGAGGTAGCTATAGATGTCTGCTTCTTGCTGAACCAAGAGATCAGCCTGTCTCCTATAAACTGACAAGATCCACTTGTACTTTTACGATCAAGCTTACATCCTGCATAATCTGCATCTGAATATCCAACTAAATTGAAAGTAGAGTCTTTAGAATACCATAACCCAACATTTTGTGTACCCTTAAGATATCTCAAAATTCTTTTAGCAGTTGAGAAATGTTATTGCTTAGTATTTGCTTGAAATCTAGACACATGCAGACAGCAAATACAATATTAGGGCGACTGGCAGTTCGGTATAACAATGACCCTATTAAACCTCAATATAATGTCGCCTCAACTGATATTCTCCCTTGATCAGTGTCCAGTTTTACTGATGTGCTCATGGGAGTATTTGCAGCTGAACATGACTCCATGCCAAATTTCTTCAGCAGCTCCTTTGTATATTTAGTCTGACTAATGAATGTACCAGTCTCCAGTTGCTTCACTTGTAGTCCAAGAAAGAATGTCAGTTCTCCCATCATGCTCATTTCGAACTTTTCCTGCATCAGCTTGGCAAATTTCTCACATAATTTGGGGTTAGTTGACCCAAATATGGTATCAACAACATAAATTTGAACTAGTAAAATGTGATCATTCTTAGCAAATTTGAACAAGGTCTTATCAACTGATCCAACAGAAAAATCATGATCAGTTAGAAATTTTGAAAGAGTTTCGTACCAAGCTCTGGGAGCTTGTTTAAGACCATATAAGGCTTTGTTCAAATGATATACATGATCAGGAAAGTTGTGATTTACAAAACCTGGGGGTTGTTCAACATATACTTCCTCTTGTAGTTGACCATTTAGGAATGCACTTTTGACATCCATTTGATAGACTTTGAAGTTCTTGAATGAAGCATAGGCAAGGAATATTATGATTGCCTCCAGTCTTGCAACTGGTGCATATGTTTCATGGTAATCAATTCCTTCCTCTTGCCTATATCCTTGTGCTACTAGTCTCGCTTTATTGCGCAAAACTGAACCATCCTCGTTCAGTTTGTTCCTGTACACCCATTTTGTACCTATAACAATTTTTGAAACTGGTCTTGGAACTAAGTTCCAGACATTGTTATGAATGACATGATTTAGCTCTTCTTGGATTGCATTTACCCAGTTAGGGTCAGAAAGAGCTTCATCAGTTTTCTTTGGTTCTAGTTGTGAAACAAAAGCTGAATAGATAAATAGATTTAGCATTTGATTGCGAGTTCTTACTGGATCAGATGGATTTCCTATTACCAATTCAGGTGGATGTGATTTTCTCCATCTGTACTCAGTATTTGTTGTATCAGAAATTTCTTCAGTTGGTAGCTGAATGTCATCAGTTTCCTCTATCAACTGATCATTAGGAATGGCTTCTGGTTCAGCTGATTGATCTGACACTTCTGGTTTGGGTGTTTGGAGATTGTTTTGATTGATGTGATTGTCATTTTCATCATCATCCTCCAAGATGATATCTGTAAATCAATCAACTAGCTCAACTTGATCAGTTGGCTTATCAGTTAGTTTAGTTTCATCGAACTCAACATGAGCAGATTCTTCAACATTTAAGGTTTTCTTGTTGAAGACTCTATAAGCTATACTAACCGATGAATATCCAAGAAATATTCCTTCTGCAGATTTAACATCAAACGCTTTTAAATAATTTTTTCCATTGTCAAGGATAAAACATCGGCAGCCGAATATTTTGAAATAAGTAATTATACTTTTTCTTCCATGCCAGATCTCATATGGTGTTTTCATATGATTTTTTTTAATCATTGATCTGTTCTGAGTATAACACGCAGTGTTTACTGCTTCTGCCCAAAACCTTTGAGAAATACTAGAATCAACAAGCATCGTTCTAGCAGTTTAAGAGTCCAATTTCTTCTCTCAGCTACACCATTTTTCTGAGGAGTTTTGGCTGCTGAGAGCTCATGCTTGATTCCAGCATTCTCTAGAAAATTTGAAAGAGTTTGATTGATGAATTCAGTTCCTCGATCTGATCTGATTCGATCAATTCCAACTAATTTTTCATTTATAAGTCTTTTGAAGAGCTTTACCAGTTGTGAAGCAGTATGGTCTTTAGATTTGAGAAAAATAACCCAAGTAAATCTTGAAAAATCATCTACGACTACCAAGGTGTATTTCATTCCCTCTAAGCTCATGACTGGTATAGGACTAAAGAGATCCATGTGCAACAGTTCTAAGCATCGGGATGAAGATTTACAATCCTTGTTTTTAAAAGAAGATCGTACTTGTTTACCATACTGACATGCTGAGCAAAGTTTTTCTTTTGAAAATTCTATTTTGGTCAAACCAGTTACAAGTTCATGTTTACTCAGATAGGCAATGGATTTAAAGTTTAGATGACTTAGTCTCTTGTGCCACAACCAGTTTTTAGATGATTTGGGAGCAATAAAACAAACTGGTGTATAATTTTGATCATTCCAACTGACTTTATATGTATTTCCACAACGTTTGCCAATTAGTATGACTTTATCAGTTGAAGTTTTGACTGAACATAAATTTTTGTCAAATTGTACTGAGAATCCACTGTCGCATAACTGACTGATGCTAATCAAAATATACTTCAAGTTTTCTACTAATAGAACATCTTTAAAAGTAAAGTTACCATGAATAAGCTTACCCTTACCCACAGTTCTACCTTTGGAATTGTCCCCGAAACTGATATTTGGACCACTGTATTTGATCAGTTGAGATAGCACAATTGCATCTCCTGTCATATGTTGCGAACATCCACTGTCCAAATACCATATTCAGTTTTTGGTTTTATCTGTTACCTGCAATCACACACATAACATAACTTGGTACCCATATCTATTTGGGTCCTGAACTGATTAGTCCCTTAGGAACCCATACTTGGATTAGTCTAACAGACTTTCCAGTAGCTGTATTCCAAATGGTTTTTCTCGGCTTTTGTGTGCTTGGTGTGTAGTGTACAGATGATACAATATGTGATTTGGCTTTACTCAACTGATTGTTCAGTCTATATCTCTTCTTAACTGGCTTGCAGTTATAGTAATTAGAATAGCCATTCGAATAGTCTTTGTAAAACCTTTTTGATGACGGACTTTGTGAATCAATCGAAATTTTTTGGCTATAACCAATCCCATATCTTCTAGCCTTACTCATATTTTTAGTGGTTTGCTCAATCAGTTTACTGGGCACAATTTGTTCTTGTACCACTGTTGCTTTGACAAAGTTAATGTATTTTCCTTTGTCTATTTTTGGCTTTGGTTGAGTATCATTTGGGTACACTTCTCCTTGAGTATTGAACCCTAAACCAGTTTTATCAGAAACTGATTTTTGTGAATTCTGCATTTCACTTAGTGCAGTTGATGACTTGTTCCAAGACTGAATGAGCTCAGTCTGTTTTGAGTTTTCAAGCATCAACTCCAGGATTTGTGACTGATTTTTATTTCTCTCTGCTTTTAACTCCGCAATCTCCCTTTTTAGACTAAACCCATCAACTGATTCATCAGTTTTGGTTTTATTGTCTGTGGGATCAGTTTGCTTTGCTTTGAATTTTTTAAATGATGATGCAAACTTTTGATACTCATTTACCATGTCATGTAGTGTTAGAATGAGTTCTTCTCGTGTAAAATCAGTTGAAATGAAATCAAATATATGTTGGCTAGATGACTCTTCTTCTGCATCATTAGCCATCAAACACTTGACTTCCTCATCATCACTGGAGCTGCATGAGCTTTCTGGTTCTGACTCCTCACTGTCAGTTTCTGCCCATTTGGATTTGTTTTCTTCAGCTAAGAGTACTTCATGTTTCTTTCTGAAGACCTTCTTATCTTCCTTGGGTCTTCTTTTTGTGTTCATATGATTTCTTTCTTCTATCAGTTGAGCCTTGACTGTCCTTCTTGGGTTTAGGACAATCAGCAATAAAGTGACTTGATTTGCCACAGTTGTAGCAGGCATTTGGTTCATCTTTGGAATTGTTCCTTTGGTATGGCTTCTGGAAGTTCCCTTGATTCTTTCTCATGAACCTTCCAAATTTTTTGATGAACAATGACATAGCATCATTGCTCAACTGATCAGCAGATTTTTCGACTGAACTGATTGGTTCAGTTCTGACAGCAGCTAGAGCAGTTGTGGCTGCAGGGGTAGATGGTCCTCCTTCTCTGGTCTGTAGCTCGAACTCATAAGCCTTTAAATCAGCAAACAAATCATGAAGTTCAATCTGGTTTAGATCTTTGGACTCCCTCATTGCCATGGTCTTGACATCCCATTCTTTGGGAAGACCTCTCATTATCTTTAGTGCAATCTCTTTATTGGTATACACTTTTCCAAGTGCATTTAACTCATTGATGACACTGCTTACTCTTTCATCATACTCGTGCATTGATTCTCCTGTTTCATTTTGATGTTATCAAACTTTTGAGTAGCAACAGAAAGTTTATTTTCCTTGGTTTGATCATTTCCTTCATACAGCTGGATCAGCTTCTCCCAAATTTCTTTGGCTATCTTACACATCTTTATTTTGCTGAAGGTTACTTTTTCCAGCGTTTTGTACAGAATGTCTTTAGCCACATTGTCAAGATTTGTTTTTCTTTTGTCTTCAGTTGTCCATTCATTTCTGGGCTTTTCTATTCTTTGTGGTGCCCCTTCTGTTATGGCAACTGCTATATTTGCTTTTAGAATCTTCATGGGTCCATCAGTTATGACATACCACATGTCATCATCTTGTGCAGCTAAATGAGCCTGCATTCTGATTTTCCGATCATCAAATTCTTCTCTAGAGAACATAAGAAATTTGTTGAATGAAGTCATGCTAGCAAGTTTACAGATCAAAAGTATTCAAGAACAAGATTCACCCGCTCTGATACCACTTAATAGGATCGATTAACGTATCAAGACTGTTTAGAAGGGGGGTTGAATAAACACTCACAATTAAAACTGATCTTTTCGAATTTTGAGTTCAGTTTGGTGATAAACTGATTCTCGGAATCTTGTTGGTCAATGTCAATCAGTTAGACTGAATCAGTTGCGGAAAGTAACTGACTGAAAGATAGATTACAAAAATAAAATACGCAATGGTTGTTTCTGGATGTTCTGAGATTTCAATTACTCCTACGTCACCCCTTCTATATCAAGGATATGATATCCACTAAAAGACTTTGATCAAATGCAAGAATTGTACTGACCCATTTCAGTTTGGACTTAACACTGCCAAAAACTGAAACTCTTAGTTTAACATAATGTTCTCAGTGCGTAACTTATCTTAGCACTATCGAATTTCAACGATTATTACAACTTGCTAGAGAGCTCAAATTGTAGCCTTGACTGCTACGAATAAATCACACAAGAGTGAGCTAAGATTTTGACAGAGTGACAGAAAGCTTTTGAATCGTGTTTTTTCCCTTGCTCTTTCAGCTGTTCTTCTGTCATATTTATAAGCTTCTTTTCTTCAATGGTAACTTGCGATGAATTTGAATCTTTGTATCTGTTGATTTCTTCTTAATTATTCCTTGGACATTGTTTGCTTTATTTATTGTCAGGCGGCGTCTTAATTGCTTTCGCCGAAATGCGTTTTTCTAATCTGTATTGATTGAAGTGCGGCGTTGCAATCTTCTATGTTTCTTGACGGTTGATTGTTCTTTCCCGAGACATGTTCAGTTGAAGGGTTCTTGGCATACGGATGAATATATCAACTGATCAGTTTCCTACTGATCAGTCAGTTGATTTCAGTTATTAAGTCCAGTTATTGAATGTACTTGCGCGTATCAGTTGGTTGATCAGTTGTTCCAAGCTGTATTGATTGAAGTGTGTCGTTCCACATTCAGTTGCAGTTTTTTATGTCTCTTTGTCGGTTGACGTGTTTCAGTTACTGGTGAGGAGAATAACTGAATTTTCAGTTGCATGGATTTAGCTGCTGAGTTCAGTTTACTCGATCAGTTGGTTCGTATTTTCGGTTGATTCATATTTTGTTAAACTCCAGAATTTAGTTTCCAACAGAGCGGTCTTAATCCTGTCTCGGATCTTGACCACAACATCTACAGTCTGCTGAACAATCTCTGGACCAAGTTCCGATCTCTCACTGACTTAATCCCAATGAATCAGCGATCTGCACTTCCTCCCATACAGTGCCTCATATTGAGCCAAACCTATAGATGATTGGAAACTGTTGTTGTAGGTAAACTCCACTAGAGGTAACTTGGATTCCCCATTCCCATGGAAATCGATCACACAAGTTCGCAATAGATCTTCCAATATCTGAATCTCTCGCTCAGACTGGCCATGTGTCTGAGGGTGGAATGTAGTATTTAATAGAAACTTCGTCCCCATGACTGCATGTAAACTCTTCCAGAAAGACGATGTGAATCTAGGGTCCTTGTCGAACACAATAGAAACTGGGATCCCGTGCAATCGAACTATATCCCTGATATAGAGCTTTGCATACTGAGTCATGGAGACAGTCGTCTTCACCGGTAAAAAATATAACCCAAATGGCATTGGATCCTCTGACTGACCTCGGTAAACCAACAATGAAATTCATAGTAATATTCTCCCATTTCCACTCGGGGATAAGGAGCAGCTTAAGAATTTCTGCTGGCCTCTGATGCTCTGTCTTTACTTGCTGACAAGTGAAACATTCAGATACAAATCGGTGGATGTCTCACTTCATACTTGGCCACTAATACATCATTTGTAAATGGTACCCCCTGGATGAACGGAATACGGAGATGCATGTGCCTCTTTCAGAATATCCTCTCTGATCAAATCAACAATAGGCACCCACATCCTTCCTCTGTACTTCACAATACCATCGGACACTGTTTAGAGTACACTGCCCTTGGCCTCATCCTTCAGTTTCCATTTATGCAACTTCTCATCGGAAGGTTGACCTCTACGGATTCGGTCTAGAAAAGAGGATTGGACTTACAGATTATACAGCTTAGGAGCTTTGCCCTCAGGATAAACTTCCATTCCAAACTTCTGAATCTCTGACTGAAGAGATCTCTGCACTGACAGCTGTGCTACGACTGTAACTTTTTTGCTCAAGGAATCTGCCACAACATTAGCTTTCCTTGGGTGGTAGCTAATTTTACTATCGTAGTCTTTCACTAATTCCAACAACCGTCTTTTTCTCATATTCAGTTCTTTCTGCATGAAGAAATACTTGAGACTATTGTGATCAGTGAATCTCTGGCATTTCTCACCGTACAAATAATGTCTCAAAATTTTCAATGCAAAGACAACGGCAGCTAACTCAAGATCATGAGGCAAGTAGTTCTTCTCATGCACTTTCAAATGTCTAGATGCATAAGCTATAACCCGACCGTTCTGCATCGATACTGCGTTTAAACCGAGCTTAGAAGCATCGGTGTATAGCACAAAATTGCCTTGCCCTGCTGACATGGCTAACACTGACGATGTGATAAGAGCTTGATTCAAGTATCAAAGCTCTTCTGACACTCTCCACTCCATACGAATTTAGCATTTTTCTTAGTCAATGAAGTGAGTGGCACTGCAATCGAGGAGAACCCCTGAATCAATTTCCTGTAATAGACTGTCAGGCATAGGAAACTACGAATTTCTGACGCATTCTCCGGCTCAACCCATTCCTTAACTGCTGCCACCATAGCTAGATCCACCTCAATACCACTGCTATATATTATATGACCCAAAAATGCTACTTTCTCCAACCAAAATCACACTTACTAAATTTTCAAACAACTTGCGACTCTGTAAGACATGCAAAACTGTACCCAAATGCTGACCATGTTCCTCATGGCTCTTCGAGTAGATAAGAATATCGTCAATGAACACTATGACGAATTGATCTAGGTAGGGCTGAAATACTCGATTCATCAAGTCCATAAAAATTGTTGGAGCATTCGTCAATTCGAATGGCATCACTAAGAACTCGTAATACCTATATCTAGTTCTGAAGGCTGTCTTATAAACATCTACATCTTTTACCTTCAGCTAATGATACCTAGATCTCAGATCTATCTTATAGAACACTGTGGCTCCATGCAACTGATCGAACAAGTCCTCGATCCTTGGAAGTGGGTATTTCTTTTTTATCGTTACCTTGTTCAGTTCTCGATAATCAATACACAACCTCATGCTCCGTTCCTTCTTCTTTACGAATAGCACTGGTGCGCCCCACGGTGAGAAAATAAGGCGGATAAATTCTGTATCTAAGAGCTCCGGAATCTACTGTTTGAGCTCTAACATCTCAGCTGGAGCTAAACGGTATGGTGCCTTAGATATTGGCACGGTGCTTGGCATAAGGTCAATGGAAAACTCCACTTCTCTTTCTGGTGGAAGTCATGTGACGTCGTCAGGAAACACGTCAGGAAAATCTCTGACTATTGGTATATAAGATATCGACGGAGTGGGTGCGTCAGGCGCTGAAACAATGCTGGCCAAGAAAACCTGACAACCCCTATGAATAAGTCTTTGTGCCTGCATGCAAGAGATCATGCGAGGGAAACTCCTCCATCTATCCGGCTCAAAGAGAAACTGCTCCATGCCCAACGGTCTTACCAGCACTGACCTTTTCTGAAAGTCAATAAGAAATATGTTCTTTGTTAGCCACTACATTCCCAAGATAATGTCAAACTCAGGCATCGGCAACACAATCAAATCGGCATACACTAGGTGACCTTGCAGTTTGAGATCGATGTCTCTGACCACGCTAGTAGCTGATAACTCTCCCCCTGATGGGACTGTCACTGAATAGTTCATGTCGAGTCCAATGGACTGGGTGTCCAAATGATTAGCGAACGTCTCCGAGATAAAAGAATGAGTGGCCCCGGAATCTATCAAGGCCTTCGTGGCTTATGAAAATATTTCCTGAGAGACGTAGCACAACATATCCCAAAATACTAAAATTACCCTCATGCATAATAGAAAATCTTTACACAAGTCACCAAAATACTAACTAGCACACTAATAATCCCAACTAAAATTTGAAACATGCATAGCAAAAATAATACGGTGCTGAATTATATACGTTACCCGTCAGAAGAGTCGTATCTGGGTTCGCCTCCTCAGCCTACATGGCGAACACTCTCCCCTGTGTAGGTTGCCTCTACTGCGGGTAATCCTTCATCATATGATCATTGGCTCCGCACTTGAAGCATTTGCCAGAACCCCATAAACATTGGCCCATGTGTTGACGGTTGCACTTCGGATACACTGGGTATTCTGGCCTCTGAGGAGCCTTCTGTTGTAGAATAGTACCCTTGCCCTTCGGATATCCATGAAATGGCCTCTTCCCTTGTTGTCCTTGGAAGGCGTCTTAAACTAGGGTCGCTGCTGCTGAGGTGCTTGATAGGGCCTCTTGGCCTGCCTATCGTTCTCAATGTCCCTCTGGTCCTGCTCCGTCGCCAGTGCTCTCGACACGGCAATGGCATAGGTGGTAGGACCAACAACTCTCACATCACGGTGCAAGATCGGCCTTAACCCATCAATGAAGTGCCTCAGCTTCTCCCAGTCGTCATTAGCAATTAGGGGCACAAAGTGACACCCCCTCTCAAACTTCCTGACAAACTTTGTGATGCTGCTGTATCCCTGTCGCAAAGTCATAAACTCCCTAGTCAGGCGGGAGCGTACTTCTTTAGTGAAGTACTTGAAGTAGAAGACCTCGTTGAAACCATCCCAAGTCAGTGTTTGCAAATACACCGACACAGACGTGCTCTCCCACCACAATCTGGCATCTCCTGTCAACAGGAAAGTTGCACATCTAACTCTGTCTGCATCCTGCAGCTCCATGAAAGCGAAAATCACCTCGATGGACTTAATTCATCCCTCAGCTACCATCGGGTCAGTATTCCACGAGAACTCTTTGGTTCCATCCTCTTGAACCGCTCATAAACAACCTCTGGTCTGGGCCTCGCACCTGTATCTACGGCTGCGTTGTTTCCCGCAAACTGTGCGAAGAATTGAGTCATCCCTTCAAACATCTGAGCTTGCATATCTGGTGGTGGACGAGGTGGAGTGTCCCTCTCCGCATTCTGAGCTTCCCTATTCTCATCCCTTTCTCCACGGGCAACCATATGTCTAGGAGGAATACTGTTCCATTATTTACCCAACACGTAAACCCAACGTGCATTAACATAATATCTATATCATAAGATGCAAGTAATTCGAGTCTAAAACATGTACATACTGAAATCATGACTTGAAGCTTACTCCATGAAAGCATTTAAAACGTTAAAACTTACAGACTTGAGGTGTGACTTCATGAGCTTCTCGCAACTGGCAGTAGGCATAACCCTTTACAAGAACACCGCTCTGATACCAACTGTAACGTGCCGTGTGTTTGAAATAATTGAAACTTGCGGAAAAATAAAAAGTTCTTAAATAAGTAATAAACCTTCAAATCGCGATGAAAATAATATGCTCGCCTAAAAATATTTGAAATGAAAACAATTACAAACAAATTTTGAAAAAATGTAATCGTTTAAACATCGTAAACAGTCTCGGGAAAATCAGAGTATTTGAAATATGAATAATGACTTAAAAACATAGACGGTCCTCGTGTTTAGCCTCCTACGCAGATCGAGCCGGCTAATTGGTCCCCACCCCTCGTCTCCTCATACTCGCCCTCACCTGCATCGATCAAGTCTAGTGAGTCTTAAGACTCAACATATAAAAACTGAGAAAAAAAAATAATATATATGAAAACCACATGCATTTTAAATTAGATAATACATACTTGAACTTGAACATACGTACATAAACGTAGACGTGCCATCATTTCCTAAACTATTTAATAAATGGTGTGCTGTCATTGGTCACCAAATTAATTCCTACTATTTTAAATAAAAACGAGTGTAATGGTGAGTAAAGTCAAATACACAGGGAACGGTAGATTTATTTCTTATGATACTAAAAATAAAAAAGGGGGGTTTGTTTTGATAATCACTAAATAAAATAATCTACACTAAAATTACCAAGCAATAAAGAATACTGAATCTAGAATTGAAAATTAATCGATGAGAATAAATTGAAGAATTTAATACGAAAAAAATACTGATTCAAGGGGATTCTACTATTTAATTATTCACTGTTCATTGGTTAACCAATCATTTATTCATGTTATTCCAAGCAAATAACTTTAGAATAATATGGATAGCTGTTAAAATTCTTGGGTTGTCCTAAATTAATTGACCGAACCCAGCATCCAGTCAAAACTTACCAATAATCAACTGGGCACGATAGCGTTCCATATTAATTAAATATAGCATTTTAGATTTGTGAAAACAGTTAATCCTAAAATCTAACAACCGAGATAGCTGCAATTGAAAGATCAAGTTCCGTCGATTTATTTAGATTAAATATGTTATGATGGCACAACACCTAATCTAGCGCTACTCACGCACCAATCGTTCATGACAATTACGGATCACTGAATTCATGGTTAGCATTAGAAAATCATACATCAAATTAAATTGTCAGATTAATCGACATATAACATTCATATAATTAAATCATAAATCAACGAATACTTGGGCAAACAAAAAAAATAAATTAAAGTGCAAAAACCTCACAGTGATAAAATTAAAATAGTAGACTATCCCTTGAATCGGACTAAGAAAATTAGCCTAACATAGTTTGATCTACAATATCCATAAAGAATAAATAAGAAGACATAAAGAAAATCAAACTAATTTTTTTTGTTGGGAAAATACTGGAGGTCTTGCGCCTTCTCCTTGTGCGTGAGTTGTGTTGATTGGTGATTGTAGAAATCTAAGGCCGCGCCCCACGTACAGTACGTGGATAGTAGGTATAAAATTTTGAAAAGAAAAAGTTGGGTCTAAAAATTAAGCTAAAAGCCCACTAACTCTAAATTAACCCTAATTAATTCCTAAAATATAAAATTATCCTCCTCGCAATTTCTTTGGCAGCTGAAACATCATCATAAGGCGTGGTCACGCCTTGTTTCAGGACCTCTTCTGGTTTGGCCATTCTCTTTCAAATTCTATCTTGGAAACTTCAAATGTGATAAACATCACATTTTTAGCTCAAATTTGCTCCAAGACCGTAAAAGTTCCTCCTACAATAAAATTACACAAAAATGTGTCAATTAAACATATCGGACGTTGGAATTATGGGAAATATGAAAATAAAAATGCTAACTATTATGAGCCTATCAAAATCTCCCACACCTAAACGATGTTTGTCCTCAAGCATAAAATAGATCAACTCATTATCTCAATTTTTCGTCCTCCTTCCGCTTCCTCTACTTATCCAAAACATTTTTCATGCAAGAAGACATTTTAATTTGAGAGCACCTCACAAAATAACATCATTAACAATCACTGCAATCAGAATGTGTAGAAATTAAAATGCATGGGATTTAACAACTCCTCACAAGATTCGCTCATTCCGCTCATTAGTGTCTAGGATATATATCAACAAACTCTCATGTCAAATGCATTGAAAATTTTTACCATAGGCTTGCAAATATATCACATCCTTCAACTAAATGAATGAATTAAAATAAACAAACAAAAAGGGCTATAAATAGGTTGTAACGTGGCTAGGGGTAAGGTAGGATAAAAGGAAACAATGAGCTATGGAATTGGAGAAATCATATGCATTTTTCGCAAAACAATTGCATTCAAATACTAACATCTTCAATCTCATTATAACATCAAGAGTCATCCTTTTTTTTCTATTTGTTTTTTCTTCTTTTCTTTTTCACTTCGTCTACTTCTCTTCTTTCTCTTACTTTTGTTTTTGTTTTTGATTTTTTGTTTTTTTTTTGTAGATGACAGTGACTATGAGGTTTCGAGATTGACTAAATCCCAACAATTCACAATATTTTGGATTGAATGATGCTATTTATCAAAATTTTATATGATTTTCCAATTCAAGGTTCAAAAAGGAGGATAACCAACAAAAAGGATTTATCAAAGCTTGTAATGTGGTTATCTTTATTCAAAAAAAAAAAAAAAAGCTGAGGCTCAAACTTGGTTCACTAAGGGTCTATGAATCAGGGTAGGCTCAAAAAAACGGCTCAGATGATGCGAAAGAAAATGGTTTGAACCTAATGCCCTTATCATTTTGTCTATGCACCTAATCCACCACAAAGTGTTGACAAAGACATGTATAACAATGAAAGTTCTAGAAAAATTAACAATGCAATGACAACACACAATCAAGGGAAATGGAGCATGATATCATGATTGCTCATAGGCTCAAAGCTCACCAAAGAAAAAAATATAGCAATTGTGTTAAATCCCACACACTTGTCCTCTCTAACTATCATCAAGAGCAACTTATTCATAATGCACAAGTGAGAATGCAAAAACATTTGCACACAAAGAAAACATCAATTTTTTTTTTCGCATCGGAGGCAATCAAGATTCAGAAGAAATAGATAACAAATGAACTAGGTGCTTCGAACTAACAACGTTAATAACTTTTCCCTTTTTTTTCAATTTTTTTTTTTATTTTTTTGTTTTTTTTTAGTGCAAATAAGGCAATATACCCTCCCACACCTATATGTGGCAATGTCCTCAATGACACAAAATTAGATGCACAACATAGACAGTAAAAGAAAGCAAGGGAATTTAGAGAACTCCCCTGAAAATTGTTGGGCATCATAGAGCAAGGCGTCCAATTGTTGTGTGGAGGGAATGGTGGGTCGAATCCCATGTGTTTGTAAAATGCCAGATGGTTTAGTTCCATACGGTGCAAACGCTGGGTGATCTCATCAAACTCCACGTCAAATCGTCGGCGGGGAGTGCAGACGAAGTGGGTGGAAGCTCACGCGCGTGAATCCAAAGGCCCCGGCGAGTCATCTGATTCATAGTGGGCGTGGCCGGAACGTGCCTCTGCAGTACCAGGTGGACAAAAAGTGAAAAATCCATGGAATTGTTCTATTATTCCCATAATTTCTAAACAATTCAGATCCAAAGGCTCCATAGAACAAGCTACATGAAGGTTATTATTATTGAGATCAATCAAATTCAAGTTAACAGCAAGGGCAGTGATCAAAGACCAAAGAATCAGATGACGTTTATGTGCGACCACACTAACAAATTGTGAAACTAACCAGTAGCCGAGGTTCACTTTAATTTGGTTTTGCATACACCACAGGAAAAAAAACTCAGCTTTCGTCAACACACCCGCAGAATTCTTACGACCCGAAAAAGTAAAAGCCAAGAATCTATGAATATATTTCCACACCGGATTATGTAAATGATAATCTTTGGATTTACTTGGGTCGTAGTCGTTTTGTGTGGAACAAGCCCGATAGAAAACAATGGGATTAAATTGATCGTGAAAATCACATGCACTAGTAAAATATTCATCAGTGTGTGCAAAGTCTTCGGTGATAAAATTGAAAGCAAGATTAAGTTCAGTAATTAAAAAGTGAAAAGTGTGACCCATCAATCAAAATCGAACTACCCCTGGGCTGGAAAACGTGAAATTGTCAGGTTTCGTGAATTTGAACGTTGCATAAAAGTCACGCACAAGTTCAATATAGGCAGGGCAAGTGATTGCAAAGTAAGGAGCCCACCCAATATTGTTGATTAATTCAAACACCTCATTTCAAATATTTAAAACTTCCAAGGTCGGGTGATGAATATGCTTGCAAGGATGATTTGTTTTTGACATAGAACCTTGTACCTATCCTTTTCGATTTTTCTAGTAAAGGTTAAATGTCCGTGTAAATCCGAATCGGCAGGTGGTAGGACGTTCATCCCCTTTTCCATTCTAGCCTTTTTTTGCCCCGACGAAGAACTCGGGGTGCCTACTTTCTTAGTCGATGATTTAGAACCCCGTTGCATTCTATCAACGATTTATACACTCCACACAATTATCCCACAACCAACAACAAACACAGGAACAATCACAAGTTAAACCAGTAATAATAGGTGCACACAATGAGATCCAATTGATAGTGAAACGATAAATAAACCAAATATCGTGTAAAACAACGATAATCGAAATATGAGAGGGTAGGAAAGAATTCACCTAGAGTAGTGTGGCTGCCGTGCGATATTTCTGTGAAAAACCGAGATGGAGGGCGGAGGCTGTGCGCGAGGATTGTGAACGAGCAGCGCTGCGGACTGGTGCACGAGCGGCGGTGTTGTGGTGCGATGTTGCTGTGCGAAGTTGGGTCTCGGTTGCAACAGATATGGCGAGAGGCGCTGAGGTTGCAGACAGGATAGCAAGCGGTGGTGCTGAAGGTGTGATGTTGCTGTGCGAAGTTGGGTCTCGGTTGCAACAGATATGGCGAGCGGGGCTGAGGTTATGAGGAGGATGCGCTGATGGGTGGTTGGGGTTGAGCGCGCTGGTGTTGAAGGTTGTAGAGTGGGAGACGCTAGAAGGGAGAGGAGATATGGAGATGCACAGTTGTGCTTCGACGGCGCTGGAGTGAAGCAAAAGAAATAGGTTAAATTATTTTTTTTATATAAAAAAAATTCCTAGCAGGAGAGATGTTTCAATAAGGCGTGGCCACGCCTTATGCGAAAACCTCTTCTGTAAAAGTTTTAAATATTTTTTTTAATAGTAGAGGTGTTTCAACAAGGCGTGGCCACGCCTTGTGCTAAAACCTCTGCTATAAACAAATTTTTTTTATATCAGTAGTGTTGTTTCAACAAGGCGTGGCCACGCCTTGTTCGAAAACCTCTACTGGAAAAATATTAAAAAAAACAAGAACTAAAATTTGGGTTGCCTCCCAAAAGCGCAATTTTTTTCATGTCGTTATGCTCGACATTCTTTGTCCCATCAACTTTCAGAATATTGGGGTTTTTCCAACTCGATTTCTAGTACTTGGGACGTGCTTTCATCTTCATGTAACACCTTCAATCGATGTCCATTCACTTTGAATGTTTTATCAGTATCCAAACTCTTGATTTCCACTGCACCATAAGAGAACACATGAGTAACAACAAATGGACCAATCCATTGGGAAAGAAGCTTACCTGGCATAAGTTTTAGCCGAGAATTGTACAGTAGTACTTTTTGACCAACGCTAAATTGCTTTCGCAAAATCGCATTGTCATGGAACAACTTCGTTTTCTCCTTGTAGATTCTAGAATTCTCGTATGCCTCCAATCTTATCTCCTCTAACTCTTGCAGTTGCAATTTTCTCGATGCACCCGCCTTTTCCAAGTTTATATTGCAATTTTTAATTGCCCAATATGCCATATGTTCAATCTCCACGGGCAAATGACGTGATTTCCCAAAAACTAACCTGTAGGGAAACATCCCTATTGGTGTTTTATATGCAGTTCGATAAGCCCAAAGTGCATCATCTAAACGGAAACTCCAATCTTTCATTCCCGGATTGACTGTTTTTGATTGGATATAATTGATCTCTCAATTAGAAACTTCGGCTTGGCCATTTGTTTGTGGATGATAGGCTGTGGCAACTCTATGATGCACCCCATATTTTTTCAACAAAGCTTCAATTGTTCGATTGCAAAAATGGGTTCTTTGATCAATGATTAGCGCCCTTGGGATACCAAACCTGCTGAAAATGTTAGATTTGATAAAGCCTGAAACAACCTTGGAATCGTTAGTCCTAGTGGGTTTTTGCTTCCACCCACTTCGAAACATAATAAACTGCCAAAAATATGTAAAGATAACCTCCTGATGAAGGGAATGGTCCCATGAAATCCATGCCCCAAATATCAAAAATATCACATACAAGAATTGGGTTTTGGGGCATTTCATTTCTATGGGACAAAGATCCCGTTCTTTGAAATTGTTCACAGTTTTCACAAAACAAATAGGCATCCTTAAAAAGTGTCTCCCAATATAAACCAAAATCCAAAATTTTCCTAGAAGTCCGTTTCGGTCCAAAATGGCCACCACATGCATAATTATGACAGAAAGTCAAGATCGACTTATGTTCGATTTCAGGTACACACCTCCTAATAACTTGATCAGCACAAAATTTCCATAAATGAGGTTCATCCCACACATATTACTTTGTCTCACAACAAATTTTCACTTTACGAGATTTACTAAGATCATTAGGTAAAATTCCGGTAACCAAGTAATTAACTATGTCTGCATACCAAGGATTCATACCTTTCACTTGAAATAGCTGCTCACCAGGAAAAAATTCGGAAACATGCAAAAAATTATCTTCGTTCACTTACCTACTCAGATGATCAGCTACTGGATTCTCAATTCCTTTCCTATCCTTGATCTCGATGTCGAATTCTTGGAGTAAGAGTATCCACCGTATCTACCTCGGTTTTGACTCCTTTTTTGTCAACAGATATTCAATGCTGCATGATCAGAAAACACAATTACTTTAGAGCCTAGCAAATATGATCGAAATTTTTCTAAAGCAAAACAATTGCTAAAAGCTCCTTTTCTGTAGTGGTGTAATTGCACTGCGCAGAGTCCAATGTTCTTGAAGCATAGTATATGACGTGACTTCTCTTATCAACTTTCTGGCCTAGAACAGTCCCCACAGTATAATTGCTTGCATCACACATAATTTCAAAGGGAAAATTCCAGTCGGGTGGTTGGATAATAGGCGCTATGGTCAACATGTTTTTTAGCTTATTAAAAGCATCCTTGCAATCTTCTCCAAACTCGAAAGGTACGTCTTTTTGGAGCAACTTGGACATCGGTAGAGCAATCTTTGAGAAATGCTTAATAAACTTGCGGTAAAAACATGCATGTCCAAGAAAACCTCGAATTCCCTTAACGTTAGTGGGGTAGGGTAAATTTGCGATTAAATCAACCTTTGCTTTATCAACCTCAATACCCCTAGAGGAAACAACATGTCCTAACACAATGCCTTCGGTCACCATAAAATGGCACTTTTCATAATTCAAAACCAGATTGGTTTCCATGCACCTTTTCGAAATCTTGGACAAGCTAGTGACTCAAACAATTGTCAAATGAATCCCCATAGACCGTGAAATCATCCATAAATACCTCAATACAGCTCTCAATATACTCTAAAAAAATACTAAGCATGCACCTTTGAAACGTACCTGGAGGATTACAAATTCCAAAAGGCATACGTCTGTAGGCAAATGTTCCAAAGGGACATGTAAAGGTTGTCTTCTTCTGATCCTCCTGAGCAATGACTATCTGATAATAACCTGAAAATCCATCAAGAAAACAAAAATAAGTTTTTCCAGCTAATCTTTCCAATGTTTGATCAATAAAGGGCAAAGGAAAATGATCTTTTCTAGTAGCTAAATTAAGCTTTAGAAAGTCAATAACCATACGCCAACCATTTTGCACTCTTGTCGGTACCAACTCATCATTTTGATTTCTTACCACAGTGATACCTGTTTTCTTTGGTACGACATGGATCGGACTCACCCATTTACTATCCGAAATAGGATAGATTATGCCTTCACCTAAAAGCTTGAGAATCTCTTTCATTACCACTTCTTTCATTATCGGATTCAGCTTTCTTTGGAATTCTCTTACCGATTTGGCATCATCCTCTAAACCAATTCTATGCATGCAAATGGAAGGATTTATGCCTTTGATGTCCGCCAATGTCCAGTCAATTGCAGTCTTATGTTCTCTAAGAATTGTGGTTAATCTCTCTTCTTGCTCTTCAGTTAACCTCTTCGAGATGATCACATGCAAAGTATCATTCTCTCCCAAATAGATATACTTCAAATGATCTGGCAAATCTTTCAATTCCCATTTGGGTGCCTGCAAAACAGATGGTACCAATTTCTTGTGAGGGATTAATATTTCGGTTTCTAAATTTGGAACCACAGTTTGTGATTCTTCATCAATTTCCGAAATTTCCCAAGCTTCAGCTATCTCTCCTTCCACCTCCAACTGTGCATGCATGTGAAAACTGTCAATCTCATATGTCTCCTCAAAACATTCCTGCACAATTGAATCAACAATATTGATTGAACATATAGAGTGGTTTTCATTTGGGTATTTCATAGCATCAAAAATGCTAAATTTCACAATCTCTCCGTCGAATTCGACGGAAAGAGTACCCTCTTCCACATCAATCTTGGTTCTAGCTGTTTTCATGAAAGGTATCCCCAATAGAATCGGAGCTGAAATCGCAGTGGAGTCTTCTTCCATTCGCAATATGTAGAAATCCGCAGGAAATATCAGTTCTTTAACCTGCACCAGAACATCCTCCACAACGCCTTCAGGGTAAGCATTCGATCGGTCAGCTAGTTGAATCACCACTCTAGTTTCTTTTAAAGGACCCAAATTCAGAGCACAATATATTGAATAGGGCATGACATTAATGGATGCACCTAAATCTAGCATGGCACGCTCAATTTTCAGATTTCCAATAACACAAGGCATTGTAAACATACATGGATCCTTTCATTTGTTTGGCAGTGACTTCTTAATAAAGGCGGACACACTTTCTCCCATGCTTACTTTTTCATCACTTTTTAACCTCCTTTTCTTAGTGCACAAATCCTTTAAAAATTTAGCATACCTTGGAATTTGTTTGATGGCATCTATTAGAGGAATGTTGATCTCCACCTTTCTAAAGTTTTCCAGCACTTCTTTCTCGTAGTCTATTTTTTTGGATTTTTCCAACCTGGAAGGAAATGGAGGAACAACCGCATTAGAAATAGTAGATGAGAAAGGCTTAGAATTTACCTTTGTTTGTTTCTCAGATTTTCCTTCGATCTATTCATTTGTGCTTTTTTCTTCAGTATCTCTTGTTGGTGAAGTGTTCTTTTGGTCGATCTCCTTCCCACTCCTCAATACCATGGCACTTGCATTTTCTTTTGGATTAGCGACCGTTTGCGACGGTAGTTTTCCAGAATTCTGAGCTTCCAACTTGTTGACTGATGTAGCGATCTGAGTGATCTGGGTTCCTAGATTCTGAATGCTGGCCTCGTTTCCTGTTGAAATTTTTGTGTGTTTTCAGCTAAGGCCTTTACAATTTCGTCTAGAGACATACCTAAGTTGGATGCTTGTTCTGGTGCGTGTTGTTTGTTCCAATTTTGTTGTGGATATCCTTGTTGGCCTCCTTGATTCTTATAGCTCAAATTTGGGTGATCCCTCCATCCTGGATTGTAGCTATTAGAATATGGGTCATATCGACGCTGGGGCTGCCCAGGAAATCCACCAATTGCATTGGTTTGTTGCGTTGTTTCTTCTTGTAGTGAAGGACACATATCTGTAGGATGTCCCACCATAGCACATACACCACAAGTTTTTACCTGTTGCACTTGTCCTGCAACCAACTTTTCCAAAAGAGATGTCAAAGAATCTGACTTTTGATCGATAGGAGTAACACTTACCTCATTGACTTGTCGCAGAGTGTTGTCTTGCCTAGTACTGAATTGTTGTGCATTGGCAGCCATGTTGGAGATTAAAGCTCGTGCCTCTTGAGGCGTTTTGTTTACCAATGCACCACCACTTGCAGCATCAATCATGTTCCTATCAAAAAGTGAGAGACCCTCGTAGAAATATTGGACTAAAAGCTGTTCTGGAATCTGATGTTGAGGGCAACTGGCACATAATTGCTTAAATCTCTCCCAATATTCATATAATGTCTCTCCTTGTAACTGTCTAATCCCACAAATGTCCTTCCTGATGTTTGCTGCTCGCGAAGCGGGGAAAAACTTCTCCAAAAATTTATCCCAAGTCTTGATCGTCCCAGAGGGAAAGTAATAGATCCAATCTTTAGCCTTGTCGGCTAAAGAGAATGGAAAAGCTCGCAGTGAAATTTGTTCCTCTGTGATTCCTTGTGGTTTCATGGCTGTGCAAACAATATGAATCTCTTTCAGATGTTTATGGGGGATATTCACCTGCAAGACCACGAAAAGTAGGCAATAAATGAATCAAGCCAGATTTTAATTCAAAAGTGGCATCAGTAGTAGGGAATTGAATGCATAATGGTTGTTGAATAACATTAGGATTAGCCAACTCCCTGAGTGTTTTTTGATCTTGTCCTGCCATTTCTTCTTGGTCACTTTCGCTTCTTTCCGTCTTAAGATCAAGTTCGGATTCTCTTTCAGTGTCTTCTTCGGAGTCCAATGATATGTCCAAACAAGGAGATGATGATGATGATGGTTGCTTTTCACGTCTTAATCTTGCTTCTTTTCTTCATCTCTTAGTTGTCTTCTCGATTTTCGGATTGTATTCAAGTTCACCTGTACGAGAAGAACGAGGCATAAAAAATAGAAAATAATCAAAGAAATTAACCTTGCACCGTTCCCCGGCAACGGCGCCAAAATTTGGTGTGCTGTCGTTGGTCACCAAATTAATTACTACTCTTTTAAATAAAAACGAGTGTAATGGTGAGTAGGGTCAAATCCACAGAGAACGGTAGATTTATTTCTTTTGATACTAAAATAAAAAGGGGGGTTTGTTTTGATAATCACTAAATAAAATAATCTACACTAAAATTACCAAGAAAGAGAGAATACTGAATCTAGAATTGAAAATTAATCTACGAGAATAAATTGAAGAATATAATACGAGAAAAATACTGATTCAAGGGGATTCTACTATTTAATTATTCACTGTTCATCGGTTAACCAATCATTTATTCATGTTATTCCAAGCAATTAACTTTAGAATAATAGGGATAGCCGCTAAAATTCTTGTGTTGTCCTAAATTAATTGACCGAACCCAGCATCCAGTCAAAACTTATCAATAATCAACTGGGCACGATTGCGTTCCATATTAATTAAAGATAGCGTTTTAGATTTGTGAAAACAGTTAATCCTAAAATCTAACAACCGAGATAGTTGCAATTGAAAGATCTAGTTCCGTCGATTTATTTAGATTAAATATGTTATGATAGCACAACACCTAATCTAGCGCTAATCACATACCAATCATTCATGACAATTATGGATCACTGAATTCATGGTTTATATTAGAAAATCATACATCAAATTAAATTGTCAGATTAATTGACATATAACATTCATATAATTAAATCATAAATCAACGAATACTTGGGCAAACAAAAACAATAAATTAAAGTGCAAAAACCTCACAGTGATAAAATTAAAATAGTAGACTATCCCTTGAATCGGACTAAGAAAATTAGCCTAACATAGTTTGATCTACAATATCCATAAAGAATAAATAAGAAGACATAAAGAAAATCAAACTAATTTTTTTTGTTGGGAAAATACTGGAGGTCTTGCGCCTTCTCCTTGTGCGTGAGTTGTGTTGATTGGTGATTGTAGAAATCTAAGCATGTGCCCCGCGTACAATACGTGGATAGTAGGTATAAAATTTTGAAAAGAAAATGTTGGGTCTACAAATTAAGCTAAAAGCCCACTAACTCGAAATTAATCTTAATTAATTCCTAAAATATAAAATTATCCTCTTCGCAATTTCTTTGGCAGCTGAAACATCATCATAAGGCGTGGCCACGCTTTGTTTCAGGACCTCTTCTGGTTTGGCCATTCTCTTTCAAATTCTATCTTGGAAACATCAAATGTGATAAAAATCACCTTTTTAGCTCAAATTTTCTCCAAGACTGTAAATTTTCCTCCTACAATAAAATTACACAAAAATGTGTCAATTAAACATATCGGAGGTTGGAATTATGGGAAATATGAAAATAAAAATGCTAACTATTATGAGCCTATCAATAAACATAATTGCATCATGCATACTTGAACATGCATCACATCATTTTGCGTACAGATATGTTTCAAAGCAAGTGACTCATACATAAATCCGCTTGATCAGAGTAAACCACAGTACTGGGTTGACAGGGATGGCCACAACCACATAGATAAGATCTCCGGTCATACTTTACTGGGAGGATTGGTCCAATGTCATACTTTACCGCTTTCCAATCCTGATCAAACCCGATCATATTTTACCAGGGTGGAGAGGTCCTCGGCCACGTTCACCGACTTCCAAACCCGTTCATATTTCGTCACAAATCATTTAGCATACCTCAAAAATAAAATATTTTCTTTTGCAAGTCGAACATACTTAAGAACGTCGAGGGCTTCATTGGAATGCTCTGGAAATGCTGCCTTAACCAACACAGCAAATATTCAGAAGATCACAATGAAGCCTGCAACTAAAACTTGAGAAAACGAGAAGAACATGCACAAATTTTGGCAGCTTGAGCGATGTCACGGTTAATATCATATCTCCCTCATTTATTATTAGAAAAATACGAATTTAATGACAAATCGAAGATAACACTATTTACTACAAATCATATGTTGAAAACATTTCCAGAAAACCAACCTATAAGTCTGAGAATTCGAAATAACATAGGGTGACGGATTTTATGACACAGAAATTTCACGGCTTGTGCAGTCCCACGAAAATGATCATAACACACTCGTTTCTCATCCAAAAATTACGAATTTACTGTCAAATCGAAAAAAGGTATCGGAATGTCTTACGTTTTATATGTTGAAAGTTTTGCCAGAAAATCGACCAAAAATTCCTTGTATTCGAAAATACAGAAGACTCGGTTTTTGAAATCCAAAATTTTGATCAAAAATCGTTTCAAACATTTTTGCTCAAACTTTTGTATAAAATATACATGTTTTTCATAAAATATACATCAAAATAATTACTATGACAAGATCAATGCAAAAATGAGAGAATATACATGCCATTGATCTTTAAAACTCACGATACGAGGAATAACAAAATGACGCGGTGCGGTAAGCGATCCGGGCGATTGAGGCACGCTTTTTCTACTAAAATCAACGTGTGGTTGCTGAAATTTTGAAGGAGAAAGGTGGATATGGGGCTGCTGAAGAAAGAGCCTAAGAACCCTCCAAATTCTCTCCAAAAAAAAATGAAATGGTGCAAGATATGTGTGTGTCATAGGCCAAGTGTGTGTGTGTGTGTGTATAGTGCATGTGTGTGTTTGTGTAACGTGTGTGTGTGTGTGTTAATGTTTGGAGGGTTTGTGGGTTAGTGGGGTAGTATGGGTTTAATAACTAATTAAATTGTTAATTAAAAATACCAACTCACTAATAATTTTTACTACAAAAACCATAATTTAGAATAAAATACCCAAGTGATAACTTTGAAACTTTAAAATCTTTAAAATCACCTAATAATTAAATTAGGTTTTAAAATACTTAAGCCTTCATAAATCATTTAAAATCACCTTTTCTTGACTTGAAAAAAAATACCACATTTTAGAAATCGCCTAAATCATCGCTGGTTTCCTTTCTTTGATCCCGCATCGAATATTCGTCTGAAACATGAAACTCGAAAAAATATTTTAACGCGCATCACATAAAATTGTAATAATTCAAATTAATTCATCGCTAAAAATCATTTTAAAATTAATTAAATAAGTAACAATTTAAATAAACCCATATTTCTACAATTGCAGCAAAATAAAGATAAGAATGATACTGAATTTGTGTATGAATGTCCGGTTCAAAGAATCACAATCCAGTCCACGTGGAGGACTGTTAGTGGAGGGTTTTTTATTTTTTTTAAAAAAATTTTAAACCGCTGTAAAATGATTAATTTCGAATTTTTAGAATGTAGCCATCACATCAAAATAGAGCATACGCAAAGTTGCGTAATTTTTACGAAATGGCGTGGAAAACAAGACGTGTCCAATATGAAGAAATGAATGGTTAAATATGATTAGAGAGGATGTGGTTGAGTCATATTAATTTATTGACTAAATCGGTATTCCTCCTAAGCAAATGCATTAAGTAAACTTATCCTCGGATAATGATATGACGGTCTATTTGCAGAGAATTCTTCATATCTATTGACAATAATTACGATGGTGACTTTTCGTATGGTTCTTATTTTTAAATAGAACCAGAGGGGTTAGTCACGAAATCATTTTAAGGTGCAGAGCAAGATAAGAGAAAATGAATACTGGAGGTAGTTCAAGTGAGCCGGATCTAGCTGAGGAGTTTATGCAAGAGATAATCACGGCACAGAAGGCTGGACTGGAGGTCACCGTCTTGAAGAAGACGCTGTCAACCTGGATGAAAATCCAGGAACTTCAATCCTCCCTCGGGGGAGGGCTTGTTGCTACCCCCAAAGGGGTGGCAACACTAAAGAAGTATCAGCGGCACCTCCACGTCGCTGATACCAAAGACATCTTCTCTGATGAAGGTGTCTACCTCCTCATGCTTCTGAAGGAGCAGAGGGCTCTAAGAAGGATTGACTTCTCAGAGGACTTTATGCACACCTCTGTCAGAGGGCTGACCACTTTGTTGGCCTTCTGGAGGGGTACAGTGAAAAAAAAAATTGATGCTGTAAGGACCCGCCTCAATTAATGAAATTTTATTATGTTTTTACCGCTCTTTGTCTGTCTATTTATTTATTTCCTGCATAACAAACTTACTAATAATTCAATCAACTAAGAATGTTAAACGAATGACTAGGATAAATCGATTAAAACAAGCTTAATTCAGAAATAAGAAAACTTAGCCTCTCGTAACGGTTTTGTGAAAATATCAGCCGCTTGTTGATCAGCATGCACATATTCAAGCCGATTCTCTTTTTCATGACATGTTCTCGGATAAAATGGTGTCTGATGTCAATATGCTTTGTCCGAGAGTGCATAACCGGATTGTATGTGATGGCGATTTCACTTATGTTGTCACAGAAGATGGGAGATTCATTGGCTTGAATTCCATAATCTTTGAGTTGTTTTTGTATCCACAGCATCCACCTCAAGGTACTCTGCTTCAACGGTTGATTTGGCAATGGACGTCTGTTTCTTGTTATACCACAATATTAGTCTATTACCCAAAAACTGACATGAACCGCTAGTACTTTTCCTGTCAATTTTGCAACCGGCATAGTCTGCGTCTGAATATCCTACAAGATGAAGACTTGAATCTTTGGGTACCAATGACCCACAATAATAGTACCCTTAAGATATTTAAGGACTCGTTTAGCGGCAGTAAAATGAGATTGCATTGGATTAGAATGAAATCGAGCGCATAGACAGACAACAAACATTATATCGGGACGACTGGCGGTTAGATATAATAGCGAACCAATTAATCCTCTGCACATTTTTGTGTTCAAAGAGATTCCCTCTTCATCTTCGTTCAGTTTGATTGATGAGCTCATTGGGGTAGTGGCTAGGGAGAAATTCTCCATTCCAAACTTTTTCAGCATATCTTTCGTGTATTTAGCTTGGTTAATGAAGATGTCTTCCTTTGACTGCTTGACTTGTAGCCGTAGAAAGAATTTTCTCCCATCATGCTCATTTCAAATTGCTCATGCATTATCTTAGAGAATCTCTCGCATAATTTAGTATTAGTTGATCCAAGTATAATATTGTCTACGTATATTTGCACAAATAATGAGTTACCATCTTTTGAAAATTTGTCAACTGTTCCAGTTGAGAAGCCACGTTCAAGCAAGATTTTGGTTAACGTGTAATACGATGCTCTAGGGTCCTGTTTTAGTCCATACAGGGCTTTATCTAGTTTGTAAACATAATCAGGATGAACGTGATTAACATAGCCAGGTGGTTGCTCTACATAAACTTCTTCATTTAGAAAACCATTTAGAAATGCATATTTAACATCTATATGATATACCTTAAAATCCTTAAATGATGCAAAGGTCAGAAAGATTTAATTGCTTCTAGCCTAGCTACAATGGCAAAAGATTAATCAACATCTACCCATTTCTCCTGCCTATAGCCTTGAGCTACTAGTCTGGCCTTATTTCTTATTATTGAACCATTTTCATCAATTTTGTTTGTAACGTACCGTAATTTCATACTTAAAAATTTGCGGAAAAATTTTTAATTTTCATAAATGCAAACATCCATACGGTCATCACTCAACATTCATAAAAATAAATCTCAAAATCATCCGTCACCAATAAAATTTTGCTAAAAGAAACTGTCTCAAAATATTTCGCATCCAGATACTAAAAAAATCAGAGTATTTTAAAACTTTGCATAAAATGTAAACATTGCGGTCCTCGGGTCTAGCCTTCCGCTCAGTCCAAGCCTGCCCCTTGGTCGCCACCTCCTGTCTCCTCAATATAGTCACCTGCATCGATCAAGTCTAGTGAGTCTAAAGACTCAACACATATAAACTGGTAGTAACGAGTAGTACATAATAAAATCACATGCAACTTTAAAATAAGACATACATACTTAAAACTTGACTTGCATGATAAACTTGAACATACGTACGTACATAACTAGACGTGCCATCAACATAAACTTTCATAAACATACTGCATACTTGAACATACATAACTTCACCATTTTCGTAGAGGATGTTTCAAAGCAAGTGACCCATACATAATAAACGCCTGATCAGACAAACCACAGTACTGGGCTGACAGGGACGTATCCACTGCCACATACATAAGGTCCCCGTTCATAATTTAACTCTTTCCAACCACGATCTAACGCGTTCATAATTTAACAGGGTGGAGAGGTCATCGGCCACGTTCACCGACTTCCAAACCCATTCCTAACTTGGTCACAAGACATTCAGCATACCTCAAAAACTTAAAATATTTTCTTTTGCACGTCAAATACTTACTAGGCGTCGAGGGATTCATTGGACTTCGATCGGGGCCGTCGCTGCTGCACATACTAACTTGAATTCACTTACTTAGATTGCATAACTTAGACGTAGCTAATCATACCTACTCTCGAGTTCAATCAATACTTAGGACATTCCATAATTTCCCATGACACGACGTTGATACCCTTGCACTAAACCATGACATCGAACCCCAAAGCATGCTAAAAATATTTTTCCCAAATATGCTAGACACGGACCCCGTGCCAAGGCCCGGCTCCGGGTCCGTGTACATAAGGTAACTGTGTGTGTAGAAAAGAGGAGACACGGACCCCGTGCTAAGGTCCGGGAAGGGGTCCGTGTAGACTCTGGAAAAAGGCACTCCGGAAGAACAAAGGCACGGACCCCGTGCCGAGGTCCGGGTAAGGGTCCGTGTAGTCTCGGTTTCTTGGCACTAAGGAGGAAACAAGGAAACGGACCCCGTGTCAGGGTCCGTGTACAGGTCCGCGTTCGCTCGTTGGCTTGAGACTTACGAAAATTCTGAACCTGATTGTTTAGCACTCTCATCTCGATTGTACAGACCACGAACCAACATCACGAGTCATTCCTAGAACACTAAGGAATTATACCAAACCAAGTGAACATTAAAATTTCCCCAAGAGCGATTAATCATCAATGACAACAACGCAACTCAAAATTCGACACAATGTTTCTTCCTATGACTCTTGATTCAACTTATTGCCTATTGACACGAAGCGAACCATTAGTGACCGTCCCAACAACATAAACAAAGTACCTATACGCAGCAACGATCACCCGCCGAACCCCCAACGAATCCTGCAACATAAAATTCAAGAAACGTATCAATACAATTTTTTTGAAAATTTCAGTTTGAGCAGTCTCACGGAAAACATCATAACTCACTCAATTTTCGTCCAAAAATCTAGAATTTTATATCAAATCGAAGGCATCAAAAAGTTCTACAATTTTGTGGTTGAAAGTTTTCTCCAAATCCCGACAGAAAAATCGCAGTTTTCAACAGAACAGTAAGTTACGAGATTTCAGATCTAAAAAGTATTTCAAACGCATTCAAACCGTTTTCCGCTCAAACGACGAACGTCACACATGGATTTTCAAGCATAAAAATAACACAACGCATACTATGACAAGATCGATGCAGAAAGAACAGAATATACGTGCTTTTATGATATTAAACGTTACCAAATCGGCGATATCGAAGCGGAGATGGAAGCGAGGTTGATCCGGGACGAACGTGGCACCGTTTTCTTGCAATAAAATCCACCGAAACTTGCTGGAAAATAAAGGGGAAGGGGCGGCTACTTCTAGGTTAAGAACCCTAGTTTTTGCTCTCAAAAATAATAAAATTTTGAATGATAGAGTGTGTGTGTGTGTGTTTATGCGCATACTAGTGTGTGTAAAAGTGTGTGTGTGTGTGTGTTATTAATTAGGAGAAATTAGTGCTAAGTTAAATAAATTAAATATACTAATTAAAAGGGTAACCCACACTAACTTAATCAAACTCTACAATTAAAATAATTACACACCAATTTTAAAAGTTTTAAACTCTTAATTCACTCAATACATAAATAAGGCTTTAAAATACTAAAACTCTATAATTTTATTTAAAATGCCCCATCCTAAATCTTAAAATAAAATACCGCATTCTAAATTGCCAAAATCGTCACCAGGTCTTTTCCTCGATCCCGCCTCGAATAATCGCCTGAAACAAGAAACTCGAAAAAAACATTTTAACGTGCATCACGATGAACATGAATAATTTAAAATAATGCACTTAAATAAATCATGCACCGCTAAAATCAATATAAAAAAATTAATTAAATTATTTAATAATTAAATGAATGAATGGGTTATACGTGTACTGAATTTGGGCACTACAGTTCCTCCCCCACTTATAAAAATTTCGTCCTCGAAATCAAATCTTATCGAACAACTCCGGGTAGCGAAGTCTCATATCTGCTTCTGACTCCCATGTGGCTTCTTCCACTGATTGGTTTAACCACCGAACCTTGACTAGCTTAGTCACTTTGTTCCAGAGTCTGTGCTCTTGTCTGTCTAGGATTTGGACTGGTTTCTCCTCATAAGACAGGTCTGGAGCAAGCTGCAACGGCTCAAAACTCAGATTGTGCGAAGGATTAGCTAGGTATTTCCTTAGCATCGAGACATGGAACACATTGTGCACCCCGGCCAGATTCGGCGGAAGGGCAACACGATAGGCTAGTGTCCAACTCTGTCCAAAATTTCGAATTGCCCAATGAACCTCGGACTCAGTTTGCCTCGTTTTCCAAATCTCATAACACCCTTCATAGGTGCTATCTTGACGAATACGTGATCACCAACGGCAAATTCGAGATCTCTCCTCCTCTTATCAGCATAACTCTTCTGACGGCTTTGGGCAGTCTTCATTCTGTCACAAATCTTGACCACCACGTCTGCAGTCTGTTGAACTATCTCGGGACCAAGTTCTGCTCTCTCACCAACTTCATCCCAAAGAACTGGTGATCTGCACTTCCTCCCGTACAACGCCTCATAGGGAGCCATACCAATAGATGCTTGGAAGCTGTTGTTGTATGTAAACTCCACTAGAGGTAGTCTAGACTCCCAAGTTCCTTGAAAATCAATCATGCAGGCTCTCAGCAAATCCTCTAAAATCTGAATCACTCGCTCAGACTGGCCATCAGTCTGCGGGTGAAAAGTGTACTGATGAGCAACTTTGTCCCCATGGCTGCATGTAAGCTCTTCCAGAAGGACGACGTAAACCTTGGGTCCCTGTCGGACACAATTGAAACTGGGAATCCATGTAAACGAACGATCTCCCTGAGATAAAGCTCCGCATACTGCGTCATGGAGAAGGTCGTCTTCACTGGTAGGAAATGCGCTGATTTAGTGAGTCGGTCCACTATAACCCAAATGGAATTCGATCCTCTGACTGATCTCGGCAACCCAACCACAAAATCCATAGTAATGTTCTCCCACTTCCACTCGGGAATGGGGAGTGGCTTAACCAACCCTGCTGGTCTCTAATGTTTAGCTTTTACTTGCTGACAAGTGAGACATTCTGATACGAATCTATGGATGTCTCGCTTCATCCCTGGCCACCAATACAATAATTGTAGGTCTTTGTACATCTTGGTGCCTCCTGGGTGAATGGAATACGGAGATGCGTGTGCCTCTGTCAATATATCCTGTCTGATCGATTCACCACTAGGCACCCACATTCTACCTCTATATCTCACGATCCCATCTGACACTGAATAAAGAACACCGCCATTAGCCTCATCTTTCAGTATCCATTTCTGTAACTGCTCATCTGAAGACTGACCTGCTCGGATACGGTCTAGCAAATCAGATTTGACTGTCAGATTAGACAGCCTAGGGGCTATGCCCTCACGATAAATCTCTAGACCCAACTTCTGAATCTCAGACTGAAGAGGTCTCTGTGCTGTTAACTGAGCTATGACGGCAACTTTTCTGCTCAAAGCGTCTGCGACAACGTTAGCCTTTCCCGGATGGTAGCTAATTTCGCGGTCGTAATCTTTCACAAGTTCCAACCACCGTCTCTGTCTCATGTTCAACTCTTTCTGCGTGAAGAAATATTTGAGACTCTTATGATCGGTGAAAATCTGGCATTTCTCGCCGTGTAGGTAGTGTCTCCAAATTTTCAGTGCGAAGACAACGGCGGCTAACTCAAGGTCATGCGTCGGGTAGTTATTCTTGTGCACTTTCAACTGCCTGGAGGCATAAGCTATAACCCGACCTTGCTGCATCAACACTGCGCCTAAACCGAGCTTAGATGCATTGGTATAAAGCACAAACTCACCTTGCCCTGACGACATGGCTAGCACTGGCGCTGAAATAAGAGCTTGCTTCAAGGTGTCGAAGCTCTTCTGGCATTCCTCACTCCACACAAACTTAGCATTTTTCTTGGTTAGTGAAGTGAGCGGCAATGCTATGGACGAAAATCTCTTAATGAATTTACGGTGGTAACCGGCTAAACCCAAAAAGCTGCGGATTTCTGATGCGTTCTTTGGTTCAACCCATTCCTTAACGGATGCTACCTTAGCTGGATCCACCTCAATACCACTGCTAGATACTATATGCCCCAAAAACGCTACTTTCTGCAACCAAAACTCACACTTACTAAACTTTGCAAACAACTTCCGGTTCTGCAAGGTCTGTAAAACTGTCCTCAGGTGCTGGTTGTGCTCCTCATGGCTCTTCGAGTATACAAGAATATCGTCAATGAACACTATGACGAACTTGTCGAGGAACGGCTGAAATACTCGGTTCATGAGGTCCATGAAAATAGCTGGAGCATTCGTCAATCCAAATGGCATTACTAAGAACTCGTAATGCCCATATCTGGTTCTGAAGGATGTCTTGTGAACATCTGCATCTTTTCACCTTCAGTTAGTGATATCCTGATCGAAGATCTATCTTAGAGAACATTGTAGCTCCCTGTAATTGATCAAACAAGTCTTCGATCCTAGGAAGCGGGTACTTGTTCTTTATTGTTACCTTGTTCAGCTCACGGTAATCGATGCACAGTCTCATGCTCCCGTCTTTCTTTTTCACAAACAGTACTGGTGCGCCCCACGGTGAGAAACTAGGGCGAATGAATTCCTTGTCGAGAAGCTCCTGAATCAGCTGTTTGAGTTCTAACATCTCTGCTGGAGCTAATCTGTATGGTGCCTTAGAGATTGGCACTGTGCCTGGCATGAGATCAATCGCAAACTCCACCTCTCTATATCTGGTGGAAGGCCTGTGACGTCATCTGGAAAGACGTCTTGAAATTCTTTGACTACAGGTACCTCTGATATAGAAGGAGTGGGCAAGTCAGGTGCTGAGATAACACTGGCCAAGAAAGCCTGACACCCCTTAGAAATTAGCCTCCTCGTCTGCATGCACGAAATCATGCGAGGGAAACTCCTCCATCTAGCTGGCTCAAATAGAAACTGCTCCATGCCCAACGGTCTGACCAACACTGATCTCTTCTGAAAATCTATCAGGACTCTGTTCTTAGTCAGCCAGTCCATGCCCAAGATAATGTCGAATTCTGGCATCGGCAATAGGATTAAATCTGCATATACTAGGTGGCCATGCAGTTCTAGATCAATATCTCTGATCACACTGGTAGCCAACAGCTCTTCCCCTGATGGGACTCTCACTGAGAAGTTCACGTCTAGGTCAATGGACTTGAGGTCCAAATGATTAGCAAAAGTCTCCGATATGAAGGAGTGAGTGGCTCCTGAGTCTATTAGTGCGGTTGTGGATAATCTCTTAATAAAAATGTTCCCTGGGATGCGTTAGCTCAACACAACTTATAACCCCAAAAACACTATAATTAACCTAAAGCATAATGGAACTCAACGTCCTAAGTCACACAAAAATTACTAGCACGCTACTAATCCCAAATAAAATTCCACATGCAAGGCAACGAAATAATGAGCTTAGGTAGAAACGTTTTCCTGTCAGTAAAGTAGTGTCTGGATCCGCCTCCTGAGCATGCATAGCGAATACCCTGCCCTGGGTTGGCTGCTTCCACTGTGGGCACTCTTTCAGCATGTGGCCGCTAGCTCCACACTTGAAGCACTTGCCTGATCCATATAAGCACTGCCCCGGGTGCTGGTGGTTGCATTTAGGACACACTGGGTAAGCAACGGGCTTCTAAGGCGCCCCCTGCTGCTGAATTGGACCCTTGCCCTTTGGTGGTCCATGATACGGCTTCTTCCCTGGCGGCCCCTGATACGGTTTCTTAAAATGGGGTCGCTGGTTTTGCTGCTGCTGGTGTGGCTGCGGTGGAGCCTGATAGGGCCTCTTGCTCTGCCTGTCCGCCTCAATATCCCGCTGGTCTTGTTCTGCCGCCAGAGCTCTAGAAACGGCAACTGCATAAGAAGTAAGGCCAGCTACTCTCACATCGCGGCGCAGGATCGGCCGCAGACCATTCAGAAAATGCCTCAACTTTGCCTGTACATCATTCGCAATGAGGGGCACGAAGTGACACCCTCTCTCAAACTTCCTCACGGATTCTGCCACGCTACTGTCTCCCTGTCGAAGCGTCATAAACTCATTGGTGAGTCTGGATCGTACTTCCTCAGTGAAGTACTTGGAGTAAAGACCTCCTTGAAACCATTCCATGGCAGTACCTGCAAGTTAACTGCCACTGATGCGCTCTCCCACCACAGTCTGGCGTCCCCTGTCAGAAGGAACGTGGCACATCTAACCCTGTCCGCATCTGTCAAATCCATAAAGTCAAAGATTACCTCTATGGACTTAATCCATCCCTCAGCTACCATTGGGTCAGTGGTACCCGAAAAACTCCTTAGGACTCATTCTTCTAAACCTTTCATATACTGCCTCTGGTTGGGGCCTCGCACCTGCACCTAATGCTGCTGCCTGGTTCCCCCGCAAACTGTGCGAAGAACTACGTCGTGCCTGCAAGCATCTGTGCCTGCATGTCTGGCGGTGGTGGTGGTGGTGGTGGTGGCGGATTGGCCCTCTCCTCAACTCGAGGCTCTCTGTCCTCATCTCTTGTTTCACGGTCGATCACACGTCTAGGAGGCATACTGTTCCAATAAATTACCCAACACATAAACCCAACATGCATGAATATGATATAAATGACATATGATGCACGAAATTTGAACTTAAACATGAACATGCTGAAATTCATGGCTTAATGCATATTACATAGCATAAAATTTTGAAACTTTAAAACTTACAGACTTGAGGTGTGACATTGAGAGCTTCTTGCGGCTGGCGGTAGGCGTAACCCTTTACAAGAACACCGCTCTGATACCAACTGTAACGTACCGTAATTTCATACTTAAAAATTTGCGGAAAAATTTTTAATTTTCTTAAATGCAAACATCCATACGGTCGTCACTCAACATTCATAAAAATAAATCTCAAAATCATCCGTCACCAATAAAATTTTGCTAAAAGAAACTGTCTCAAAATATTTCGCATCCAGATATTAAAAAATTAGAGTATTTTTAAACTTTGCATAAAATGTAAACATTGCGGTCCTCGGGTCTAGCCTTCCGCTCAGTCCAAGCCTGTCCCTTGGTCGCCACCTCCTGTCTCCTCAACATAGTCACCTGCATCGATCAAGTCTAGTGAGTCTAAAGACTCAACACGTATAAACTGGTAGTAACGAGTAGTACATAATAAAATCACATGCAACTTTAAAATAAGACATGCATACTTAATACTTGACTTGCATGATAAACTTGAACATACGTACGTACATAACTAGACGTGCCATCAACATAAACTTTCATAAACATACTGCATACTTGAACATACATAACTTCACCATTTTCGTAGAGGATGTTTCAAAGCAAGTGACCCATACATAATAAACGCCTGATCAGACAAACCACAGTACTGGGCTAACAGGGACGTATCCACTGCCACATACATAAGATCCCCGTTCATAATTTAACGGGCTGGTTGGTCCCCGTTCATAATTTAACGTTTTCCAACCACGATCTAATCCGTTCATAATTTAACGGGGTGGAGAGGTCCTCGGCCACGTTCACCGACTTCCAAACCCCTTCATAACTTGGACACAAGACATTCAGCATACCTCAAAAACTTAAAATATTTACTTTTGCACGTCACATACTTACTAGGCGTCGAGGGATTCATTGGACTTCGATCGGGGCCGTCGCTACTGCACATACTAACTTCAATTCACTTACTTATATTGAATAACTTAGACGTAGCTAATCATACCTACTCTCGAGTTCAATCAATACTTAGGACATTCCATAATTTCCATGACACGACGTTGATACCCTTGCACTAACCATGACATCGAACCCCAAAGCATGCTAAAAATATTTTTCCCAAATATGCTAGACACGGACCCCGTGCCCAAGCCCGGCTCCGGGTCCGTGTACATACGGTAACTGTGTGTGTAGAAAAGGGGAGACACGGACCCCGTGCTTAGGTCCGGGAAGGGGTCCGTGTAGACTCTGGAAAAAGGCACTCCGGAAGAACAAAGGCACGGACCCCGTGCCGAGGTCCGGGTAAGGGTCCGTGTAGTCTCGGTTTCTTGGCACTAAGGAGGAAACAAGGGCACGGACCCCGTGTCAGGGTCAGTGTACAGGTCCGTGTTCGCTCGTTGGCTTGAGACTTACGAAAATTCTGAACCTGATTGTTTAGCACTCTCATCTCGATTGTACAGACCACGAACCAACATCACGAGTCATTCCTAGAACACTAAGGAATTATACCAACCCAAGTGAACATTAAAATTTCCCCAAGAGCGACTAATCATCAATGACAACAACGCAACTCAAAATTCGACACAATGTTTCTTCCTATGACTCTTGATTCAACTTATTGCCTATTGACACGAAGCGAACAATTAGTGACCGTCCCAACAACATTAACAAAGTACCTATACGCAGCAACGATCACCCGTCGACCCCCAACGAAGCCTGCAACATAAAACTTCAAGAAAAGTATCAATACAATTTTTCTGAAAATTTCAGTTTGAGCAGTCTCACGGAAACATCATAACTCACTCATTTTTTGTCCAAAAATCTTAAATTTTATATCAAATCGAAGGCATCAAAAAGTTCTACAATTTTGTAAGTTGAAAGTTTTCTCAAAATCCCGACATAAAAATCGCAGTTTTCAACAGAACAATAAGTTACGAGATTTCAGATCTAAAAAGTATTTCAAACTCATTCAAAACCGTTTTCCGCTCAAACGACGAACGTCACACATGGATTTTCACGCATTAAAAATAACACAACGCATACTATGACAAGATCGATGCAGAAAGAACAAAATATATGTGCCTTTATGATATTAAACGGTTACCGAACCGGCGATATCGAAGCGGAGATGGAAGCGAGGTTGATCCGGGACGAACGTGGTGTTAGAGTAGGTGCCCGTCGAGCTAAGTGCTGGCCGAGTGTTCACAATGAAACTCTATGTATAAGCAATCTTTATTTTAGTAATATTTGAAATTATTATTTTGGCACATCTTTATCTGTATACCCATGCTAGTTGCATAGATAAAGCCCTTCAATATAAAAATAGTAGAAAGAATATGAGATGCTAATATGATGAGTATCATGAAACTCATATTTGTAATACTGTATATTCTAAACGGTTCCTAGTCGATTCAGCCGCCACTAAGAAGGATATAGGCCGCTCGAGTTAGAGACTAGTATCTGCGATGTGAGTACCATGTTTCATTGGTAGGGGACATTGTGATGTCCGCATGCAGATAGGTGCTCCTGGTAGAGTGCACTGAACAACCCTCCATTAAAGGACTTTCCAAGTGGTTCTCACTTATCGAGTGGAAACGTCCTAGTTTATGGTTGTAAACCATTAGTCCTTATGACCCGGGACAACATTGAGACTCTATGTGCCAGCATTTCACTTTAACTTGTTTACCGACTCTTATGGGGTCATCAGGTGGCAAGGTTGGGTGTCATGTCGAAACATATAGGAGTCGATGCATTGTAGTCGGGAATTCACCGCTTACCTTCGGGTATAGATATCCTATGTGTTATCATGTGTATGTAGGTTGAAATCTCTGGCCAGAGTATGGTGGTAATTATGAAAGGGGTTTCATAGATTACACCATCGATGCAACTACGACATGACACATAGTATCGATTCATTGACAACTCTCGATAAACCAATGGTTGTCGAATCGGTCGGGATATATGAGTTGAAGGAACCGTACTGTACGCTAACCATAATTGAATGGTTCTTGCAGGCACTATCATTTGATACCTAGGGAATCATGTAAGCGATGCTGCTAGGCGTTTAACATGGTTGGTTGGGTAATATCAGACATGAGTTCTGACGTTTTTGTTATCAAGGAGTTGATAAGTAAGAATGGAGCAATTGGGGTAAGCTCGTATAAGGACATGTTTAGTCCGAATCACATGGAGATGTGAACCCATGGCTAGTTGTATCAGTGAACCATTGAGGGCCACACAAGTGCTAGCTTTCTAGATCACGTTGAGAAGTAAAATAGTTCAATGTGTTGAACGGCTTATAAAAGGGTTTATAAGCGTAAAGAAAAATTAGAAGTATGACTTCTATAAGGAGAAATTATTTCAATGTGTTGAACGGCTTATAAATGAGTTTATAGGCGTAAAAAAAATAGAAGTATGACTTCTATGAGAGAAATGTAAATTTTAATTTATGGAAGTGTTCCTAAATTAAAAGTTGGCCAAGTGAATAATGTATTGAAAATTGTGATTTTCATAAACATTATTATGGACTAAATTAAATTAATTCAAGTGTTGAATTAATTAAACACTAGTGGACCTAGTAGAGTCCAAATAATTAAATTAATTCAAGTGTTGAATTAATTAAATCATATTGAGTCTTGTAGAGCTCAATTTAAATTAATTATTTAACTAGTGGGACTTGGGTAAATTCAAGTAATGTTTAATTAATCTTAAATATGTTTGAGATAATTAAATTTAGTCCATGGTTTTTAATTTGTTAAAAACCATATAATATATGCATGCATGGGAGGTGAAGGGTTGGAGACAACTTTTTCAAATATCAAGGTTTGGCATGCTACTTTTGTCTCTGCTTTTTGCAAGACCAAGACAAGTCTTCCTTCCTCCCCATTCACTCCATGATGGCCGAAATATTGAGCTCCTTCTCTCCCATATTTCTCTCAATTTTTGTTCTTCAATTGTTGGAGAAACAATACACTTCTAAAAATGCTCTAATTTTTCTAGTGCAAAATTAGAGTGGTTCTAGCTAGTTGGTGGTGGGCTTAATATTTGAGCAAGGTGGCCTCAAAGGAAGCTTGAAGATTGTCTTGCCATTGAAGAGCTTAGTTGTATATCAACGAAGTTGGAGCCATCATCAATCTTTTAAGATTGATAGGTACATTTCTATAAACACCCTATGTATGATATATTTGGTGTTTATTGTATTTGCTACACATTATAAGGGGTGGCCGAAATTTTCTTGATGAAAATTTTGATTTTTGAACTTCCGTTGCGCTTCCGATCACCGTAATCGATGCTCTTTCAAGTGGTATCCGAGCTATGGTTACGTTTTTGTGTAGCATCTACATAATATTGTATTGAGATCGATTTCTAACCGCATGAGTGTATTTTTGCAACCAAAAAAACCGAGGCCTTTTTGGGGAAATTTCGGGCAGCATGTTGCTGCCCATGTCGGGCAGCTCGGGCTGCCCGTTTCGGGCTACAAGGGGTTCCCGAGGGGCTGCCCGAACGCCCCATTTTTAAAATAAAAAAAATATATACATATTTGTGAATTTTAA